>NC_056751.1:69597778-69952778 GCF_019279795.1 Protopterus annectens
CAGTAGCTGTAGCTGTTTGGGTCATACTCCCTGCATGTGCCTGCTTCCAAAGCTTTGGGTGCCTTCCCAGTGCTCCAACAGCCAGGAATGCTCAAGTCACTCCCATTAAAAGTAAGTTGGAGCACCAGAATACTTAAGAGTTTTTTTGCCACCAAAGTGAGCACTTCTTTGTCAGGCCCAGTATTTCTATCAGTCGGCTAACGATCCTTCAAGAAGAATGCAGATAAGTCCCGTTGTGGAAAGCCTTCCCATTTTAGTTAATGTTGTGTGAAAAAGTTGTACATTTTCTGTCACTTATTTTACTATTTCAAAACAAAGTGAATTGGTCTATCAGGGCAGTCTGGTAATGGAGTTGTTAAGCTGGTGCTCATGTAAACTTTTTTGGGAGAAAAAGTTTATTTTTTTAACTAAATTCTTATTTGTATTAAAGTTTTGTCTCTGTGGATCATGATGTTGTGTTTTTGTGGTAGTTTTAGTGGTTTACTTAACTCAGGATCACCTTTTCTTTTTTTTCTCCTTACAACTCCTCAAGGTTTCACTATTCGCAATTTGGATCTCTTTCCCCGCTTACTGATGGAGCAGATACTAGACTCAGTAATGGTACATTCCTTGGCACACAAAAAGAAAAAAAAAGAACTTTTTAAGGAGACTTTAAAGGTTAGACAGATTCCTAGTTTGCCTCAGCCACTGGTGGGTGACCCGTTCCTCAGACCACTCGTCTTATTCTTCTGATCCTCTTGGTGTAGCCTTCCAAGTCACAAAAGACTGGGGATAGCCACCTTCTCTGTGGCTTTATTGATCCCCTTAGCAGGCAAAGGAGAGCTACTTTTGTCATTGTCTGTGGAAGGATAAGGGTCTTTACTTTGCTAAGATGGAGTGATGGATGCGGGACGCAGTGTGCTTAAGGGTCAGGCTTTGTTCATTGACAGAATGTGTTTAGTGAGAAAAACTTCCAATCTCTTGTTTCTGTTTCCATGAATAGGGATATTTACTGGGATTTGCAAAGGAATTGATGAATGCTTTTTTTCTGATCTTCACAACCTTCTGGTAAAAAAAAAAAAAAAGGTAGCAATTTAGGACAGTCTGACTCTTCGGGCGTCATAGTTCTGTCATTGCAAAGCCTTATTGCCGACAAGCTCAACAATAACTGGATAGACTCCCATAGATGGAAACTTTTATGGAAACTTCATCCTGGTGTAAGAATTGACTCAGTTGTGGGGGAGGATCCTGAAGTAGATCTGTTTGTCTCCTCTCAGAACAGACACCTAAAGAGATTCTGCTCTAGGATTGTTTGCTGTGTGGACTGGAAGACAGATGCTTTCTTATTGCCAAGGATGGGGATGTACCTGTATGCTTTCCCCCAATTGCTAGGATTCTTCAAAAGATCCAAAAGAACTATCCAAAAGTTGTGATGCTGACTCCCTTCTGGCCAAGACAACAGTGGTTCTCCCTTCATTTTATTCTAGCCAAAGACAATTACCACATTCTTCCTCAAAGATTGGATTTACACAAAGAAGACTGGGAGTTTGATGCACCCAAGGCTGGATACTCTTCAATTAACTACCTGGATGATAGCATTTTGATACCTTTCAGGAACTTTATTTCTGAGGATTTGCAGCAGGTATTAAAAGAGATGAGAAAAGCCTGCTACTAGAAAGTCATACGTATGTAAATGGAAAAGATTTTCTAATTGGTGCTACTGAAAGAACCAGGACACTTTTAAGGCCTGGTGGCCTCTGACTCTTGATTATTTGTGTGAGTTACTGGAAAAATGTTTTTTTTTTTGTACATTTGACAGCCATTTTTGTTTGTCTGCCCATAGATCCCCTCTTAGAACAGTGTTCAAGTTAAACAATTTTTGAAAGGGATCTTACATACTAACCCACTTAGGAAACAGGTGGCTCTGCCTTGGGATCACAGTTTTGTGCTTGAAAAGCTTACTTTCTCTCCATTTGATCTGAGGCTCTAAACATAAAAGACTGTTTTACTTTTTGCTGTGGTATCTTCTAGACAAGTGTCTGAGTTACAAGCATTTATGGTGAGTCAACCCTACTTCATTTTTTTTTTCAAAAGAACATTTTTTTTTAGAATAAATCCTACCTTCATGCATAAAGTCATCTCAGAGTCTACTTTACGAAAGACATTTAAACACCTGGTCATCTTTAATCATTCAAAAAACAAGAGAGAAATGATTCTTTGCGCTTTAGATGTACAAAGGCATCTCAGATACTGACCTTTCAGGAAAGCCAAACAGCTGTTTGTCTGCTACAAAAGTAAAGAAAAGGACAACCTGTAACTAAGCTGAATATTTCTATGTGGTTATCCCATGCTATTGTGTTTTGTTAAACTCAACACAATAAGTTGTTTTCAGGCAGGGCTACAGCTCATTCATTAAGGTAATTGGCTTCTGTGGTGGCTTTTTGGAGAGAGAGATAGACTCTTAACAGAACCAACATATTTATTTGTACACAATTTTACAAAGCGCTAGAAACTGGACTATTTTCCATGTCCAGCATAGGCTTTGCCACACTATTCTCTAGGACATCCTAGAATCTTGGTTATTGGCCACATGCCCTTTTTTGCTACTTTTCACTAAGCTATGGTAATTTACCCAAATATCCTAAGCTTCTGTAACAGTGATAAATGTATTGAACATAGTGCAGCAGTGATATATGTCTTTAATATAGTATAGTTTTATAAGTAAACTTACATAACAGTAGATATTCCAGTGTTTCACTTTTGCAGGTAGTCGCCCATCCCTCCAGTCCCCTATTTTTTCTCTTAGTGTTGTTGTTGCCAGGGTGGGGTTGATTTTACCCTTTTATATAATAATTATGATTTACTTTATTTCCTAGTGCATGTATGCAAGGCTCTTGCCTCCTTCTTGGGCAAAAAATGCTCTGAAGTATTTTGGTGCTCCAACTGCCTTTTATAAGGAAAACCTTGAATGTTCCTGACCATTGAAGCACAGGGAAGTGTCCAAAGCTTTGGAAATCTGGCTGGTATAGGTGGTAGGACCCAAAGAGTTTAGGCTTAACATTTGATTGTTTAACTTAAAATATGGATTATAATTGATTGGCTGTTGTCACTCAAACATAGAATATAAATTTAATGGATTAATTAATTCTAGAAGCATAAAAAATTAGTATATATAAAAATGTGAATGCTTAGCTGCTTTATGTCTTCCTTCTTTAAAAGGAAATGTTAACTCTGTCAAATTTCCCTCTAGTTAAAGATCAGCTTGCTTGCAACTTTATTTATCATACTTCACTTTCCCCCTGAGAATTTGTAAACTCATCTTAAGCTCCCCAGAACTTATGTGCTTATATTGATTCAGATATATTATCTGATTAAATTAAGGTGTAAGAACCTTCATGCAGGTCTCATAACATTATTTTTTTAATCATTTAAGGAACTCCCTCCTATCTGACAAGTCAGTTTCTAAGGCATATAAATGGGTAATAGGGTTTAAGTATAGGTATTCCTTTATTTTTTCTTCTTATTGGATACATTCTGACATGTCTTTCTCATCTAATGATATATGAAATTCTGTTTGCCAAACCAAAAAGATTGTTTCTCTCAAAAGCTGTTCTATACTCAGTTTATGATTTTAAATAACTCCTATATAACTCCAGCAACAATTACACAATATTAACCTCCCCAAATAGCACCTAAGTATATTACATGCTTCAATAAATACACAGCTTTAATCCACATGCTATGGTGTTGCAAATATTCTTTTAGCAAATGGCATTATCTTGAAGATAATTTAAAAGATTTAAGGTATCAACGAAAAATCTTAACCAACGAGTTTATCATTCTTAATGTTCCTCCTAAAACATACAACCAAGGGACATTGCTGTCCTAATAGTCATATTGATTCTGGTCAAGTTGTACATTACCCAAAATTGGTTGACTAGAAGAAAATTATCCTGGGTTGATTTTAAGAAAATGGCCATCAGTTACATAAAGGTATATACAGGTACATTAAACAAAAAATCTCTGTCATATTCATTAAAGTGGTGTTCAAAAATCTTGGGCATTGTTGTATAGCTTCATGGATGAATGACATAAAATAACCTTCTGCTCTACAGGATGAAATAACCATATTGTTCATGCAGCACTATTGTAAATAAATGTATATAGTTGCCATTAGTTTATCTTCTAGATATTTTTGTGTTTAGATGTTCTTTATATCGATTCTTGCATTCATAAATGTTTCTTTCTTTCTTATGTATATGAGACTTAAAATCTAATAAAAGAGTTTAAAAAATAGCTCAGGTTACTGCAATGGTGTAAAAAATAGCTCATGTTACTGTAATAATTCAATGTATAGGAAGGTACAGAAAGAATTAGAAAACTAAGATCTCGTGAGGCTGTCATCTTTCTGATGGAGCAAGTTTAATACGTTATTGAATTAGGACTTATGAATTGTTCAAGTCCCACATGGCCTTACAGAACAACTGTGCAATATACAAAATTAAGCTGGATAATATTACAGCCGGGGTAGTACACTAGAAAAGTAGTTGCTGACTCACATTCATTGGTTCTACAATTTGATTTTCAGATGGGGCGTATTTTGTGTAAAGTCTTCTTGTCCTGTCTGAGTTCACTGTGTAGTGGATTTTTCTCAAACATATGGTGTTCCTCTAAAATTGCCTGTGTGTCTGTATATACATGTGTGTGTGTGTGTGTGTGTGTGTGTGTGTGTGTGTGTGTGTGTGTGTGTGTGTGTGTGTGTGTGTGTGTGTGTGTGTAAATTAGTGAATGAGTATGTGTGTGTGTGTTTGTGCGCATGTGTACGCACGCCAGCTGAGAGTGAGTGTGTGCATGTGTGTGTGTGTGTGTGAGAGAGTGTGCATGCATGTGTGTGCTGCGTGTGTGCCATGATGGTTTAGTATTTTGTTTAAAGTGAATTTCCATGTTTTGTACCCAGCGAGTATTTGGAAAGACTTTGGCTTCCCAAAAACCATACCCAAGTTTAAGTAGGTAAGTGGAGAATGACTATCACACCTACAGTAAGTATTAACAAAAATATACGCAAAGTTCCTCATAACTGAAGTTTACTTAACTAGAAAATTATCTGCCATTGTTTTATATATGTAGTTTAGATGCCATATCTCTGCACAAGTCTCAGTCATTAGTAATGAGTAGAGTTCAAATCTGGCAAATGCTCACAATTTGAATTGCAGTAAAAATTATACTACACCAGACGTCTATGACAAGACAAATCTTTTAAAAATGATCCAGTGTTGTCTTCTCCTTCTGGCTTCAACCTGTGGGTTATCGGATCTGACTCTATGACAGCGGCCAAACTCTTCAGGCTTCCAACTCACCAGGCTTTGTCTTCCTTAGCTATATATCCCTCTCCTCAACTGACCCCCTCAGATCTAGTTTGCCACCATTCCTGCCAGCAGCTTGATCTGACTTCTCATCTGCATCTCCTTCTTATAATAAAGTTTTTCTATTTTTTTAACTGTTTTTTTCCCTTACCATAGATAGTATTTGTAGCAGTGTACTTTTATGGTAGGTAGCTGGGTAGCTATGTATCTTTTAGATTTCTAGCATGTGTGTGCATATATAAATATGTGTGTGTGTGTGTGTGTGTGTGTGTGTGTGTGTGTGTGTGTGTGTGTGTGTGTGTGTGTGGTGTACAGAGTCTTCCTGCCCTTTTCATTTGCTAGGATTTTTATTTTAGGATTTAGTGAGTAAAAATCTGGAGTATTGTAATTGTCTTTTAGAGAAGTATTATTTAATAGCACAAGTCTAGGGTGTTAGTTTGTACTTTTTCTTAAGGTTATAGTTTTTCTGGATAGTGGGCTTTAAAAATGCGTTGCCTGTGGGCTCAAGCTGTCTTCTGAAGATGCACACTGTAAGTGTGTTTATTGTTTGGGGGCTGCCCATTTTGACTCCCCATGTTCCATCTGTGAAGGGTTTGGGTCCTTGGCAGTCAATGAGCAGCAGATGAAGTTGGTCTTGAAGGCTCTTCTTCTAGTTTGTTCCTCCACCTCTGCTGCTTCTGCTCTGAGAGTTGGGTCAGATAAGTTCCTCCCTTCTAAGGACTCCAAGACCTCCAGGGTGGATTGCAAGAGCTCCTCCACTGCTTCTACTCCTGATGCTTCTTCTTCTTGCCAGATCCAAATGTCCCATGGTTTTTGGGTGCCCCAGCTGCCATGGCACCAACATTCCCACCGACTTCTCAGAGTTGATCACCCTTGGTGCTGACTACAAGCAAAGCTCCATCTCTAGCTGCCAGTCTTCCCAGCACCTTCTTGGTCAAAGGGGCTCCATCAGTTCAGGTAGCTTCTCTCTCCTCCTTTTTACCCAACCAGAAATGTCACCAGAGTCCTTGACTTCCCCACTGTCACTTTGGGTCTCCCAGGCTGAGATCCAGAAGAAGGGTTCCTGTTCATTCAAGCGACCCTCCATGCTCCTTTTGTTGGCTTCATCTGCTCAGTCATTGAGGTTGATGAGTAGTTTCAAAGCCTCGGACTCGGAGTAGCTGATGAAGTCCTTTTTGCAGACCAAGATGCAATTATGTCTTATCCCTTTTGTTCTGAGACCTGTTCCCTGAACTTTGGGTCCATTTCCTTGGTTTCCATCCTCGGCCCCTTTGGATCCAAGGTCCTTGAGCCCAGCTGTATTTGCACACTTAGAGCCAAATTCAACAGCTTGGCTGTCCTTGGTTCTGACTCCTTCCTTGGTCTCGTCTACTCCGACTACTTTGGAGCTGACCGGACCTTGGGGCTGTGGCATTAAGGGTGGCATTCCTGAGTCAGGGTCAAAGGTCCCAACTTTGGGATTGTCTTTCCCACTTGGAGCTTCGGCATTCCACAGATTGTCTCCAGTCTCAATGTTGGAGAGATGTGTAGCTCCCCAAGACTTAGGCATGTCTCAGGTATCTTTGAGTACTCCACGAAAAAGGTGAACAAACAGAAATCACTAGTCAATCACAAAGAAGAATGGAGCAGGCAAATGTTTATATGAACACACCAAAATTTTATTGTAATCCAAGGTTAAAATTGTAGAATATCCAAATGTATAAGCGCTTTTGTCTCCTTTTTAAATAAGTTGAAGAGACTTCATCAGATGCAATTAGTTACTTTCATCACCTGAATTTAAAAGAAGAAATTCAAATTACATCACATCCTAGAGCAGTCAACACACCTTCATTTAAAGAAACAAAAGTTGACCAGCAAGAGCAGACATGGATGTTGAAATAAATCAGTCCTTTATTGTCACAAAATATTCAGACCGGTTTCGGCAAGGATTGCCTTCTTCAGTGCAGGACAAACAAATAATGCCCAGTGATCATATGTAATATATACATAAGGCAAGCCAATAGGCAAACAGAAGTCATGAATATTCATGTGAAGCTAATAATGAGGAATACTGAAAGTACCCACAAGCTTTCTTCTAACAAAAAAAAAAAACTGATACAAAAAACCAGTATAGCAATTAATGCTAAAATAATAAATGTCAACATTTGCAAAAATGAAAAAAGAAAAAACTGGTAAAAAATACACCTGAATGTGAACTAATAACAGTAGTAACATATTATGAACCATGTAAAAATGCAAAATTGTATATTACATGTACAATATTCCTCATTATGAGGAAAAAATGATTTAAACAAATAAATAGATAATCCAATGCTACACATGACTGTCATACATTTGGTAAATGCATCATAATGAATAATAAATGCCCCAAAATAATATATAGTATAGAAATACCATAGGTAAAAAACCACAAATATATATAAATATGAAGCCTAAAATTAGACATTGACTGTGTATCAATGTTAGATGGCAGATAAACTGTATGATGGATCCCTATAAATGGTCATTGAGGCCAGGAAAGAAGAGGCCCCCTAGAGTAACTATCCAGTATTTCTCTTTATGATCCAAAAGACTATGCCAACCCTGTTTTATGACTGCGATCGCCTGTGATACGATCAATAATCATAAAGGAATATTTGGCTTGTGGATGTTTGAGAGTATGTTGGTACAGGGCATTAGTAGTTTTATGATTTCTAATATCACTACGATGTTCATTGATTCTAGATCTGAGGGGCCTGGACGTTTGGCCCACATAAAAAGCCCCACAGTAACAGTTGGCAAGGTACACAACCCAATCACTACCACAGTTCCCAAATATTTTGATATTGTATACTTGACTGGTATTACGGCTTGAGAATTCCTTGGATTTATTCATCAGTGAACATGACCCACAATGGCCACAGGGAAAGGAACCTACTAACTCTACCCCATGTAATGTAAGTTGTTTATGAGTGGTCCCCCCACTACCTATGTGTTTGTAATGAGATAGGTATGAGCCCAATGTTTTACCTCATAATTTGAGATTCTATATTATAATACCGTCATTTGAGTCCTTAACATTGTATGGCATGTTGCCTTGAATATTCTGATTGATGTTAACAACTGTTATTGTCCTCTGGGATTTACATCCACTGTTCGGTCTCACAGAATAAATAGTTAGGTGATCTATTTTTTTGGTAGTTTGTCATTTTGTGTGTCGAAATTATTTTTTAGTCTAATATTACTAACAGGGTAGCATTACTTGGCAATTGTTTTATGTTTATCATCATATTTTTGGTACTGGACTGGATTAGTTTTCCAAACTTGTTTTTGGAATTGTGGTGTGCTTCCTGCTCTTTCGTTTGGTTCATGTGCCATCTATTGGGATTATTGCTTTTGGATTTGGAACAATATTATTAAGGGAATTCATTACTTTTTGGTACGCCTGGGGTTCCCAAATATATTTGATTTTTTATATATCTGTGTTTTCCTAGTGGTGTGGGTTTAACAGATATTTATTCACAGCATGGACCTGGATAGCATTTTGTCCAGATTATGTGCTGATAGGCAGGATATAGGTGTTTTTGGGATCAACACCCCACCAAGCAATGATCCGGACACTATTGAACAACCAATATCAGTGGATTGTGACATGTGTTTCCATTCCCTTACCAAGGCATTTAAAATACTAAGATCCAATATTTGGCATCTAAAACTGTTTCGAGCCTATTCTACCCAGAAGATGGCCCCAAGGGGGCTTAGAGTACGTCTTCAACCCTTAGTGGGAAGACCAGATGACAAGCTGAATCAGGACTGGAAGGAAGCGTTACAGGTTGGGTCCATGCTATTTGTGAATATACTATTACAATATTATGAAAGGATTGTTGATATGAATATACAAGAAATTAAGACATTATGTTCAGATGTTAGCAAATTTGAATCTTCTCCGAAATATCAGGATAATATTAAAAAATTATCAAAAGACTTGACTGAACATGAAAAGATTGTCAAGGAACGTAAAATCAAAAAATTCCATAGAGACTTTTCTGATTATCAAAGGGGTAGACCCTTTGAGTTCAGTCGATCTGTCAGATTTGCTGACACCAACCAAACTAGGTTGGGGCCCGGTCGTACCAAAAAGAGACCTCGATCTATTCTGAAAAACAGGGATAGCTCCTTTAATAGTACATCAGGGGATGATTCCTCCTTTATGGATAGTGAAGGGGTTTCAGATAGGGGATCACCCAATAGAAAGAAAAGTAATAGAAACATCCCTTTAGATGTGGCACAGGGCATCGGGGGGTAGGAAGCACAAGAAAAGAACCTCCGGACATCTCTTTTCAGGGTCTCCTCAACAATTTTCTGAGTTAGCTACAGTCCAGGTGACTAATCAAAATGTCTTGAATCTTTCTAGAACCCTGTTATCACAAGAACAAACTGCCTTATTGAACAAGGGCTTAAATTACATTCCAGCTTTTTTCTCTCATGAATATCATATAATTCAGGACCTTCAGGCTTTTTGTCGTAATATTAATTTGAAATTGTTTTTTGGTGATGACAGTTCACATACATCGAATGACTTTAGGTTTGGTAGATCTGTGTTTCAACCACCTATGAATAAATATGTCTCAATTTTTATGGAATCTGTATTGAGGGACCTTCACTTTGAAAATCATGGTCATATTATGTTACAAAATAATCTTTCTTCATGTGATAGGTTGGCATTGGATCAACTACGTAACAACAAAGATATAACTGTTCTCTTAGCTGATAAGGGAGGTGCTGTGGTGGTTCTTAATACAGATGACTATATACAGGAGGGGTTGTCACAACTATCAGATAAAACTTGTTATATGCATATGTCTATAGATCCCACTCCGCATTTTAAAGAGGAAATTGATTCTTTTCTAAATCTTGCTTTTGAGGAGGGGATCATTACTAAAAAATGTCTTTCATTCCTGACTGTATCGGGACCCTGCAAACAGATTTTATATCTTTTGCCAAAAATTCATAAATCATTAATCAAACCTCCTGGTAGACCCATTGTCTCTGGAATAGGATCACTTACGGAACCTTTATCAGCCTTTCTTACGAAATACCTCAAACCTTTGCTGAGTTTGGTCAGGGCCAGGTTGCAGGACACAAGCCAATTCCTACAGATTATCCAAGATACCCAGTTAGAACTAGGGGTGGTATATGTGCACTTTAGACGTTAAGGCTTTATACATTAGTATTCCACATTGGGCAAGCCTACAATCTCTTCAATATTGGCTTAACAGGGCAAATTTATATACACCGGGATTTAATACTCTACTCATTTGTTTGTCAGAACATGTACTCAATAAAAATGTGTTTTATTTCCAAGGCCAGTGTTATTGGCAATTGCAAGGTACAGCAATGGGAGCGTCTTTCGCTCCCATTTATGCTGACCTTTTCATGGCTTATTTTGAGGAGTACATGATTTATGATAATTCACATAATATTTATCAGGTTGAAATGGACATCTGGCGACGTTATCTGGACGACTGCTGGTTAGTGTGGCGTGCGGATTTGGGTTACTTACGTGAATTTGTTGAATACCTTAACAGCAATATATGGGGACTGGAATTCTCGCTATCATATGATCAGAATACCATTAATTTTTTGGATGTCACAGTCATCAAGAACCAGGACCTTACATTATCAACGAAGGTTTTCCGTAAATACCCACAATATAACACCTTGCTACATGCTTCCAGCATGCACCCACGCCACACTATCAGGAGTATTCCGGTGTCACAATTCATGCGTATTAAGCGCCTCAGTTCAAATGTTGCTGAGTATGATTTAGCTAGCATGGACTTATGCCAGAGATTTATCAGTAGGGGTTATAATAACAAAGATGTAAACTTAGCCAGATGCCGGGTCAACCAGATTAATAGGGATAAGTTGTTGGAATACAAAACAGAGCAGAATACCACATTGGGGGCCCCCCCTCGATTCATCACTACCTTTGGTAGAAACATCAATATGATAAGGAATACGGTCAACAAACACTGGAATATCTTACTTGCCAATGATCTATTGAGGTCACTTTTGGGGCAACAGTGTCGCTTTGCTTATAAATGAGGTAAAACATTGGGCTCATACCTATCTCATTACAAACACATAGGTAGTGGGGGGACCACTCATAAACAACTTACATTACATGGGGTAGAGTTAGTAGGTTCCTTTCCCTGTGGCCATTGTGGGTCATGTTCACTGATGAATAAATCCAAGGAATTCTCAAGCCGTAATACCAGTCAAGTATACAATATCAAAATATTTGGGAACTGTGGTAGTGATTGGGTTGTGTACCTTGCCAACTGTTACTGTGGGGCTTTTTATGTGGGCCAAACGTCCAGGCCCCTCAGATCTAGAATCAATGAACATCATAGTGATATTAGAAATCATAAAACTACTAATGCCCTGTACCAACATACTCTCAAACATCCACAAGCCAAATATTCCTTTATGATTATTGATCGTATCACAGGCGATTGTAGTCATAAACAGGGTTGGCATAGTCTTTTGGATCATAAAGAGAAATACTGGATAGTTACTCTAGGGGGCCTCTTCTTTCTTGGCTTCAATGACCATTTATAGGGATCCATCATACAGAGTTTATCTGCCATCTAACATCGATACACAGTCAATGTCTAATTTTAGGCTTCATATTTATATATATTTGTGGTTTTTTACCTATGGTATTTCTATACTATATATTATTTTGGGGCATTTATTATTCATTATGATGCATATACCAAATGTATGACAGTCATGTGTAGTATTGGATTATCTATTTATTTGTTTAAATCATTTTTTCCTCATAATGAGGAATATTGTACATGTAATATACAATTTTGCATTTTTACATGGTTCATAATATGTTACTACTGTTATTAGTTCACATTCAGGTGTATTTTTTACCAGTTTTTTCTTTTTTCATTTTTGCAAATGTTGACATTTATTATTTTAGCATTAATTGCTGTACTGGTTTTTTGTATCAGTTTTTTTTTTGTTAGAAGAAAGCTTGAGGGTACTTTCAGTATTCCTCATTATTAGCTTCACATGAATATTCATGACTTCTGTTTGCCTATTGGCTTGCCTTATGTATATATTACATATGATCACAGGGCATTATTTGTTTGTCCTACACTGAAGAAGGCAATCCTTGCCGAAACCGGTTTGAATATTCTGTGACAATAAAGGACTGATTTATTTCAACATCCATGTCTGCTCTTGCTGGTCAACTTTTGTTTCTGTGAATTTGGTTTTGACCGTGCACTCCCCCGTGCATAGGACTTTGTTTGGTATAGTATACACCTTCATTTAAAGCCATAGTATACTTAAAATTGTCATTACTTCCACAACACTGTCAAAGTTGTTAAAACCATTAAAAATACTTTTAAAATACTTCATGAATTTTAAAGTCACTACCTATCTACAATTATATTAATAACATAACATTTAAATAAATTTAAATAAATAAATCCATGTGGTGATAAATATAAATAAATACCTAAAATATTGGAGAACATATATGTGTAAATAAATATTCATTCAAACAGTGCATATATCAATAAGTTTGTTACACTAAGATAGTTACAAAGTGTATTTTAACGTCTATTCAGGGCTTTAATTTTCAAGAGACTACTAATAGACAAATTATCATTAAGCCCTGGCCAATACATGGCGTTCAGTTTGATCTGCTATCATAGTTCCATTTTGTCAAGCTGGTAAGACCATGCTCCACCTCTTGCACTAATCATTACAGTGTCTAATATAATAAATTTAAAAGCATGGTTTGGGTAAGCCATAATATGTTTTGCTAAAGCGTTCCCTTCCTATAGATCACGTATGTTTCTGAGATGTTTCCCTATTATGTTTTTAAATTTGCTCTAAGTCTTGCCCACGTAAAAACATGGGCACAAATTACAAACAGCGCAATATACAACCCTCTCAGTTGTACATGAAAATCTACCTCTCAGCCAAATTCTAACTCCATTTATTATGACATTGTTATTAATTTCCATAATGTTCGGGCAGAACTTGCATCTCCCACATTTATGCATGTGTCCTTGAAGATACTCTTCCTGTCGGCTTTCAAACATATTTTTAAGACACTGTCCTTTCTTATATATGCAAATAGGAGCATCCCCCAAAATGTCTCTCGTTTCTTTATCACACCTAATAATTTCCCAATTTGTTATTAAAATGTTCTTAATATAGTGTGCTTTATTAATGAAAGTAGTCAAAAAACTATTTTCATAAATCTTTTCATTCACTGGTGTTGTGGTCATGGTTATATTAGTGTTGGCTTCATTTCTATTGTTATCTTCACTATTAATTATTTGATTTATGTTACTTATCTGGTATTCAACATTTTGGCTCCTGTCTTCTAGAATGGGAGTAAAGTGCCCAGATTGTCTTTTGTCATTAACTTCTTGCATAATCTTATCAATTAGACTAATAGGATAACCTCTTCTAAGGAACATACATTTCAGCAAGTTGCATTCCTCTACATAGTCATCCCAAAGAGTCGTCATCTGGGCTGCACGGACAAATTGCCCTTTTAGTACAGCTCACTTTTGTTTAAAGGGATGACAACTGCTGAAATGTAAAATACTATTAGAGTAAGTTTTTTTTCGAAATATTCTACCTAGAGATCTATTCTCAGTTTCATCTTTTAGTAAGTGAACATCTAAGTATGCTATATGTGTATCACTGACAGTATGTGTAAACCTCAAGAAACTGGTTGTTTCATTGATAAATGCAAGAAAATTATCCAAGACGTCTCTGGACCCTTCCCATAATATAAACAAGTCATCAAGATAATGCATATATGTTTTACAATATTGAAAATAGTTGGAAGTTTTGAGGTGTTGTTTCTCCCACATCAACATGACAATATTTGCATATAGGCCCCCACATGTGGAGCCCATTGCTACTCCTTCCTTTTGAAGGAAATATTGCCCACATATATACAAACAGAGCTACAGCTTTGAATAATGTAGGTTCTAATGTACCTCAGTTGTCAGACTGGTTAAAAAATAACGAATTAACATTTAACAGGGGAAGAAATGTTAATATCTGTTTGCAAGAGCAGTTGAATGAACTAGACCATAACTTACTTAAAATCAAGAAGTTACAAATGGATAATATGTTTTTCAATGAATGTCTTAAACAAAGAACTGTGCCAAAAGGTCTCCGTATGTGGCGCTACCCCACTGGGTTGGTGGCAGGGTCGGACTTCCACTTGGAACTTATTGAACTGTTTGATAAGTTCGGGTTTGAATACATGCAGAGAGTTATAGTGAATAACAACAAAACAATCAAACTTTTAAATAAAGAAGTGACAACACTGGATAAGTTAATTACACAGAACTCTGCATTTTCCAGTAGCAGGTTTGAATATTGTAGGATTTTTTTGTACAACAGATGAACAAATGTCACTTATTAAAACAAGAAAATTGAAAAAAAATGGTGAGGGATGAGAAAGATTATGCTAATAATACAGCGTACCCTCGCCCCCCCCCCCCCCATCTCAGGAGTGGCAGTTTAATAAGGATAGGAATGTCCAAGCTAATGGCAACAGTTACCCTAATGATGAAACCAACAGTTTGGTTCCATCTGAAGATGATTTTTCAGACGAGGACGAATACTCAGCTCTGAGACGTTCAGAGTGGATTTTGAGCCAACAACGGAACCAACAATACCAACACAGGGGCCAGCCACAAAATTACCAAACAGGAAGAGGAAGAGGTTACAACAGAGGTGTGAACAGAAATGAATGGAGGGGGAAACAGAGAAATTAACTGTGGACATAGACCAGGATGGTTGATACCTTCTCCCACCTCTAAAACTATGTAGTAATTCAGAGAAGGACTTTAAGGTCTATAATTTTTCAGAAATAGAGTTGAACAAGACAATGTGTGACATTTTCTCAAAAGGTTTTACTTTTGTTCCTAGTCATTTAATTTAGTCCATACATTGATGGACTTGAAACAGTACACTAGGAAACTTAACCTAAATGTCACGTTTAATAAGGTAGAGTCTGTGAAAGATCCATTTAAGATTTTGAGCACGTTTAGTCCACCATTACACCCCACCCTAACTGTTTATGAGAGAATTTGTGAACTTGATTTACGTGACTTAAATAAAAACATTAATAGAGATGCTAGAACATCTATTACACAAGCTAATTTAAGTATGAATGAAAATTTTGAACTTAAATTTCTTCTCCATAACAAAGGTAGTAGAATCATGAAACCAGATAAGGGCGGGGGTACTGTCATTATGAATACAGTGGATTACAACAATAAAATGTTTGAAATCTTAAATTCAGATACATACACTATGAGTTCCTCGAATGAAATGAACGGGGCCTACAGGAGAATCAAGAGCTTCATTCAGGACATGTTTATTGATGGCCTGATATCCATCATAGAATTACACTATCTTTCTATAGAATACCCTATTACTCCTAGTATCTTTGGAGTTCCCAAAATCCATAAGGACATGCATCAACCACCAATGAGACCAATTGTTGATGCAAGGCGCTCTATAACATACCCCTAGCAAAACATCTTGAGAAGGAGTTAAGTAAACATGTATGGAATGAAACTAGTGTATGTATAGATTCTTGGGATTTTTTTTAAGAAAAATCATTAGTATTGGATACAAAAAGGACTATCTGTCAGTGACTATAGATGTGGTTAATTTATATAGTATAATACCACATGACAATAGATTACAATGGTTTTGTGAATTTTTACACTTAAAATGGTTACGACAGGACAAAATTAACCTATTTGAACAGATGCTAGACATTATTTTAAGGAATAATTTTATTTTCTTTGAAGGACAATATTTCCTTCAAAAGGAAGGAGTAGCAATGGGCTCCGCATGTGGGGGCTTATATGCAAATATTGTCATGTTGTTGTGGGTGAAACAACACCCTTAAAACTTCCAAATTAATAACAATGTCATAATAAATGGAATTAGAATTTGGCTGAGAAGTAGATTTTCATGTACAACTGAGAGGGTTGTATATTGCACTGTTTGTAATTTGTGCCCTTGTTTTTACGTGGGCAAGACTAAGCGCGAATTTAAAAACAGAATAGGGGAACATCTCAGAAACATACGTGATCTATGGGAAGGTAACGCCTTAGCAAAACATATTATAGCTTACCCAGACCATGCCTTTAAATTTATTATATTAGACACTGTAATGATTAGTGCAAGAGGTGGAGCATGGTCTTACCAGCTTGACAAAATGGAACTATGATAGCAGATCAAACTGAACGCCATGTATTGGCCAGGGCTTAATGATAATTTGTCTATTAGTAGTCTCTTGAAAATTAAAGCCCTGAATAGACGTTAAAATACACTTTGTAACTATCTTAGTGTAACAAACTTATTCATATATGCACTGTTTGAATGAATATTTATTTACACTTATATGTGTTCTCCAATATTTTAGGTATTTATTTCTATTTATTACCACTTGGATTTCTTTATTTAAATTTATTTAAATGTTAAGTTATTAATATAATTGTAGATAGGTAGTGATTTTAAAATTCATGAAGTATTTTAAAAGTATTTTTAATGGTTTTAACAACTTTCATGGTGTTGTGGAAGTAATGACAATTTAAAGTATACTATGGCTTTAAATGAAGGTGTGTTGACTGCTCTAGGATGTGATATAATTTGAATTTCTTCTTTTAAATTCAGGTGATGAAAGTAACTAATTGTATCTGATGAAGTCTCTTCAACTTATTTAAAAAGGAGACAAAAGCGCTTATACATTTGGATATTCTACAATTTTAACCTTGGATTACAATAAAATTTTGGTGCATTTATCTTTGAGTACTGTTACCATCTGCTCTGGGAGGCCAACGTCCACTTTTGCTTTCAATGTTGTGTAGAGGATGTTCTCCTCTAAGGAGAGTGGTTGGGTCTTCCCAGCTGGTGTTCCATTTCCTTTTCTGTCTGGGCCTGTTACCAGTCATCATCTTATACTGACTGGTCTCCAGTCTGCTCCTCTGGTGGAGCTTCCTGCTTCATCCACCCTCTTGCCTTGCTGGAGCTGGAGGTCACAGATAATAGGAGGTGTAAGAAGAAGCACCTTGATTCTCCTAAGGAGTCTGTCAACAAGGATACTGACCTCAAGGAAGGATATGGGTTTGCTATGTCTCTGTGGAATGATGACTCTTTTGGTGACCTCTTGGAGCTTCTTCACCAATGTGGGAGGCTGACCACTGAATCCCCCTCTCTAGACGAGTCAGTATTTTTGGAGGCCTTCAGCATGGACCCATCCATAACTTGGGTGGTTCGTCCTCCAGATGTGCTCATACACCTAGTGTCTTGGAGACCATGGAAGTAACCCGATACAGTAGAGCCTATTCCAGAGAAGCCAGACACAATTCTTGTTCCTCCAAAGGATCGACAGCATTGGAGTAAGGGAACAGCTGTGGATGGAATCGTAGTGGTGGGTGCCACCAAAACAGAAATCTATGAGGAGAGTTTCTCAGCCTGTCTCCCAAACAGAGAATCTTGGGCTTTGGACCATTTAAGAAAGCTGTCTTATACCTCAGCGACATTCACCTTGAGGGCACTTAACTATTTATGCTGCTTGACTAGACTTCAGCACAATCTAGTTTCTGATGTGTTGAGAAATGTTAGAACTCAACTGTCTACCCTGCAGCCTATCACTAATGTTTCTGTGAGGCTTATTTTGAAAGCAGCCGATGGAGCATCTCAGATGGTTGGCTCTGGCATTGCCATGCATCACCATGCTTGGATGTGGCAGTGCAACTGTGTGGATTGCTTCAAGGCATTCTTTATTCATACGCCTTTTGATAGCTCTTCCTTGTTTGTGCCAAACATTAAGGATACTCTTATGAGGGGTGAGCAAGATGGAAAGATGCTGTCTGCTGTAGGAGTGCATTTCACTACCCCTCAGTGAACCTTGCTGAGGAATCAGAAAGCAACAAATATGTCTTTTTTTTATAAAGTCACAGTGGTCTTCCCAGGATCTTCTTTCAGAGGGTTCCTCCCAAATTTGGGGGAACCTTAATGGATGCCACCAGTGGGTGCATGGGTGGTCCTCAGAATCAGGGCTTATGTGGAACCTTCTCTGGCAGGCCATTTCAATGACTCTGAAGGGTTGCCCAACTGTACTGCCTTGGAAGCAGTTGGGGGGTTGCTTGGCTTTTTACCTAGAAGCTTGAGAGGCCATCACCTCAGATGCATGAATGTTAAAAGTTATATTCAGAGGTTATACAATTCTCTGTTTAGAAATTCCAAGGTTCCATTACAAACGACTCCCCAATGTTCCTACCCATCAAATACTGCAGGCAGTGGTAGAGATTCAGAAGCTGCTGGCAAATTGAGTTATCTAAGAGTTTCCACTAGACAAACTAAGATCCAGGGTCTACTCAAGGTTCTTTTCATGCCAAAGAAGAGCAAGAACCTTAGGCACATTCTGGATTTAGGCAAATTGAATCCTTTGTGAAACAGACCAAGTTTCAGATATTCATGATGCAGTCCATTTTACCACTGTTGAGGAAGGATGACTGGATGGGATCAACAGACCTCAAGGACATCTATCATTATATCAAGATAGAGAAGAGCACCAGGTGGTTTCTGCACTTCTACCAAGGGGGCAGTCATTATCAGTTCAGAGTCCTGCCATTTGTTCTCACTACTACCACCACCTGGGTGTTCAACAAGTGCATGGTAGTGATCACAACCTGGCTCCAGCTGCAGGGTTTCCAGGTCTTCCCTTACCTGGATGATTGACTCCTCACTGCCCCCCCAAGAGAGAGTGTCACGTATCATGGCCAGAAACACCTTACTCCAGTTATGCAGCCAGTTAGGGATTACGGTCAGTTATGTAAAGTTGAGTCTAAAATGTGTTCAAACATTAGAATTCATAGGTTGCCAATTGGATACTTCAGTCAAATTGCCACGGTTCCAAGTTCCAGAGTGATCAGCCTTTGATCTCTGTCAGTATCTGTATTTGTGCTTTCACAGCTCATGTGATCTTGAAACTCCTAGACCACATGGCAACTTCAATAGAGTTGGTCCCTCTAACAAGGTATCATTTGATGGCTCTGCAATGGATCCTGGTGGCACAATGGTCATTCTTGACTCATCCAATGGACTTTCCAGTAATATTGACAAACATATGTCATGATCAGATCTGAGGGTGGTTACAGTCTACCGTAGTGACCAGTGGGAGACAGTATATTTTTCTCCTTCCTGTGGCCACGGTCACCACAGACAACTCCCTTCTTGCGTTGTGGGGGCATTTTGAAGGGGGGATGGTTCAAGGGTCCTGGTCTTCTGTGGAGGCCAAAATCCACAACAATGTTCTGGAGATAAGGCTGTACTCATTGTGTTGTAGGCTTTTCAGGATGCCCTCCCCAGTGATGTGATTTCAATACAGACAGACAATATGTCTGTTATCTGAAATCTTAACAAGCAAGGAGGACTATATTCTTATCCTGTTAGTTGGAAGGCCATGAGGCTTTGGCAATGGGCAGTCTCATCTCAACAGTTTCTGATTGCAACACACATCCCAGAGAAATCCAACATTCTGGCCGACAGCTTTTGCAAGAACATTTTTCCTCATGACTGGTCTCTAAATCCAAGAGTAGCAGCTTGGATCTTCCTGTGCCAGGGCACTCCACGTTGCAACCTCTTTGCCTCCCAGCCCAATGCTAAGTGTAGCAGCTACTATGCCTTAGTCCATCCTCAGAGGCAGTCATCCAGAGATGCTGCCTATATATTTGGTCCCCAGGACTCCTGTACACTTATCTCCAGTTTCTCTGATTGTTAAAATTTTCCAGAAGGCAGCCTGTTGCAGAGTGACAGTGATTCTCATAGCCCCCTTCTGGCCTTGTCAGGTGTGGTTCCCCTTCCTGTGCCTCTTCTATGGTAACCCTCATGGGTTCTAGATCCTATTCTGGATCTCATGTTTCATCCAGCGAGTCTAGATCCTCCAAGTCTACAGTCGTTCAAGCTAACCATATGGTTTCTCCAGTTCATTTGATGGCCAGGAATCGCAAGGTGTCTGATAGCAATGCATGTATTTTGTCTTCTCAAAAGCTTTACACTAGGAAGTTGTATGCCAGTAAACAGAGACACTTTGCTTTGTGGGCAGAATCTTGAGGATTTGATCCCTTTTCCACACCTCTAGAATCTGTTCTGGATGTTCTTGCTGAGTTGTTTTATTTAGGCTGTTGTTTTTCTATGATGAAGGTGCAGTTGGCAGCCATTTCTAAATTTCACATTGGCAGGAACAATGCTCTCTTGGCTGCCCTCAAGATTTCCAAGGCTTTTATCAAAGGAACCTTTTTGTAGTGTCCTGCCATTCAGCATCCCGCCCCTCCCTGGGATTTACCTTTTGTCTTGCAAGTCTTTGCAGGCCCTCCTTTTGAACCTTCAGCTACTTCTGATTTGAAGTTGTTATCATGGAAAACCTTGTTTCGTCTGCTGTTACCACAGCTAGGAGAGTTTCAGAGCTACAAGCTCTTAATTCTTCTCCTCTTTATCTGGTGTTTCATTAAGATAGGGTTTCTGTGTGCACTAATCCTTCTTTCTACCCAAGGTAACCTTGAAGAATAATCTCAATAGTTCTATTTACCCTCCTGTGTTTTTCCCCAGTTTTTCAAACAAGGGTGAATACTTCCTGCATTGTTTGGATATGCATAGACAGTTGAGATTTTACCTGGACAGGACTAGGGTATTTAGAAAATCTAGTCATCTGTTTGTTTCCTTATTGAGACCCAGATTGGGCAGACTTGTGTCAAAAGTGACTTTATCAAAGTGGCTATCAGACTGAATTTCTTTTGCTTATGACTCAAGAGACAACACCTAGCCTGGCAAACCCAAGGGTCATTCTGCTAGAGCTATGGCTACTTCTACAGCTTTCTTTTCCAGAACATCCTTGGACAAGGTGCATGAAGAGGCTATTTGGGTAGGCACATCACACCTTTATTTCTCATTACAGGCTGGATGTTCATTCCAGATCCAGGGATTCCTTTGACTCCAACATATTGTGGAATATCCTCGTTAGTTCCTCCCTTGGATTTTTACATGGCTGTGGATTCTGTCCAACAGGTTGAAGCCAGACAGAGAAGACAACATTGGATACGAAAGTTATGTGCTTACCATAATGATAGATTTCTGTTGCTGTCTATCTCCATCTGGTTCAACCCCCCCCCTGCCTCTGCCTTTATTTGGCATCTTTATCTGAGATGACTGAGTAGAGGAAGTAATATTCTCCTTGTTCTTGGAGTCCTTTGTCCTCCATCCTTTTGGGAGTATTGTAGCTTAGATGGGGCAAACTCGATCTGAGGGGTCAGTTGAGGAGTAGGGGATTGTGTGTAAGGTTGGTGGAAACTGATGAGTTGGAAGTCTGAAGGATTTGGCAGTGTCGGGTCTCAGCTGGATCCAATAACCCACATTTTGAATCAGATGGAGATGGACAACACAAATATATCATTATAGTAAGCACATGCCTTGTGTTTATTGCCTAGTGTGAGCTAGTATCACCTGAGATAGCATAGGCATCTTTGTGAATATTTCAAAATGCAGAAAAAATGAATGAGATTAAGTGAAGCACAATGAAATGTGCTTTGTTTGCACAAATCAGGAGTGAAGTCTTCACTTCAAATTCTTAAATTTGACAGCATTAATTTTTTTGTTGTTTTATCTCCACTTTAAGTAAAACAAGTTATACTGTAAATGATTGTTTTCTATGACAGCTTGTGGAGATGGTATAAGTATGCACTGTATGTTGCCCATAATTTTCACCAAAGTGTAATAGTGGCTGACTAATAAACAGACTTATGTATCAATTACACAGGTTCTGCAACAAAGAAGACGATGCCGGTTGCTATAATGATTAAGGACTTTGCCTGCCATGCACAAGGTACAGGGTTTGATCCTGACCTCTGAACAATGACTGTTTGGAGATTACATGTTCTCTTTGTGTCTCTGTGGTGTTCCTTCCACCTCCAAAGACACATGCTGAGTATAAAATATGGCATTAGTTGATTCAGTCATGTTGACTAATGTCACCAAATGGGCATGTTTATTTGCCTGTGATAAGTGAGTTGAGGACTCCATCTACCCCAGGGACCCATACTAACAGTGAGAGATGTGTATGTGACCCTGTTGGCCATTGTGTGCCTGCCATAAAGCCCAGCAGCCCTGGGTCAATAAGCCGGTGTCCAGTTGCCCAGATTGGGTTACCTTGGATAGCTCTGTTGAATGAACGCTGGACATAAACCAATCAACTTGGCAAACATAAACTAAGAATTACTGCACTCATTGTAGGTTCACTGACATGATGCAGCTTGGAATTGGATGACATGATGGTAAGAAGGAGGCTGAACATCCTAGGTATCCAGAAGACAAGATGGAAGGGCTGTACAGCAAAGTCACTTAGCTTGGGAACCAGAGTCTATTATTCTTTTGGAGAACAGACAGACATGGTGTGGGATGGGAATTGTGGTGAGGGTGAGACTTCAGAAGACAGTAAGGGATGTCATCAGAATTAGTGATAGAATCATGGCAATCAGAACTACAGTATAAGGATAGAGCACTATTCATAATCTCAGCTTATGCCCCACAGCAAGGTTGTGATATCGAGGAAAAGAGTGCATTCAGACAGCAGTTGCAGGACCTATGAGATAAAGTAGGACAACATGAACTGTGTGTTGGTAATGGGTGATCTGAATGCTCATATTGCGATAGACAGACAGAACAGAACAGAACAGAACATGAGAAATGTCTAAGTCCTCATTGGTGGGACAGCAGGAGAAAGAAGGAGAGGCCATTCTAGATTTCTGTCTGGCAAATAGCTTGATAGTAGCCAACACATGGTTCAGAAAGAAAGATAGTCACAAGATCACATATAAGAGTGGCCAACATGCAACTCAGGTAGACTTTATCCTAGTAAGGAAAGGGCACTGGGATAGAAACAACAATTGCAAAGTCATCCTCAGTGAAACAGTCAGCCCACAGCATAAACCACTGGTTGCCACAATCAGGTGTAAGTAGTGGTCAAAGAAGGCTCTAAGGTCAGCAGAGACCAGGATGAATACCTGGAAGTTGACTGGAAAGAAAGCACAGCAGTTCAAGGAATTACTCATGGCTCTAGCACCTCAAGAAGGAGAGGAAATAGGTAGAATTGCAGACATACTTCAAAACAACATGCGTGAGGACTTCAGAACGGATATGAGGCTGAGCCAGGTATTGAAATAAAGTGCATAAAAAAACCTGGTAATGGAATACAGAAGTCCAAGAAATTATCAAAAGAAAGGGTGCAAGAAAAAGTGGGAGAAAGAAAAGATGTACCAGACTACGAAGGATTACTGGTTGGCTAACAAGGAGGCTAAGGAAGGAGTTGCAATAACAAAGACAAGACATCACAGGCACTCTACGAGCTTCTGGAAAGTGACTCAGATTACAAAGCAAGGACAAAAAGATGAAGATAGTCAGACACCCTTCATAAGGGGTGTTAGCAGCAACCTGCTCACCAGTCCACAAGACATCAAAAGCAGATGGAAGGAGTATTTCCAGCAGCTTCTGAATGAAGAAACTCTCACAGAAGCTGTACTGCCAGAGACACAGCCTATGATGAGAGAAGAGGAGGAGTCCACCATAGAAGAAGTAAGAACAGCATTAAGGAAAATGAAGTCAGGGAAGGCAGCAGGCCCAGATGAGGTCACAGTAGATTTAATAACGATGTTGGATGAAATAGGGGAGCAATGACTCTTGAGGGTACTCATAACAGTATGGAGAGAAAGTCATATCTCAGATGACTGGAGAATAAGCATACTAGTGGCAGTGTTCAAGAACAAAGGGAACATGAACATTGACAACTATGTATAGTTGTGGGCAGTACAGAGGTATAAAGCTCTTGTCACATTGCATGAAATTTCTAGAGATGGTGATTGATAAGTGAATATGAAGAGTAGTAGAAAGTAAGATAGATGAGCCGTTTGGTTTCAGATCAGGATACAGCACTGCTGACCTAATGTTTACAGTAAGACAGATACCAGAGAAGTGGCTAGAAATTAGGAAAGTGTTCAACTTAGACTTGGAGAAAGCATATGAGTAGGTAAAAAGAAAGCTAATTTGGGCATTTCTGTGATGGTTTGAAGTCCCAGAAACATTGGTAGAATTAATGTATGTGGTTCCCAGTGGGAGTGAGTCTGCATCAGGGTTCATCTTTGAGCCCACTGCTGTTCATACTGGTGATGGACTACATTAGCAAACAGGTTGGAGGGAAGAGATTAACAAAGTTGCTGTATGCAGACAATGTGGCATTACAGGCAGACTTTGAGCAAGAACGTCAACAAAGTGTAGGGGCAATTAATGCAAAATTGAAGGCACATGGGATGAAACTGAGTACAGATAACACAGTTGTAGTGGCAGCAAATGGGGAAATCAGAAGAAGCTGAAAATTGAGCTAGAAGGGAAAATACTTGTAGACAATCAGTATTTTAAAATAGATAAAAAAAGTGGAAATGGCTTTTCTTTCTATAAATATAAAGAAGCGTGGTGGGCCTGATAATCTTTGTGGTCAGCTATTCAAATTTTGTGAAAGAGAATTAAGTTCTGTATTTCACTATAATTTTAACAAGTCATTACAAAAACAGTATGCACCCAAGATATAGAAGGATGCTGTGGTAGTCCCAATCCCAAAATCCAGAGGTCCTAAAAATCTTAATGATTTTAGACTGGTTGCTCTTACAACAGTTGTAATGAATACATTTGAAAAACTGATCAAGTCTGAAATTTTAAAGAAAACTGAGCATGTACTTGACCCTATGCAGTTTGTTTATAGGACATATAGAGGTGTAGAGGATGCAATAATTTCTCTAATTTATGTGTTAAACATTTGGAAGATAATGGGTCTCATGTTTGGCTTTCATTTGTTGATTTTTCTTCTTTGTTTAACACAATTCAACCACAAGTGTTAATTAGTGGGTTGCAAGAACAATTTGGTTTGAGTAATGATCTCATGGGTTGGATTTTAGATTTTTTGACTAACAGAACACAAAGGGTAAAAGTAAATTAAATTTTGTTTGATCAGATTTATTCCTTAAGTGGTGCCCCTCAAGGATGCGTATTGTTGGCCCTTCTGTTTATCCATTATACAAACATGTGTAGGAGTAAACATGAAAATAGAACCATTTAGAAATATGCAGATGTTGCTGTTGTAGTTAGTCAGCTTAAAGGCAATGAGGACAGTCATGCTCTGGTTATTAGCAATTTTGTTAAATGGTGTGATAAGTCCTATTTTCAGTTAAATATATCTAAAACTAAAGTATGATAACTGATTTCAGAAAACATACTCATGCACTTGATGTAAAATTTATTAAGGGGCAGAAAGTTGATTGCATACAATCTTATAAATATCTTGGGACAATCATAGATTTGAAGTTAAAGTTTGAGGAAAGTTATTAAACTGTGTGTAGGAAGCGGCATCAATCAACAATTATCTACAAAACTATGATCTTATTTTACCATGCTTATATTGAATTGATTTTATCTTTTTTTATTGGTAGCATGGTATGGATTTTTGTCTGTGAAAAATATAAATTTAATCAAATTGTGAAATGGTTAGTATGTTAATTGGAGAATCACAATTGACCTGTCATCTTTATATATTAGACAGAAAGGATGACAGGTTTAATTTTAAAAAATGAGTCACATCCATTACATAACGAATTTCAGCTTCTTTTAATTATACATACGTATACGTTTATAAATTGTAAAACGGAAAGGTATAAAACTAGTTTTATTCTGGCAGCTATTACTCAGAGTAATACAAATGTGTAGATGATATAGAATGTATTTAAATGTAGTAAATGTTTTAGTAAGATCATTTGAATATGAATTATAATTGATGTTTGTTTGGTCTAAAGTATATATGTTTTAAATGTATGTAGTAAGACCAAAGCTAATCTTGTAACTGCAAATTAAATTTACCCATGGGTACAAATAAAAGAAACTGAACTGAATTGAAGTTAACAGCTTCAAGTGGTAACCATTTGAAATGTTGTGATCTGCTAGAGTGAGTCTTAAAACTCTGAGACTGAATGGCCAAAAGATCGGACTTGCATATACCATCTCTGAGATACCATTTCTCAGAATATTCCCTTTTATCCAAGGTATAGCACTGTTGGAGTTGGCATATAGAAGTTTTGGGAGTGTGGGGGGGGGGGCTTGCCCCACACATGGCCCCCCCCTGCAAAAAGAAGTTTAAATGAAAAGAGTGATCTTTGAGATTTTCTCTTTTCCTTTGTTTTCAGTGTTTTTTGTTTTTTGGCTTATTGGCACTAAACATTTTGAGTGCCAACATTTCAGTAGGGAGCTGCTTCAAGTATATGGGATGATGGTGGAAGAGAAGGGAAGTCTGAATGTGGAGGTCAAACCTAGAATTAGAGGATCTGCAGCCAACTGGCACAGAGTGTCAGGTGTAGTGTATGACAGAAGAATGACAAAGAAACTCTAAGATAACATGTACAAAAAAGTGGTGAAACTAGTACTACTGTATGGTACAGAAACCTGGACAATGAAGGAAAAGCTGCTGCGAATGCAAGAGGTGGTAGAGATGAAGTGCTTTGGATAGGTGGAATGATGCACACTGTGGAAAAGATGAAGAAATGAAAACATCCAAGCAGAAGCCAAAGTAGCTCCAATTGCAAAAAAGGTAAAAGAGAACAGATTATGGTGGTCTGGGCACATGTACAGTAAAGGACAAGACAATCTGTTGAGGAAGATGTTGGGCCAACAAGAAGGCAAAAGGAAACAAAAGAGGTAGCTGGATTACATGAGAGAAGACCTGCAACAGTCAGGCATGAATGTCAAAGAAGGAACGAGAATGGCATTGAATATAGAGAGATGGTGACAGTTGACACAACACCCCAACCCCATATAGAAAATGGGAAAAAGGGAGATTGGTGATGATTGTAGATCAATGTGTTTGTATGCACCTTTAAGATGCTATCCAAGGGCTTGTACAAGTGTATAAATTTTGAGAACATGCTAGCTAGACTGCCATTTTGTAGTAAGCCATTGAGATATAAGCATGTATGTATGTAAGGTCTGTCTGTTAATTAGTCGGTTCGTATTTTCTGATGCTGCTATCCATCCTGATGTGTTTCTATGTATTAAAGTGTCTAAACGAAATACCCCACTTGCTTGTCATCTATGTAAGAGAGGGACGAGTAACATGGTGTCAGAAGCAGGATGTCTAAAGGCCATGAAGTTAGAGGCAGCATGGCTAAAATGCTTGCTTGGAAATGGAGGAATATAAAGCAGTGAATTAGCCCTAAAATGTGTATACTTCGCAAAACAAGTCAGAAATGAATTTCAGGTATTAAAACTTGCTCAACATTATTTCTTTTCATATAATATGAAACAAGGCATACAGAATGTTCCAAAAGATACTTGCATAAACTGATATGTACGATATTGATAAAAATATTCAAATTACTACAGAACATGTTTTAAATAAAGTCCAAATTGCATGAAATGAATAAAATAGGTGGAAACAACCACATTTTTGCAAAGCATGTGTTTTTCGTATTAAGCAAAGACAATCAAGTTATCAGAAGTGTATAAGTGTTCGCATGTTTGTGCAGTGTTACAATAAAGCTATTTCATAAAAGTACAGCCATTAAAGGGCATATTTCACAGAGTACAGCCATTACAGAGCATATTTTGCAAAGTACAGTATTTTAAAGCATTTATTGTGTATTTTAATCTTGTTGCAAGGTCACAGGACAGTTTGTTTGTACATAATTACAAGGGCCATATTTTCAGTGTGTTTGTTTATACTTTGTGGGCATGCCAGACGTATTTCAAAAACCCAGTGCACTTGTGTTTGACAGTAATATTGCTGGGAATTGGAGAGTTTTGAAGCAAGAATTTGACATTTTCATACAGGCTGCATTTTCTGATAATGATGATCATACAAAGGCATTCATTCTACTTAATTTAGCTGGGTCAGAAGCCATAGAAAGGGAATGTTCATTTGTGTATGCACCTGATATCTATACCGGAGAGGGGGAACCGTCATATTGTTGTACCGGCTGAGTCAAGGGATGACCCTGACTGCTTAAAACATAAATTTAGAGACGTGTAATCCCAGACAAATGTTACAATGGAAAAGGCACTTATGTTATACAAGAGATCAAAAGCCTGGTGAAACTTTTACAGCATATATAACTGACCTGAGAAACAAAGCTAACATGTGCAGATTTGGTGATTTAAGGGATGAGTTGATAAAGGACAGACGTGTGTGGTATAAAAGATGATTCTGTGAGAAAGATTTTGCTTTGTTACAGTGATTTAACTTTGAATAAGGTCATTGAGATTTGTCAGATATATGAGCTCACAGAAAAGTACACAAATATGCTTACAAATGAGAGCAGCTCTAGAAGGCACAGTGATAAAGCTCACATTAATAGTACGCAGCATGTAGTTAAAAGAAACAGGCCTAAGCACATGGCAGCAATTGTAACCCCTGCAGCACTCACTGGTAAACCTCAGAACTTTCTAGCAAATTTCAGAATTTGCACAGTCTCAGTGAAGCATAAGAGTGAGTCAGCAAACAAAAAGCATGGGCCCCAACCTAGTTTCATTGCCAACTGTCATAATTGTGGTGGAAGCCATGAATCTAAAAGAGAGAAATATTTAACTTTTTGTCAGCAATGCCACAAATGCAATAAATGGAATAATTTCAAAAGCTTTGTAAATCAAAAGGCCCACATTCTTTTACTAAGAGGGAACATTTTAAAAAATTAGTTGCTCAGTTAGAAAGCTGCAACCCTACTCTTTATGTTGATGGTGTGTCAGTGCTTCATGAAACAGTCAATGCAGTAGATCTAAGGCAAAAGATGAAGTATTTTGTACTGTTCGGATAAATTGCAAACCCATAGAGTTCAAAGTTGATACAAGTTTCAAGTGCAATGTTATATCAGCAGAAATATTTGCCAGAGTATATCATGGTGAAAGGTTTGATTTGGGAAGGTGTGTGAAGCTTGTTTCATATGGAGGTGAAGAAATTCAAATTGAATGCTCAGTAGTGCTTTTATGTTACTCTGCTGGAAGAAGCTATGACTTATTATTTTATATGGTCAAGAGGCACGTCCAGCCATTATTAGGGCTCAGAGACACTTTGAAAATGGGACTGCTTTCATTTAATAAGGAAGGCCACCTAGTCAGCTTAAAAAAAACACTACTCTAATTTTGCCCAGTACATTTTTCTACCTCTGCTGATCTTTTCAAAGACAAACTAGGCAAACTTCCAGTTGTGTACTTCATGAAGTTAGACCTAGAGGTCAGTCCAGTTATCAGGCCAGCACGCAAAGTTTCAATAGCCATGCAGGACAGATTCAAAGTGAGCAAGATAAAATGGTGCGACAAGGTGTGATTCATCCAGTTGAAACTCCATCTAAATGGGTATCTTCCATAGTGGTAGCTCACAAGAAAAACTCAGATGACATCAGAATATGTATTGATCCAAAAGATTAGAACAAAGCACTAAAAATACCTCATCATCCAATGTGCATAGTCGAAGAAGTCGCAGCCTTGATACCAAATGCCACTATTTTTTTCTGTCTTAGATGCAAAGAGTTCATTTTGGCAAATTCAGCTTGACAAAAAAAAAAAATCATCATTTCTCACTACTCCTCTGTACTCCATTTGGCAGGTACAGATTTTTGTGAATTCCATTTGGGATAACTTCTGCAAGTGAAATCTTTCAGTATGCAATGGAGCAAATTTTTTCTGGGTATCCTTGTGCTATTATAATAGACAACATACTAGTAGGAGATCACAGTGAAGTACAGCATGACAGAAACTTCAGAAAAGTTCTGGAAAGGACACATCAAGTGAACTCTCCAGATTTCCTACCTTACTGATATTTTTCTTTCCAGATAGCAACTATGCAGTTGGTTTCAGCCCGCTACATTCGCCCTCGCTGTGCTCGAGCTCACTCCACTCCCCTACCCTACCCCCATTCCCACCCACCCACACATCAAATACATTTATGCTTACTCTAGCTCCGCTCACTACCCCACCACCCAATTATGCTCCTCCAGTTACCCTCTCATTACACCACTATCCACACCTCTTCACTTCTCCATGCATTAAACCATTAGCCATACCTACAACCAAACCCTCACATACCCATCTTAACTCACCTCATTACCCCATCAATACAAACTCTTCTTCACCACCACATCTCACTATTGCACTCTAATACTCACTCCTTTATTCACACACATCACATACTACAATGTCCCGCTCTACTATCACTACTCTACTTTCCTTATCACTCTCTTTCAATATCCTACTACATCTAACCTCTCTTCATCATTCTTCTACCTCTTCGTCCCACTTCCCATTATCCTCTCTCCCAATGCAGTCTGAACACACCACTTCCTTCTCACAAATTTCAGCCAGCCTTTACAACACAAGCATATTATTATGTACCAGAGTAAAAATCCTCCCCCACCATCACCACAACAATAATATTTTCTCTCTAAATTATCCAATCAAAGTAAAATGGAAACTAGAATACACTACTCTCCCATATCCTGTAACAAACCTATTACTATGCGGGAACATACATCCCAACCCGGGTCCCATCTCCTCTCCTCTGCAATCCCTCAACTCCCATAAATCAATAAACCTCACTACTATTAACCTACAAAGCATCAGAAATAAAATACCTGACTTCCATGCATGTATAGCCCACAACAAACCTGATATTATTGCCTCAACTGAAACATGGCTAAAACTCTATATTAAGGACAGAGAATTCCTTCCCCCAGATTTTGCCTGTCTTAGGGCCAAAAGACCCTGAAAAAAAGGTGGAGGCATCTCTCTAGTATACCTCATGTCCTTCACTATTGTCCCATATACAAAACCCATCCCACAGTTCTCCACACCTGAACTTCTAGTTTCTTTCCTTAAAATGGATAATTGCAAAAACATCTGTGTGATAGTCATTACTTTCCCACAGGCAATAACATCCCAATTCTTGAGTAATTCTTTGCCTGGGCATCTACTAACATAAAAAAATGAGACTATCATACTGGGAGACATAAATATCAACTGGCTAGACATATTTCCACACCATTCTAACTGCAGTAACAATCTGAATAAGTTCACCCAGCTAGTTAACACCATAACTAGGCCTAATAAAACTAATACTAATGGCTGAATCCTAGACTGGATTTTAGTGTCGACCCAAATAAGTTCACATCTGCTGGAACACTCTCCAATAGTATAAGTGACCACTTACCAGCCTTTATACAATGTGAATGTACCACAACAATTAATAAACATCAGTACATGGATACCACAGATGAATCCCAGTTCTGTCCATTTAGCTTTAACCAAAGGTTGCTTAGCATCAACTGGAATGCACTAAAATCACTTCCCCTTGAAGAGGCAGTTGAGTTCTTCAACTCAACCTTCCTCAGCATGCTAAACAATCTTGCTCCCCTTAGGCAAAAGAGAGTAAAGACCAACCATGCCAGTTGGCTAACAAGATCCACTAAGGATCTCATGAAATGCAGGGACAAATCATAGAAAATCTGGCAAAAAAACAAAAACCCATCTTACCTCGTCCAATACAAACAGCTCCGAAACCAGGTTAAATGCCTAGTACTACAAAACAGAAAAGAATACTACCTTGCAGTACAAATTCAACACAAGCAAAACCCAAAGAAATTCTGGAGGACTCTCAACTCTTTATTAAACCCAGGCTCTAGTAATAATCCTTGCCCAGACACAGATAGAACACCCATTGAAATTGCTGCAACCTTCAACTCCTATTTCATAGATACTATAGCCAATCTAACCACTATCTTTCCCAAGACCAACATGTCCACCACAGACCTCTCCATAGGTAACACCAGTACACCCCCATTCCCAACTTTACTCTGTCACCTATACCCACCTCGACTATTAAAAAATTGCTTCTAAAACTCAAACCATGTACAAATGTCCCTGACAATATACCTGCCAAATACCTGCAAATCTCAGCCAACTCAATTGCTTACCCTATCAGCATACTTCTCAACAGATCTATCCAAGAAACCTGTGTGCCCATCATCTGGAAAAAAGCTTATATCCTCCCTCTACACAAGGGAGGCCCCAACATAGGCACCACCAACTTCCGCCCCATTGCTATACTATCACCCATCTCTAAGATTCTGGAAAATGTATTCATTCTCAAATTCTTCACTATCTGACTCACAACCACATCCTCTCCCCCACCCAACACGTATTTAGGACAGGAAATAGTACTACCACTGCCCTCATATCTTTCATGGACACTGTCAACCGAGCCTGTGACACTGGTAAAATTGTATTTTCACTATTTCTTGATCTTTCTAATGCTTCCAATACTATATTCCACTCTCTCCTTTTAACAAAGCTCTCTAATATAGGTACCTCACCTCAAACTCCAAACTGGCTCACTAATTACCTCACTAACAGGCAACAATCAACTAAATGGCAGAACTCTTACTCCCCTTTCCTAAACATCACCACTGGTGTTCCTCAAGACTCCATTTTAGGCCCACTTCTGTTTAGCATATTTATCAATAACTTCCACAATGCACTCTCTCAAGGCTCAGTCATCTAGTACGCAGATGACTCTGCTGTCATCTGCACTGCAAACAACTCCTCACAACTATGCCAACTCACCCAAAATGCCCTCACCTCCACCGAAATTTGGATGTCTAATGATCATCTTGCCCTGAACCCCAACAAAACCAAACTAGTAATCTTTGCCCCCAAAAAGTCTACACCTCTACAAAAAGATAACTTAACCATTCAATCCCTAAATGGTACCACCATCAACATTGTACCTACACAAAATTCCTAGTTGTCATCATAGACAACAACCTCACATTTGACCTGCACATCCAGTTCAATGTTAAAAAGACCCATCAAAAGCTTGGCACTCTCTACTGACACAAACATCTACTCAGTCTATCAGCCTGACTTTTCCTTTCCTCTTCTTTTCTATTACCCTCTCTTTTATAAGGTGTCCCCCTCCTCACCAACATTCAGTCCTCTCTAAAGTCCAAACTAGACTTATGCTAGAACAAAATTGCTAAGTTTGTAACTAATGCCTCCTACTCATCCCACCACTGTTTATCATTACGCAATCTAAAAAGGCTTGAATTCCCCAACTGTCTCACCTTTTCCAACTAACTACAGCTCACAAACTCATTCATAACCATCCATGTGCCCTGCTCTGTCTTCAATACTTACTTTATACCATCCTAACAGACCACTCCAATTCAATAACCAACTGCTCATAAATGTAGAAAAACCCAAACTTTCAGCTGGCCAGATGCTTTACTTCTTTACCATCGCAAAACTTTGGAACTCCCTCACCCCAACACTTAGATCCACCCACTCAGTAACCCTCTTCAAGACGTCTCTGAAACAACACCTCTCCTCATCCTGGCTGGGTACATGTCCTAACACCACATCTCATATAACCTAACTTCAACCATCACAACTATCCTCACCCCCACTCTACTACTCTGGCATCCTCCTTTCACATCCACCTGCCTTTTTACTTACTCTGCCTTTCCATCCCGTCCACTTCCCTCTTCTACTAACCCTCATTGTCCTACCGTTGATCCCTGTTGTCTACTTCCTTCTCTTCCTGACCCTTATAGACCTGCCATTGAACCAGGTGAGACATTCAGGTACTCTCGCACCCTACCTTAATATCATACCACCACTTATATCTGCAACAATATCCACCGACTTTGCTGATTCCTGCAACAAGACTCATATAGCCTATCACTCAGCTATTACACCTCCTAAACATGTGAAAAGTTTAAGTACCTAGTCTCTAATTAATTCCTATATCTGCTTTGCACCCACTGCATGAAGTGTCCTGTATAAATTTTGCTAGCTGAAAACTACTCATATGGAATGTTCTCATGTATATACTCTGTATTGCTTGTATAATATTTTTTTCACCAGTTGTATAAGCTGCCAATAATATGTACTAAATATCTTTATTAATGTAAATTCTTGCATGTGAAATTGTTATATGTGGAGCATTTCTGCCCGGGACTCCACTGAAAGTGGGCACTTCTGGCTCACCTGGACCACCCCAGTAAACAAATGCAAATAAATAAATAATAAATAAATAGCCTTAAGCTCAATCCACACAAATGCAAATTCAGGCAAGGAAAAGTTACTTATGTTGGTCATTTATTTACCAGTACAGGCCTACGACCAGACCCTTATAAACAAACAGCCATTCTCGAGATGCCACCTCCAGACAATGTTCAAGCCCTGCGACATTTTCTTGGCATGGTCAACTACCTAGGCAAGTTGATTCCTGACATGAGCCAAATTTCAGCACCGCTTAGAGAGCTGACACATAAAGATGTATCCTGGTGTTGTTTAGAGCAACACCAAAGAGCATTTGAAGTCCTGAAACAGAGAATTGCTAGTCCGCCAACTCTCAGATAGTATGATGTTCACAAACCAGTTATACTTTCATGTGATGCTTCAAAATTTGGTCTTTGTGCAGTCATTCTGCAAGAGGACCAATCTGTTGCCTATGCATCCAGAACTCTTACCCAAACTAAGATGCAGTATGCCCAGATCAAGAAAGAGCTTTTGGCAATTGTGTTTGCATGTTCAAAGTTCCATGATTATGTTTATGGTAGACCTAACCAGATTGCAACAGACCACCAGCCTTTACTCACAATCTTGAGAAAGACTATGCATTCAGCTCCAGCCTGACTACAATGTATGATGCTGAGATTGCAAAAGTATAATTTCAATCTTGTTACAAGAAAGGCAAACTTCTTTATCTTGCTGATACATTATCCAGATTTCCCAGAAACACCACATAACAGCACAAGAATGAGAACCTTGATTTTGAATTCATGGAAGTGAGACATTTTTCTTCCACACATCTTGATGAGTTGAGAGGTTACACAGCCACTGATCCAGCTTTACAAAGGCTTAACCACGTTATCAATCAAGGATGGCCATCTAAGCAATCTAGTTTACCTCAAGAAGTGCAACTTTATTTTCCATACAGAGATGAGATTTTGTCTGACAAAGGTATCATTATGAAAGGTCTGAAAGTAATTATTCCAAAGTCCTTGCAACCAAAGTACATTGCTATCTTGCATTGTAGTCACCCAGGTAAAGACGCTACCAAAAGAAGAGTGAGAGGACTAGTTTATTGGCCTTCTATGTCACAAGACATTGAGAGAGCACTTTTATATTATTCTGTGTGTAATAGTACAAAGCCACATCAACAGAAGAAACCACTACAGCTAAACCAGATTCCTGAACTAATTTGGTTGACAGTAGCCAGGGACATTTTCGATTGGAATGGTCAACATTATTTGGTGTTAGTAGACTCTTGCTACAATTTGTTTGAGATTGACCTACTTCCTAATGTAGCATCCAGTACTGTCATTACTAAGATGAAACGTCATTTTGCTGTTCACAAAGTTATTTCTGACAATGGCACACAGTTTACAAGCCAACAGTTCAAAAGATTTGCTGAAGAATGGGACTTTACTCATGTTACGAGTAGTCTTGAGTAGCCGCAGTCAAATGGTTTGGCAGAATATGAAGTTCAAAGTACAAAACAGTTACTTGAAAAGTCAAAATGAGATAATAGTGATGTTTTCCTGAATCTCTTGAATCTCAGAAATGTTGCCCATGATAAACATCTTGGTTCACCTTTTCAGAGACTTCTGTCAAGACAAACCAGAAGCACATTACCAATCAGTGGTCAATTGTTGGTTCCATGTGTCAAGAACAACAGGACAGTGAAAGCCAGTCTGTTGAAGAAATGTTTAACCCAGAAGTTCTACTACAATAAGACCAGCAAACTGCTCAATCCATTAAGAGAAGAAGTGGTAAGGTTGCTAATGTCCAAAGGTTATGATCAGATTGGTGTTGTGAAGAATATTTGTCCAGAGCCGAGATCATACGTTGTGGAATCACAAGGAGCAATCTTTAGTCAGAATTGGAAGCATTTGAGACTGGTGTCCAAGCCTGTACCACAGCGCATAGCCTGTGAGAAAGATTCTTTATCTCAGAGTGAGCTGTCTGGTATTCCATTTCCAAAGGAAGTTCCAGAAGACATTCCCATTCCTATCACAAATCCAGAAGATTCTGATACGAGTTATGCACCGCAGAGTGTCCCTGTTCCTCAATTTGGTCCAGATTGTTATGTTTCAAGATATGGTCGCATCTTTAACCCCTGTAGCAAATGTGAAGCAACTTGGACATATATATAGTAATGGATGTCTGACTGATATTATTTTTACAAAGGGCAATCTTTTTAAGAGGGAGGATGTAGATCAATGTGTGTATATATGTACCTTTAAGAAGCTATCCAAGGACTTGCAGTGTATAAATACTGAGCACATGTGAGCCTGACTGTGATTTTGTAGTAAGCTGTTGAGATGTAAGCATGTATGTATGTATGTAAGGTCTGTCTGCTAACTAGTTCGTTTGTATTTTATGATGCTGCTATCCATCCTGATGTGTTTCTATGTATTAAAGCATCTAAATGAAATAGCCCGCCTGCATGTCATCTATGTGAAAGAGAGAGAGTGAGAGAGAGAGAGACGAGCGACAATGATGATAATGATTATGCAGCAAAAAACTTCAAAACTTTTTCTTTTGTGACTTAGAAGCTAGTGCATAATGTGGGCTGTCGTTAAGTATTATTGTTAATTGTCTAAAAACACATTTCACATTTGAAAACCTAACATTTCCAGGCATTTAAATTGATTCCATTAACCCTGGCTACACTTTGTATAATTGATTTTATTACATTCATGACATAAATGTATCTGATACAGGGTGTCTCCACACATATTCACTGGGGTCCAAATTGTCTTTGTAAGATGGAAGATGATAGAAATTCCAGAACTAGTATGCAAAGAATGCTAAAATTGGGTGCATGTGCAAAAGCGTGGTACTGTTAGCTACTCATATTTTGTTTAACTGCAGCACTTTTGGTCTTGGATTAGAGGAAATAAAAGAATAAAAGTGCTTTGTAATGGGAAAAACATTTCATTATGTGGTGTCTTCAGTTAGCAAACACAAATGTCAAGCCACAGATTTAATAACATATATCAGCAATTTAAAGTTGTAATGTCACTTTTTGTATCAAACACAACTGCGATGCATTTTAAACTGTACAATATAACACAGGTGCCATTTTATATGAACTTAAGTGCATATAATCAACATTATCCTGACAATTCAGAAACATCACATCCAAGGTTATGGACAGCCCTGCTCTATTTACTGTGCATGTTTGATGAGCCCCATTGCTCATTAATAATGAATGCAGACAGGCAAGTTTGTTTGTTTGTGTCTTTCTTTTCGTTTTAGGTCGTTACAGTGGAACACAGTGGAACCAATTATTGGCAGTAGATTTTAGATTTTGGCTTTGCCGGCCTAACGCCTAACCTTCAACGAAGGAACACCCACATTCACGCATGTCGCCACACAGAAGACGCTTAACTGAGAATCGAAACGGCAACGCCTAACTGTGAGGCTACTAACGCGCTCAAGAGCAGTACAGGGCAATAAGCAGCGCATTAAAGGAACCTCATCCCAGATGCAACAAGAACCTGCAGGAAGATTGTATAGGACCATGGTGTAACTGAAGGGATTTACAAGCAGCAGTAGTGCTCATCTATCATTCATGAACCTCAATAGTGCTCGGTACAAACTCGCATGCACATTTGTGGCAAGAGAAAGAAGGTTTGTGGCTTCCTTACATTGTCATGAGGCTCGTTTAGTAATCTATTTTTAGAGCAGATTCTAGTAGAAGGTAGTAAGAGAAGTATGATGAAGGTAGACAAGTAGAAGAGGTAGTAAGACCACAGAAACAAACATATAACATAGATAAGACTTCAAAAGGAGGTGGTGACCCAATCAGAGATGTAGGAGATAGTGAAGAAGGGGTTATGAAACACACAGCTATCAGTCTCAAGTAACCAAAGATAAAAAAGGTAAAGAACACATGATGGGTGGGGTTACAGAAAAGTAGCAAAGTATATCAACCAAAAGCAGTTATAATGTCATCGGAGTCTGACCACTGTATCTGTAATATAATGCAATACCATGAAACTCATGAAGCAAGCACCCTACTATAACAATGATGTGTTTTTTTACAACCCTGAGGAGACTTGAATCCTCTCCTCTTATGCTGTACAAAGCACTTCATTTACAAGTTGAACTCTGGAAGCAATCACAGTAAAAGCTCTCAGCTTTATCATGTACTGTATATGCTGACTGCCACACATTGGCACTCATCTTATTTGTGCACCCGATAGCATCATTAGTGGTTGTTGTTAAAGATTGCTATGCAGTGAACAGTGCCAGTCTTAGTTGTACATGGGCATTGATAAGTGTTTTTCATAACCTATCATGCACTATAGGATCACAAAAGAGAAGTTATTTGGAAGCTGTACATGGGCATGTATGATGTGTGTTTATTTTTGACCTGATTATAGATTGGAAATGGGAGTATAGGAAAGAGATGAAATGGGAAAGCAAGCAGAGGGGAGAACAGTAGCAACTAAGGAATGAGCAGGATGGTGGTGGGGAAGGAAGGAAATACTTTTTTTGTGGGACAAGTGTCCATTTTATATTTATAAAAAGAACATAAGTTGGAGAAGGAAGTAAGGGTAATAAGAGGAAGGTAAGAGGTATATGGTAGGTAGTAGGGAACATCAGACAAGACTGAAAGGGCATGTGGTAATCCAGTGAGTGGGAGGGGGACACAATGGTGAAGCAGATATCAGAAAACAGAAGGAAGATAATGGCAAGGTGGGATTGATCAGCCAGCCCCATAACTCTTCCAGCTGTTGATGACTGACAAAGGTGTTACCTCCAGAGACACTGCTACCGCTTTAATAACCTTCATTTAAAAGTCACACGCTAAATAACAACCAACGGGTCTGACATTTCATTTATTCAATCTATAATTTTAAGTGTTTTAATTTTAATATAGAGTTAATGGATACTGAGCTGTTTAAACCTGGATAGCATGTAGCATTCAATTTTAACTGCCATTTCAGTTAGCACTGGTACAAATGTTCCTCAATAAACCACCCTCTAGGATCCTTCAAAAGTTGTTCCAAAACAACAGATTCAAATTTGAGATTATATTGAGTCTGTAAATGTCTATAAAATGCATTTGTAGTTTTGCCATTTCTTTTAGCCAGGTAATGTTTATGAATTCTGCACTTTAATTTGTGGTTTGTTTTCCCTATATAGAATGCAGGACACTTACAACACATTGCCAAATAAATCACCTGTTTTGAATTGCAGTTAAAATGCCCATGCACTAATTAACTTTTTTCCATTAACAACATAAGTATCTGTTTGTTTTATGTACAGGCATTGTGAATAGTTCCCACATTTAGACATGCCCCTTTTCCTGCCATTGGACCAATTGGAAGAGGTTTGCATTGTTTCCAACCAATCATTAAATGATTTGTCTTTCCAGTACACAATGATTGTTCGCTCACCAAATTTGCTCAAGCTTACATTGTTGTTTTCCTAAATATACTCCAATTCTTTATCAATATTTCACTGACTGCTTTACTATCTAAATTATAAGTGCTGATAAATAACTTATTTCCCTTAAATTTATTAGTATCTGTTAATTTGTTAATTGCAATTACCACTTGATCCTTGGCACCTTCATGAGAAGAACTTAAAATAGGGGCATATATACTTATATAATGATTAGTAGCAACCTTGTCTCTGATTTTTGTTAACATTTTCATAAAATACTCCCTGCTTATGAACATGTCTATCAAGACTTCACATTCTGTTAGAAACATCAAATCAACGGACACCATTAGAACTAACCACACAAGCTGGCCTTTTACTACAGCTTTCTTTTGTCTAAAAGTATTCCAGCTTCTTCTATGTATATGTGTGTAGGGTCATTATGGAGGCACTGGCTAATACTACTACAGCCATGGTGGAAATAGTGAGGGTGATGCATGGTGTGAGTGATGACCTATTGGAGAGCATGCTCTGGATGTGTGATTACTTGGAAAGACTCAGTCAAACATTGGAACATGCAACTTCTTCTCTGGCTCACCTGCCAAGGGCAATGGGCTATATCCACAGATATGCCCTGGAACCCTGGAAAAATGACACACATAAGAAAGCCACAAAATCAAACAGGCCATGGGTACAACCATGCTCAGTTGCAAACAAGAAACATTATTGAGCTTGTGCTTGGCTGATTATGGATGAGCAAGATGCTGCTTCTGCAGTTCTAACACTTCCATAGCAACATCAGTTATGGGGGTTTCTATTCCCAGAGGCAACTGTCCCCGTGGTTGTGGCTGTCATCATGGTGGCATACCTCATAGCAAACATTGCTGAAGGTCATGAAGTACACCGGCATCTAGCCAAGATCATGGTACATCCAGTGCAACTCCTGGTAGAGATAGCAGGGGCATGCAGAGGATGCTGAACCCTCTTGCCATGCATGCATTAGACCTGTCAAGTACACCATGGTAGAGTGCTTCAAGTTCTGATAAGGCTGTGTCCCTGTAGACCTACACTCACATCACAACTTTCCCACTACATCACAAACCTCCATTGAAACTGATGGAGTATCCTTAAGACAGGTGCCCGAGATACCCCCACTGTGTCCCTAGCAGGTCTCTGAAAGGTCCCTGTAGCTAATATATTAAAAGCCCCACATACCTTAGTATGCACTGGAATAGGTACTCCACGACTGTCACTTGGCTGCAGATGATGCCATACCTCTCAAGTGTACCTCATTACGAGGAACGTACCTCATTTGGGGTCTTAAAAAGTTCATGTTCCTCAAAGTTCCACATTGAAAGAGTCTGTCACACATTCAGTGTTAGGAATTTTTTTAAGTGAACTCCATGATAATAGAAATTAATTATATTAATAAATTAAAGGACCTTCTTTATAAGTAAAACAAGCATATTTTAACCATCTAATGACCTTCCTAGTTGAAGCTGTTGGTAAGCTGCTAGCAAGTGTTCCACATTTTGCCTGTTTGTTCCATATTATGAAGGAGAGTGTTCCTCATTTTGGAGATGGAAGGTTGAGAGCTATGGATGATGCTGACACATGTCTGCAGTTTATTGAAGATGTTCAGTCAGCATGGTATCTGTTCACAATGTCAGTATTGTAGAGTTCATGAAATGTTAAGCTGGATAACACTGGACCTCCAGGGGTGATGTTGTGCACCTTTAGGCATGGCAGTGCCAAAAAGAACTTGCAGATACAAATTTACTAAAGCTGCAGCAACCGCTAACATTGTTTAAAAATTCATGTTTGCTCTGTTGCATGGCATTAATACATATCTCAATCACTCTGAAATTTTGCTTTGTTTCGTTAGAATGCATGGAGATGCTCATTTTAATAATATTGCCCATTACCATGTCATTACCCAGCCATTAGCATATACCTTACCAGAGTAGGCAACTTGGACACATCCTGCAGCTTGTTTTTTTTTTCTGAATTGTACGCACCATGCGTGACTACTTATTGAGCAGATTCATTTACCACAATGTTGTAAAGTTTTCTAAATCATATTGCAGTAATGTGTGCAGATCTGTGATGTGGCATTACCTGAGACTATTATATGCATTATATTTTGGCTTTCTGCAACATACTGTGTATAGGAAATGACAGAAAAATAATACACGCTAGCTATACATGCTCTACTTTTGGCTGGCTATAAGTCCATTGAGAGAATGATGCATCCAACATATAGCTGTTTAAGCAGGCCTCTACCCAGCCTGTGGCTTAGGTAGAATACTGCTTTATCATATGTTATGTTACTGGAGTTTACAACATCTTGGCAAAAAAAAAGAAAAAAGAAAAAGGAAAGCAGGTAATGGTCATGGAAAAACAAGTATTTGTCAAATGGTTGAATACACTAGTGTTTGAAGACAAAGTAGTCAAACACAAGTGATTGAAACTGACCTTGTCGAAAACATGGAAAAACTCATTGCTAAATGAAAGCAGTTTCCTTTTGTGATAGGTCTACCAAAACCCTACCTCGACATTCAAGCATACTTTGTCCGAATAGTGCTAGTGTTATGAATAGGGGTAATGTTATGGAAAGGGTTTTTCTAAGGTAAAGTGTAAGGCTGAAGTTTGGGTTGGTATGCATTAGTAAGGATTGTCATGGGGGCTTAGTGCTAACCCTGCCCCTGCTTCTGACTCATTCCCTGCACCTTATCTTAGGAGAACCATTTCCATAACACTACCACTACACGAGACACAGCACATATCACATACAGCAGAACACATGCATAATACTAAAGCTATCCCTTTCTGTGACTCTGCCAAATTCAGCTCAAACTAACCACCCCTACTCTGCCCCTGCCTCCCCCATGAAATACCTACTAGAATATCTCCACCAACAATTAACAGGGAACGAGTCTTGGCAGAGCTTGCTAAGGCCAAAAACACAGCTTCAGTGGGCCTTGGCAAAAACCCAGGATGCCTCCTAATAGCTTGAAACATAAACTATCAGGATCAATTAAGTCAACTGTAGCCTCTAAATAGGCGTTGTACCATGAGAATGGAGGACTGCAACTGTTATCACACTTCACGATGGTGGACTATCAACAGATCTTGGAAACTACAGATCTGTTAGTCTGACTAGTCTAATATGCAAAACCTTGGAAGAAATTATCAACAAATACATAGGCAATGTTCAGACACTGGCCCCAACCCAGTTTGGCTTTGTCAAGGGAGGGTCATACCTACTAAACCTGGTGGGCTTCTTTGAAAAGGTCACCAAGGCAATGGATGAGGGGAAAATGGTGTATACCACCTTCCTGGACCTGGCTAAGCATTCAATACAATACCCCACTCAGGTATAGTTTTCAAGCTTACTGAATTCTGCATGGAACCCTGCATAACTCATTGAATTGCCAGCAGGCTTATAGACCGGACCCAGGAAGTCAGGACTGGTGAAATCACCTCCACTAAGATTTGTCACCAGTGGGGTACCTCCAGGTTCCATGCTGGGACCACTCCTATTTGACATCTACTTCTCAGAGAGTGGTGCCAAAGTCATGGATTAAAGCTCAGTGCCAAGGAATGCATTATAGTGCCTTTTGGAAAAACTGTCACTCAGGCTAATTACTACATCAGTAAGATACCCTAAGAATTGATCCAGTAGTCAGGGATTTGAAAGAATGTATAGACAGTAATGTGGTGTTTGGCCATCATATTTGTGGTCAAGGTAGTAAGAACATCATTCTGTGTCACCCAGCTTATAAGTAAGGGCATGGCTTCTAGGTCCAAGGAAGTCATAGTGCCACTTTATGTGGCCATTATCAGACCCATCATTGAATGTAATGCACCTTTTTGCATTGTATCTGAGCAGACATATACAGCAGCTGGTTCCACACACAAAGGTTCCTTACCAGGATAATTCATGGTATAAACGCTTTGTCCTATATCAATCACCTTAAAGCCCTATCTCTATACTCGGTCTCCTACAGTTTATTGAGAGGTCTGGCATACAAGGTGTCCTTGGAGCCATTTGTGATGGACCTTTTGCAGATGTGCAAAATGAATAGCATCAGAACCACTAGATCCAAGGATTTAAAATTTCTGGCGACATAAATAAGACACTTTGGTGTGGCAGATATATGTCTAAGAGGATTCTCACCCTCTTGAACAGGTTCCCCATCCACTGAAGTAGAATCCATCCTTAACCCTATTTAAGTGTAACATTGAGCAATGGATGGGAAATTGGAAATTCACCCCAGGTTTGATCCCCATGTCTCTAAAAGACAGAAATAGACAGTAATGCCCAAACTTAAATACTCCCCATATAACCTATAAAAACTTCCTAACATATCCCCTCCTATTAAACACCCATGATACACAGGACAAAATTGCATTGGGTTGCATGGCTATGGTTGTAAAGACCCTGATGGTAATTAGCGTAGTATATAGCTATGAACCTATGAACTCTAACCCCAACTCACAAGCACTTATACACACACTCCCTCTCATAATGCCTAAACTTTTGGTATATTGAAAAGTTTTGGCATTAAACTCCCAAAGCCACATTTACCACTCCCTCTCATAATCCCTAAACTTTTGGTATATTGAAAAGTTTTGGCATTAAACTCCCAAAGCCACATTTACCTTGCCCACACACTTTTTGACTACTTTTACAAGCACTTCACTCTGACAATGATGTGATTATTCAACAAATTGAAGTAACCTGTGAGACACTAGAAGATAAGACAGCATTACTGGTAGCCTGTACAATTATGGAAAACATTTTCCATCCTTAGAGATTCTTGATTTGTTGGAAACCTTTTAGCTATAACTAGAGAACAGTTATGTGGCTGAGTGCTGTGTTCTGTTGAGATGATGCAGTATAACATTGAATGAGAAAGACTGAGAGAAAATTGAGAAAGCTGTAATCAACCATCTGTTTTCATATGGGGCCTGAATAATGCCTGGTGGGGACCAGTGTCCAACTTGCATAGATCTGTGTTTGAACTGCAGTTGTGGAATTGGAGGACCATTATATTGTCCTGGATGTTTATGTGTGGGTCATTCCTGTGTGCAGTAAGAGACAGAGAGAGAGAGACACACAGAGAGAAGAAATACAAACTTCTATCAAACCAAGTTAGAGTTTTCACTGTTTGATACCTTAAACCTTTCTGAAGTACAGCTAAATTATCCACTTATGCTGTGCTGATGAGGTAAACAAAAAGGTGAAAACGTTCATGTCCACAGCTGGCAAGATTTGGCTTTATTGGACCTAATGTAACCATAAAGACTTAAAAAGTAAAAAAGTCATGGACATTCATGAGACATGTAATTGAAACACTTGACGTCCTTAAAGGGTCATTTGCAAACATCCCATGGGCCGCCATTACAGGAAGTTTAAGGTATCACACAGTGAAAACTCTATTTTGGCTGGATTTTTCTTGTAGTTTTTACTGAATGGTTTGTTTGTGTCGCCTTTTTACTCTTTGTTTTGTATCTGTCAGTTTTGGCAATACCTTTCTATTCTTTTAGCCATTATAACTGTAAAGACTTTATAATCATGAATTAGAATTGAAAGATCTGATATGTCTTTACCCTCTTTAGGTATTAGAACCATTACACCTTTTTCCATTATGTTGGTGCTTCTCCTCCTTTTAAAATAGTGCTAAATAAAGCCTTCCAGCTCTTTATCATTTTCTTCCATCCTAGCTTCCAAACAACCATATGAATATTGTCTATTTATTTTTAAATTTTTTTAATTTGGTTTTAAACAATAAATAAACAAATCAATTATAAAACAAACAAATAAATATTTACGTAGTTTCACAGCTGATCAATACATCAAAGTTATCAACAATTAGTATTTTTCAAGTAAGTCTTTAAGTTTAAGCCAAGATTTATATGACTGTGTAATTTTAGAAGTTTTCATGTTTAAAGTATGCAGTTCACTACTGCAGACAATTTTTGCCATACTAGTAAAGTCAACATTAGAGAGGTAACTTTACTTTTCCAATTTTTAGCAATTACCTTTCTGGCTATAGCAGGAATAGACCAAAGAAGAGGCACTTGAATTTTTGGAATTATCTCAGGAATCGGAGCATTAAAAGAACTAAAGATTTTGACATTTTACATCTGTCTGACCATAGATCTTGAATAAAGTTATTAATTTCTTTCCAGAAAGGGGAGATGACTTCACATTCATATGCCAGATGTGTCCAATCAGGTATTATTTCAGAATCACATATCTAGCATTTAATTCTATTACAACTGAATGCAGACAAACCCTCCAGGCATTAATGAAACTGTTTCTTTGAAACCATTTTTAAAGACAAGAGCCTCTACATGGTTCTATAGGCATTCACATTTGAACTTGCATACTGTTTTTAACAGTTTTATATCTATCTATTTATGTTTTTTTCTACTGTTTTTAAATTAATTGAATCTGATATAAACATTTAATTGTCTTAACTGATTGGTCACTTTGAAAGTATATATATCAAGGAAGGCATGGGATGTTTTATCAAGTCTAATGAAGCAACCTGGAAGGTCGTGAAAGCGCTCACTTTGTCCTTGCAATAAAGAATTTTCCTTCTACTGTGGCAGTTCGACTTTTTATACATACTATTAGCTCTGAGGTGAAGACCGAGCTGTTCATCTGGTACCTGTGTTTTTTCTTTCTCTTTGTACTTTTTGTGAACATCAGGACCAGAACATGGCAGAAGGGTATGAAATCGAACTGAATTACAATCCAAATGGGAATACCAACACTCAAAAGGGAATGGAATGTTTTAGTAGAATCCTAAGCATGGAGGTAAACCCACTGGTTGAGATACCAGCTTTCTCTGATGAATATTCTGCTGATGTGGATGATGGGGCACAAATGCTCTTCAAAGACAAATTTAAAGCCTATGAAAACAAGTTATATAAGTATAAAAGGCTCCAATGGCAGAGATTCCTTTTGGAAGCCTGCTTAAGATATAAAATTGTTCCCAGAGGTCTGAGAGTTCTAACTATGCCAACTTATGGTGATGCTCTCCCTGACCTCCTGAAGAAATGGCAGCAGCTTAACTTGTAGTTAAGCTATGACTACATGAAATTATTGACTATTTTTTATCTGAAGAACAGGAAGGCTCTGCAGATCGATCTATGCACTAACTTTACAAATAGCATTACTGGTGACAAGCTAAATACTCTCTTTGAAAGCATATCCAGCTATGAGAAAAGATTACAGAATGCGAAGCTGAAAAAGCTTCAAAGGGACATGAATGATTTTCAGTCCGGTGCTGTTTTCTCATGGCCCAAACCTATTACTACAGCAACAGACCAGCCTGTAAACCCAGCCCCTTTTGTGACAGACAACACACAACCAGCAAAGAGAAGCCAAATAACTGAAGAGGGAGTGGCTGCAGCTACTAACACTGAGGAAACACAGTTTACCAGTGACTCCTGCTGAGCAGCAGTCAACAGTAAAACCAAAGTATATAAATACAAGAAGCAGCAAGAAGAATGACAACAGAAACGTATCTAATGAGAATCCCTCTTTTCCCATGCTACAGAAGGGAATACCAGGAACTCAAATGATACCCTTCAAACTAGTAAATGCTTTACCGATAAAAAGCAGATCAAGGAGCAGAGGAAGGAAGGGCCAAGTCAGGCAGATACCAAACACAGAAGCAACACGGAACACAATGGTAACCCGCAACAAGAACACAAAAGTCTGGTAATAAATCTTTCATCTTTAACACTAACTGATGCACATGTCACTTTTTAATAAAGGGCTGTCGTTTATTCCAGCCCAGAGAACTGTGTTAGTTAACATTCTTAAAGAACTTAAGTTATTTGGTCACAACTTAACTTTAAAAACTATGTTTAAAGGACAGATGACTGACAATGTGAATATTTTTAAAAAACCTAGCACCTTTGTACCTAAATTACATCCTATGGTAGAAGCCTATGTATCAGTATGTGAGAAGCAAATAAGGGAAGCATTTAATTCAGATAGAAGAGCTGTCTTTTATAATTTGAGTAAAGAAGAATTTGATGCTCTATATGACCTGAGAGAAATGCATTCAGTGGAAATTAGACTTGCAGATAAAGGAGGGGGAATTGTGATTATGGATAGGGAATTTTGCATCCAGCAAATGATGAAACTACTGAATGACCATGAAACCTATGCCTGTATCTCAGTAAATATAGTTAAATATGTTATGGACAGGACTGCTGTTTTGTTGTTTTTTAATGTAGAAACTTCCACCAGTAGAGATGCTGGGTAGATTCTTAGAGTACCTACACACAACAACACCATTTTTAAAATTTACCTGTAAGTACTCAAATGAACAGATAGAATTCCTTGATGTTCTAGTGAAAAAATCAGAAATGGGGCAGATGGCTACTAGCCTGTATAGAAAACCAAGTTGAAAGAATTCCATATTAAATAAAACCAGCATGCATCCAAGACATGTTAGCAAAAACATTATGAAAGTGCAGTTCCTGAGAGCCTCAAGATTACATAGTAAAAATGATGAGTTGGAGAGATCCATGGAAGTGTTAAGAGAACTACTTGAAAGAGGATATAACTAGACAGAAATAGGCACCACCATAGAAGGAGTATATCAATAATGTCAAGGGAAGGGTAGACCTTACTTCTCAGAACAAACTACAAGAGATCACCCTGAAACTGACTCCAGGGATGAGAAACTCAGGTTCCCCATTACATATGCAAGTTATGTCAATCAGTTTTGTGATATATTTAGGAAGAACTTGAACATATTGTTAGCCACTAAAAAACTTGAATGCATCATAGAATCTGGACCTCACTTTTCATTCACAAACAAAAAATCACTTAAAAGGCAGTTGTGTTATGAAACCCAAACACATAAGTCCCTGAATGCATTAGATAGGATAGGGACATATATGTACAGGAACTGCAGAGCTTGCAAGTACATTTTCTCATGTAGCACTTTTGTACATCCACAGCAAAAGTTTAGAATTGAATTTAATTTATATTCAGACTGCAGGACTAGAAACATAGTCTATCTGAGCTTTTGCCAATATTGTAACGTTTTTTTGTGGGCAAGACTAATAGAATGCTCAAAGAATGCATTTTAGAACATATGAGGGACATAGTAAACAAAAAGGAGAGTAGTGCCCTAGCTAAACATGTAGAAGCTGAAGGGATGCACCATGTTTTTAAATTTTTAGCTTTAGAAGTTCTGGAAGAAAATATCAGAGGGGGTGACATTAGAAACAGAACAGAAGAGGCTGAGCAAAAATGGATTATGCAACTAAATGCAGACAAACCCCCAGGCATTAATGAAACTGTTTCTTTGAAACCAATTTTAAAGGCAAGAGCCTTAAAGCACTAATTCCCTTCTACATGGTTCTACAGGAATTCACATTTGAACGTGCATACTGTTTTTAACAGTTTATGTCTATGTTTTTTCTACTGTTTTTAAATTAGTTGAATCTGATATAAATATGTAACTGTTTGTCTTAACTGATTGGTCACTTTGAAAGTATATATATATATATATATATATATATATATATATATATATATATATATATATATATATATATCAAGGAAGGCATGGGATGTTTTTTAAAGTCTGATGAAGTGACCTGGAAGTTCGTGAAAGCGCCCACTTAGTCCTTGCAATAAAGAATTTTCCTTCTACTGTGGCAGTTCAACTTTTTCTACATACTATTAGCAACCAGAGTCACATTGGTAAAAGACAAACAGATTGTATCACAGTAAATGTGAAGTACAGTGACAGTAATAATCACTTTAACAGGTCATAATGAACATACTGCTCAATATATGTCTGCAGACAGGAACAAAATAAAATGACATGGTCTAAATATATGTTTCTAAGTACGATACAGACCCCTGACAGTTTTCATTTATTCTTTTGCATGTGTTATGCATGTATAGATCTTCTTGAGAGAAGATCACTGTAACTGAGAATCATAACATTTGGTTTGTTCATCTTGTATGTCTTCTTTCTTAGAAATTTTTATCAAGTGTCCACTTCCATATGAAAAATAATGATGGCTTCCTGTTAGCATTCTGTGGAGTCTTCATTGGTTCTGGAAGCACTATGTAAAGCTAACATTGCTGGGAGCTTTCCTCAGCTCTTTTTACCTCATTGAGCCTGAGATTTAAAAAGGCTTAGTGTGATGTGGAAAACAGCTCAGGAGGATTCTTCATCACACTAGACTTTCCAATGCAGAGACTGCTCTACCCCTGATATTAATCATTCACAAGGACCTTGGTGGGGATAGTGGACCTCAGGCAAAGCTGCATGCAAATACTACAGTCCTGAGGAGTGGCTAATGCTACTTAGCCATGTGCTGTCCCTTGGAAAGGTTTGCGGCCCCCAATTTGTTCAGCTAAGATATTCTCTGAATTGCTAATCCCAGTAAAATTTAATCTAGGAGGAAAAGTGACCATCATAACAACATGCAAGTCATCCAACCACTCCTATGGGAGTACTCAGTGCAGGTAATTTTAGCGAAGACATGAGGGACTAGGTGTGTGTAAGTATGTGTATGTGTGCATGCCTATAGCAGCATGAATAAGATTGTGTATGTGCATTTGTCTGTCTGTGTATGTGTGTCTGTATGCGTCTGTCTGGGAGGTCACACTAAAGTTAGGTAGGGAATCAAGAGTTTGGATGTGTTTGTGAGTGTTTTGGATTGGCTTGAAAGTGTATTGCTGAATGTTACAATGAATATGATATATGAGGGGGGCTTGTTTGTTGATGAGTGAGTTGTGTGTGTGGTAATGTTTAAAATTGTGTGTGTGTGTGTGTGTGTGTGTGTGTGTGTGTGTGTGTGTCTTTGTCTGTGGGAATGTCTAGAATGTTTTTGTTTGTGTGTGTGTGTGTTGAAATGTTAGGACTCAGATTGCCGAGTCCCAAAACACAGAAAAAAAATAGACTGAAAAAAAATACAGGAGAAGAGTGAATATTGAACATCACTCTAATTCCTAGAGTGCGTGTTTCAAACTTCACTTCAGCACTGGAATAATTTCATATACATAGTGCCTCAGTTTCTTTGACCATTTATTGCTTTTGTTCTGAGCTTTTCAACCAAAATTCTATGAACTGTTGATGTTATGTGATTCTATCTCGCCTACATTCTGTACTGATGGGTTCGGAGCCGATCCTCGGCTCCGACTCGGCACGCTATACTATAGAGCGAAGTCTCTAATTAGCTGAGCTATTCTATATCCCAGGATGCACCACCACCAATTCCCCAGATCTCGTTTGCCGCTTAGAAAGCAAGACGTGGTCTCGAGCTTGGCTGAGCTAAGTGCTTTCTTTATAAGATTTTTTCTGTCAGGAAATTTCTTGAATTTAACCAAAAGCTGTTTTAACGGCTATCGTTGTGTATGAGTGAACTTTTCTGAATATTTTTTGTGGTAAAATTGTTTGTTTTTTCAGGGTAAGGTTTCCGTTTAAGTTAGAGGGGCCTTCCCCTCGTGTGTGAGTGAGCCTTTTTGTGTGCGTTTAGTGAAGGTCAAGTACCCGTTTCAGTTAGAGGGTTCTTGGCTCTCCTGTTGTGTGACCCTTTTATTACTTTTACTGTAAAGCGAAATTGTTCTGGATTAGGTACTTTCTCCCTGTATTTTTTTCCAACTGTTGGCATTATGTCAAAAGAGCACAGACCCTCAGGGTTTAAAAAATGCACAAGATGCAGCTACAAGATGTCCATAACGGACGATCACTCCCTATGCGTGTACTGTTTAGGACCCAAACACCTTCAGGAGTCTTGTAGTGTGTGTCACGCTTTTTCCTCTCGAGTCCTCCAAGAGAGGAAAAATAAATTGATTCTAAAAGGACTTATTAAACCATCTTTTGAAGAGGCCTTGTCTTCCTCTTCTTCTCCCGCTAAGAAAAAGAAATCGTCGGCTCCGACCAGTCTGTCGGAACCGACCACCAAGAAATCTCGGCAGGCTTCTCCATCGGCTCCACGGACTTCGGAGCCGAGGGCGGAACGGTCTGCCTTGATGCCTCCAGCCTCGACTCCTCTGGCTTCGGAGCTGGAGCTTCGAGAGGCGGGTCACCTTCATCGGCTCCGCTGATTTCAGAGCCGATGAGGGTTGTTCGCTCAGACTCTTCCCCTTCGGCGCTGAAGTCCTCTTCGGCACCGAGGGAAATTTCAATGGAGTCTCCTTCGGCACCGATTTTGATCGAGACAATTCAGAGCCGGTCCCCTAGTCCTTCGGAGCCGGTGGAGAAGTCTAGTCGGACCCGTTCGATCTCCTCCCTGTCTTCCAAGATGTCGGATTCGGACATTGACAGGGTGCTCCAAAGGCTGTTTCAGTCTCCAGTCTTCCAAAAGCTAGTTTCGGCTCCAGCCCAGTCGGCTTCGGAGCCGATGGTCCACCCTTTAGCCTTAGTTCCTCCTCCAACAGCCTCAGCACCGTTGAAGTCGATGCTGGTGGAGCCGATGGAGGTGTCTGGGTCGACTCCGACCCTTACTCCTACTCCGGCCTTCGGCTCGGAGTTCGGTACACGGACCTCCTCGGTCGGCCCGGGGTGATGCCGGGACCGATGTTTTGTTCGAGCCTCTCTTGGTGCGTTGGCTGCGGGAGTGCCGTCTGCTGTTATGGCTTTGGGGGTCGGACCTTCCCAGGATTCTGGGGGTCCGGCCTTTAGAGCCATGAGGAGTGCTTTGGCCACGTCTTCTTTGGCTACCTCCACCATCTCCCCGGCACCTTCCCTAGGCACGGAGACTGGATCCTTTGTAGTCCCCTTGTCTCAAGACAGCGGAGCCCTGGGGCCTGAGGTCACCCCCATTGGGGGTCCCCCTCTTCCTGGAGGTCCCTCTGAAGAGTCTTCGGAGGAACCCCCAAGAAAAAAACAGTGCAAGAGGAAGCACGTTGACTCTCCTGACGAGTCTATCACCTCCGACACCGATCTTGATGATGCGGAAGGGTCCCCCAAGTCGTCCTCGGATGATGTCTCCTTTGTGGACATTCTGGAAGTCCTCAGACAACGAGGCGGCTGGCAGACCAAACCCCCTTCCTCTGACGAGTCGGTGTTCCTCAAGGCATTTGGGGCTCAGCACTCCGCCTCCTGGGTGTCTCCACCCTTCGATGAGCTCCTAGATTTGATCTCTCGAAGGGCGTGGGAACATCCAGATTCTGTGGAACCGGTGCCTGCTCGCCCTAGCAAATTTTTGTCAGCGCCCCCGAAAAAGGAATTTCTCACCAAGGGTGTGGCTGTAGATGCTATGGTGGTGGCATCTGCTACCCAGCAAGATGTGGCAGAGGCTTCGACGTCCGTCCATCCTCCTAATAAGGAGTCTAGGAGCATGGACCGGTACGGGAAGCGCACCCTTACTTCAGCAGCCTTTACATTAAGGTCTCTGAATTACCTCACGCACTTCACTAGACTACAGAGGGACCTGATCAAGGAACTCTCGGATACCCTCTCTGGTAACCTTCCTGAGCAGTTGGCCCAGACGGTTAGCTCTCAGTTGGATACCCTATCGTCGATATCGAACTCGTCCATGAGGCTCATTTCGTATGCGCGAGTAGAGCGGTAATGGTGTTGCTCTATGGAGACAAGCCTGGCTCCGCCTGTGTCATTTTGTGGAGGCCTTCAAGTCTTCCTTTGCCGACGCTCCCTTTGATGGGTCCTCTTTGTTTGGACCCAAGGTAAAGGACACCTTGACCCACTGTGAACAAGAGGGTAAGACTTTGACTGCCGAGCACGGTTTTCCTCTCCCTTTCGGCCTTATCCCAAGGCTAAAAGAGGAGGGAAAATGTGGTTCTGTAAATCTCAGAAGAATTACCCTTCACAGCAGGACGATCCCCCTTCTAGAGGCAGAGGAGGGGGACATTTTTCAGGAAAACGCCGTCCCAGAGGCGGCAGAGTCCCCCGCAACACTGGAGACCGCGAGTCCTTTCGTGGCTCTTCAACCCCTCAGCATCCCTGAAGGATTGCCTGACTGCGCAGCTCCGGAGCCAGTCGGGGGTCGTTTTTCGAGGCACCTAAAGGCCTGGGAGAGTATATCACTCAGGACCGATGGGTGCGCCGAATCATCGCCGGAGGTTACGTCATCCCCTTTTCACACACACACCCTCCATCCAGGAAAATCCCGGACCTGCCACCCAGTCAACGGGATATTGCAGCCATCGAAATTTCAAAGCTGCTTCAAAAAGGAGTCATCCAACCGGTCCCCGTAGACCAGACCAGATTAGGGACTTACTCAAAATTCTTTTTGGTGCCAAAAAAGACCGGGGACTTGAGGCCCATTTTGGATCTCAGCAACCTGAATCGATCAGTCAAGAAGTCCAAGTTCCGGATGGTCACCTTACAATCCATTCTCCCGCTTCTGGAGAAAGGTGTTTGGATGTGCTCCACAGATCTCAAGGACGCCTATTACCACATTCAGGTAAATCAGGCGTCCAGGAGACATCTGTGCTTCAGTCTGGGAGACAGACATTTCCAGTTCTACACACTGCCCTTTGGTCTCGTGGACTATGGACACCTCCCAGACGGGGTGGGGGGGACATTACCTGGGCAGGACAGTTCAAGGCAAGTGGCACCCCGACGAGAGTTCCCTACACATCAACATACTGGAAATGAGGGCAGTGCTTCTATTGCTTCAAGCACTACACAACTACCCCCTCAAGGTATGATTGCCGTTCAGTCCGACAACATGTCAGTAGTCTGGTATCTGAACAAGCAGGGAGGGACCAGGTCCTACCCTCTTTGCAGAGAGGCCATGAAAGTATGGAATTGGGCTGTTGCAACCAACCATTTCTTGGTAGCAACACACATTCCAGGGAGATCCAATGTGATAGCCGACAGACTGAGCAGAACCATTCTCTCCCCGCACGAGTGGTCTCTGAATGACAGAGTAGCATCTCAGATCTTCAGAAGATGGGGAACTCCTTGTTGCGACCTCTTTGCAACTCCCCTCAACACAAAAAGTCTACAGTTCTTTTCTCTTATCCCGGTTCCGGGGGGGGTTTCCCAAGGACGCCCTAGTCCAAGCTTGGCCCACCGGCTTACTATATGCCTTTCCACCGGTTCCCCTTCTCCCCAGGGTGATCCAGGAGGCGATTCACTTGCAGTGCAAGATGATTTTAGTTGCCCCATACTGGCCTCGTCAAGTCTGGCTGCCTTTTCTTTGGAAATACGCACTGGACGGTCCATGGTTCCTAGACCAGGTTCTAGATCTCTTGATCCACCAGTCGGGACGGCTTCACCAGTCCCTTCACTCTCTGAAGTTAACAGCTTGGCTCCTCCACTTCCGACTATAGTCAGGAACCAGGTTTTGGACTCAGAAGTTATACATATCTTGTCCTCGGCCCACAAGAGTTTGACTAAGAAGATGTATAATAGTAAATGGAAGAGATTCGCCATTTGGGCCCAACTCCGGGGATTAGATCCCATTACTGCCCCGGTGGCGGATATTTTGAAATTCTTAGCTTCCCTATTCAATCAAGGTTCTTCGGTCTCTACCATTAAGGTTCAATTAGCAGCTATTTTGAATTTTCATGAAAGTATAGACCCACCTTTGATGAGCAATAAGTTGTGTAAAGCCTTCATGAAAGGTGCTGGGCTGCTACGTCCTCCAGTTTCTCATCCTGCTCCGCCATGGGATCTCAATTTCGTATTAAGTGCCTTGACCTCTTCCCCCTTCGAACCGGCAGCAACTTCTGACTTGAAATTTCTTTCCTGGAAACCTGCTTTTTTGGTGGCAATTACATCAGCCAGAAGAGTTTCGGAACTTCAAGCCCTATGTGTCAAACCGCCGTACCTGGTTTTTCACAAGGATAGAGTATCCCTTAGGCCTAATCCATCTTTTGTTCCCAAAGTTTGTTCTAGTTTCTGTCTTCAACAGTCTTTGGAACTTCCAGTTTTCTTCCCCAATTACTCAGACAGAGCAGAATATATCTTCCATTCATTGGATGTCCACAGACAATTGCGTTTCTACTTAGGACGCACCAAACACGAAAAACAGATCAGTTATTTGTGTCCTTTTCAGACAATAAATTGGGCAAAGCCGTCACGAAGGTCACTATTGCCAAGTGGATCAGAGACTGTATCAGTCATATTTATTTTCTTTCTAATAGAGAGCTTACAACCACTGTGAAAGGTCATTCTACAAGGGCTATGGCTACTTCAACAGCTTTTCATTCTAAGCTTGCCATTAGTGACATTTGTGCTGTGGCTACCTGGTCCTCTCCTCACACTTTTATTTCTCATTACAAATTGGATGTGGCATCTCGGGGGTGAGCTTCCTTCGGTTCCACAGTTCTCAGGAGTGTTTTCCAGTGAGCCACCCAGGAATCAGGTGCTAGGGACGCTGTCCCATCAGTACAGAATGTAGGCGAGATAGGATCACATAACATCTTTTAGTTATGTACTTACCATAACTTTAGATGTTTGGGATCCATCTCGCCTAAATTCCTAATACCCACCCTCCTTCCCCCTGCCTTGGAGACCAGAAGAGACCGGACAGTTCAAGTTCGACCGTTTCATCTTGAAACATCTGGCAATGTTATATCAGCAGTGCATGTGTGGGTGCATGTGTGCGGACAAACAAGATCTGGGGAATTGGTGGTGGTGCATCCTGGGATATAGAATAGCTCAGCCAATTAGAGACTTCGCTCTATAGTATAGCGTGCCGAGTTGGAGCCGAGGATCGGCTCCGAACCCATCAGTACAGAATGTAGGCGAGATGGATCCCAAACATCTAAAGTTATGGTAAGTACATAACTAAAAGTTTGGGGTTGTTGTAGACCTATTTTCATTTTTATTGTAACTGACTCTATTTTTTTGTTTAATTTTCTTTTTTACTTCTGACTATTTTATGAAAAGCTTAATAGACAGTCGGATAAAAAGTAGGAAAGATGTGATAAGGTGGGAAATACTGGTAAAGTTAATCCATCAACAGAAGATTCAAAAAAATCAGGAAATAATTGAATCTGTCTGATCTGTGACAATCCACTGTATACTGTTCAGTACCTTTAAGACTTAGCCACAGATTCAGGTCAGCTCAACACAGAAAATCTTTCCCAGGTTCTGTCTTGTCTGCAATGTGTTACTCTCCCTTTTGCCTCCAGATTTCCACTGCCACTTAATGGAGCTTATGCCAGAAATGACCTCAGGTTCATAGGATCGTAGGAAGTTACTGGGCTAATGGCCCTTGGCCCTTACAAGCCTAGCCAAGTTCTACTCTTATTTCCACAATCAGCACCTAATGCCCATGTCCAACGGGGATACAGGTGTAACCCCCCAGAGTGAATTTACGGTTACTCATCTAATCGTCCAGATTGCATTTGAAGAGGGCCAATGAGGTGCTCTGTTTGACATGAAGTGGGAGTCTGTTCCAAAGGTGTGATAACCTCTGGGAGACAAATTTGTCCCTCAAGCAGGTTCCATTAATGTCACATACCAGGTTAAGGTCTTTAGAGGGAGTAACCTGTGTACCATTTAACTTGTGGATATGCAGGCTTTCCAATAAAACAGGGTCAGAGATTACCTTATATGCAAGGCAGAGATTGCCGTTGAGTAGTCTGTATGAAGCAGAATAAAGTGACAGTGATTTCAGGTGATCCACATAGAACAGATGCTGAAGACCTTGAATTTTCCTTGTGAGGAACCTTTGTGGTTTCTCCAATTGCTACAGGTGCCTGGAAAGGTACATACCAAAAGGGGCATTGTACTCACTTATTGGCCCGATGAGGGAAGAGTACAGGGAGGTTATCATTTCTTTTTTTTCTGGAGGCAATGCCCTTACTTAAGAGGTGAGCAATATAGAATGCCATTCTTACCACTGTAGAGACATGGTGATCAAAGGTAAGATTGCTTTCGGCCTGTGTGCCCAGGTAGGGTGTTGCTCTTGATGTGGTAGTTATCAGGAACATCGTTCTTACTGAAAGGGATTGACACCAATCATTTGTTTGTGTAAGACCTTCTTGTATAATGTTGACATCATTTGGAGATTCTATGACCGCTCCCACTTTGCAGTCATCAGCAAACTGTATTAGCCACAGACCTTTAGTTTTTGATTGTACTTTGGAAAATAGATTCCAAAAAGTAGAGGTCCCAGGACTGATCTCTGTGGAACACCACTGGTTACAGGTCTGGTGTTGGAGGTAGATTCCCCTATTTTGACTATATGGGTTCTATCAGTGAGCCAGTTAGTGACCCATCTAATGAGATAAAGGTTGAAACCCAGCTGGGTGAATTTGTCAATTATGCTGAGTGGGGAAAGTGTCAAAAGCCTTGGCTAAGTCTAGGTAGGCTGTATGCTCAGATTTCCTCTCATCCAGGGCCTTGGTGACTGTCTCAAAGAAGTCCACCAGACTTAACAGGCATGATCTCCCTTTGACAAATCCAAACTGAATAGGGTCAAGTGTTTGGAGATTACCTGTATCTTTGTTGATAAGGTCCATGATGATTCACTCCATGGCCTTACAGATAAGGCTAGTCAGGCTAATAGGTCTATAGTTCCTGGTGTCAGTGGAAGCACCACCTTTGTGCAAGGGAACAACAGTCACTGTTTTCCATTCAGCTGGGATGAAGCCAGTGTTTAGACTATGATTTAAAAGAGTACAAAATGGTGTTACTAATTCTTGTTGAAGCCCATGTAGGATGTAGCCTGGGATGTTATCAGGTCCCATAGATGCTGTGTTTTTAGCCTTAGAGAGGGTGCTTATGACCTGCTCTTTAGAGATACAAGGTAGGGGACAGGTGGTAGGGATGTCATGGGATACGTGTGGCGGGGACAGGGAAGTGAAGTTTTCACAGAACCTGTTGGCTAACAGGTTAGCTATGTCCATAGGATCAATATATGTGATATCATTAACTACCAGTTTGGCACAAATCTGGGCCTTTCTTTCTTTATAAGTTATGGATGTAACTAAAAAATGCCTTATGGTTGTCCTTAGTTGAGGAAGCTAATTTGGATTCATAGTTTGCTATGGATGACTTCACAAGAAGTCTTATTTGCTTATTTAAGCTGAGGAGGGAGTGTTTCCAGTTTAGGGCTTGCTCCCTATTACTCTTAAACAGCAATTTCTTCCTCTTGTTGTAAAGCCTGTTAAGGGCAGTTGTCCACTAGGCAGGTTTGCTTTTCCTTGACGAGCTTGTTTTGGTCCTATCAGGTACAGCCAAGTCAATGAATTTATACGGGTGTTTGTATAAAGCATTGGTGTGGAACTCTACATAGTTCCCAATTTCATCTGAGGGGTGTGGGGGTGCAGTGAAGCTATTTATACCATCCTGTAAGAGTTTGTAATCTGCTTTGGAAAATATTTATAGTTTACTTGTTGCTGGGGGGAGGGGCAGGTGCAATAGTTACTTTGAATTTGACTGATTTGTGGACAGATTACACCAGAGAAGACCTCACAGTGGGGGAGCTACAGTGGACCCCCATACTGGTAAGCACCAGATCTAGGATGTTGACACCCCTTATAGGGGTGTCAACCAGCTGGTCGAGGACATTGGAGTTAACGAAGTCAAGGAACCTTTGGGCAAGTGTGTTTGAGTATGAGTAATTTACCCAGTCAATGGATGGGTAGTTAAAGTCACCCAAAACCATGGTGTTCGGATGTATTTTGATAGACTCAAGTAGAGCCAAATAGGCAGAGTGGGTGTCCTGATTCATGGAGGAGGTCCTGTATCTGGCAGTGACTTGAACAGGTGTCCAACCAACAGGTAATTGAACCTGAAGTATCTACAGGGAATCATACTGTTTAACCAATATGGAGTTGTATTTATCTTTAATGAATATTAATATGCTGCCTCCTTTAGTTTTCACACCTTCAATTTGTGGTCTAAATGTGTGGAAGGAGGTGTAACCCGGAATGGCTGGGGTGCTCTCCACAGCCTTGAACCAGGTCTCTGTGACTGCACAGATATCTCTGTCTTCCAACGTGAGGACTGCTTCCAGTGAGTGCAGTTTCATGTTAAGACTCCTAGCATTTAGCAGTATAACCTTGAGGTTGCTTTTAGATGGTGTTTTTACGTCAGGAATTTTGTACTTGAGACACCCTAAAAAAGGCACTATGGGGTGGCAAGAGCCTTAGCCAGTAGCCAAAATCCCAGGGGTGACAGATAAAGACAATCTCTGGCAAAGTATCAAGGTTTGTCAATCATGTCATCTCAGGCTGACAGATACTGGATCCCCCCTTAGAATGACACCAGAAACTAAGCCAATTATTGAAGTTAATCACTTTCTGTTTGTAGTGAAGCATCATCCTAGGTGAAGGTAAAATTCTGCTTAAGGCTAGGGACATACTTGCCTGAGACACAATCCGAGAGCTCAGTCATCTGTCTTCATATAGTCCAGAGAGTTACGTCTCAAGTCATTCACACCAACATGGACTATAATAGAGTCATAACAGTACCTGTTGTTAAGAGACTTGAGTGCATGTGTGATATGGCTGATCCTAGCATGTGGTAGACAGCTGGCCATGACCTTTTCCTTATGCAGCCTAGTGAGAGGGACATCTGTTTGTCTTATGATGGAATCACCTAGGACTAATATGTTGGTTCTTATGTTTTCAAAACCTTTGTTAAGTATTCTGTTTCCATTTTTACTTGTTTCTTATTATTGCAATGGTTTTCCAGTTCTTCAGTCAGGATTGCTCTTTCTTTTTTGATAAATGAATAGAGTTTTCTTTCTAGAAGTTATTTCCTCCACATGGGCCACAGTTTTGCCATACCTTCATATCTGGTCCCATTTGTGCTGTCTTTGGTTTTGTGTTATTATCAATATCAACTTCTCTAGGCTATTGAATGTGTGTGTGTGTGTGTGTGTGTGTGTGTGTGTGTGTGTGTGTGTGTGTGTGTGTGTGTGTGTGTGTGTGTGTGTGTGTGTGTGTGTGTGTGTGTGTGTGTGTGTGTGTGTGTGTGTGTGTGTTTTCTGTTTTCACATTTTTAAGTGTAAATCAGACTATTGGATTTATGAAAATATGATAATTGTGATCATGAAATATCACCACAGAGCAAGCATCCCCTGTGCATGGTGTGCTCAGGAAAATAGTGCTCACAGGTTTTGTTAGGAAAATCCTGACAGACAGAATGAGCTAGTTCTGAAGGGTTTCCCTCCTAGGGAAAATACTAAGGCAGGTGAGCCTTCTCCCTCTCAGCCTTGTAAGGAACCACACTCTGAATTCAAGAAACTGAAATGCAGGGAGTAAGGGTTTAAAAGGAAGGATGATTTGGATATATCTTGCTCCTCCACAGATCCTTTCTGTATTTTAGTTAAGAGGGTAGGGAGTCTTTTTCTAGTGTTTCAGGGCATCCAAAGGAGATAGTGCTTGATAAAGACAGACTGAGATTGTCAAGGCAGTAGACTCTGTGTCTTCCTGCAAAGGTAGAGTTAGGCAGGGTTATCTCCTCTAGCCTCCAGTCCAGGAGGTCATTTCAGTCTTCCAGTCCTATGTCACTGCAACATAGTAACTCAGTGATTGTGTATTTGGACTACAGGGTATGATGGAGGCTTTTCTGCAGGTGCATATAAAGATGGTCCAATCCCTTCCCTATACTTGAAACCTAATTGCTGCCTTTTTCCATCATTAGCCCAAGTCTCACTGCAAATTTACATTCACTATGGTTGAAAAATTTACATTCACTATGGTTGAAATTTGGGTCCACTGCCTGTATTGCCTCCTGATTTAACTCTGCTGTTGATACCAGCTATATCAGCTACCATTCCTGGGCATCAGGTCTTCACTGAGTATGAGTTTCAGATTCAGGAATTTGGTTTGTGTCAGATTGGATACCTACAATGCTTTTCTGACCTTCAGAATCCTTGCTATTTTTTTTTTTTTTTGCTTTCAGAAACATTAGCTATGATGACAGCTTCAGTCACAAGAGACCTCTTGATCTCAGTGGCACCTCACCTGCAGGTGATGATGCACTCAGTCAGTTTTGGCTGCCTTCCAACAAAGTTGTCATCCTTGGAGATAATGTTTTTTTTTCCACTGTTGACCCCACCCTGCATTTTTGTTTGACTTTGCAGTGCAAGATCTTCTTTTGGAACTTTTGTTACTATGTTGATTTTTGACCCCCAAGACCCTCTTCACTCTGCTTGTTTGGCACCCTGTTCCTCTTGCCCTAAGAACAGACCATCAGAAATCCAGCAAAGTGATCAGATTTACAAGTCTGGATCCCCTTTAGTGTCCTTCTGTTTCTTAGAGCCCTTTTTGGAGGCATAGGAGGCACATGTGCAATGCAAGACATGCTGATTCCCCTTTAGAGTTTCCTAATTCAGACATGGAAGACAGTTAAGAAGATAATTCACCAACATCCTGTCCAAAGACTCAAACTTCAGGAGAATGCCTACAGTTTACACAAAAAAATGTGTGTGGGGAGAGTTTTGCTAGTCAACAGTGGGTATATATCATTTCCAGGAAAAACATTCAGATATTATGAAGCTAGCAGATGCAGACTGGAGAATTACTCCACTTTACTTCAACTCTCCAAGAAGATTTTGCGGTGGCTTTCCAGTTTCTTCCCTCAACCTCCAGAGTAGTGCCTCTGGTTGATAAGATAATTTCTGTTGTAGTCTGGAAGGCATGGAAAGATCCTCATGTGGTGTTCTCCATCCCTAGGAGACCAGAACATATTTTGGGTATCAAGTTTGTGACTACTTGGTACAATTCATAGTGATAGATTCCATAGTTATTGTGGTGGCCTTGGTGAGGGAGCCTACTTCCCACTCCCCCAACATGGGTACTGTGGCTCTGGATTTCTGCAGAAAGTATGCTTTTCTGTCATCCACATTTTCTGTCAGGAAGTCCAGTTATGTTTCATACATGTTGTGGTTTCAGCATGAGCTTGGTGATTAAATGGGCAATATGCAGTAACAGTCACCCAAAAATAATGAAGCTAAACCACAACTTTTGTCTCAGGTGATAGCTGTTTCTTCCAGTACAAATCTGACCATATGCTTGGACATGGACTTTCTCAGATTTCTGTACTGAGAAAGATTTGTATATGAAGTAAACTAAATGAGTTTTCCCTCCAACGTCACATGATTCTGGAAGGATTTCTTTTTTCCAGTACTCAGGTTCTCCACCAGAAGGTATTGCTTTAATGAAAACATTAAAAATTAAGGGAGAGTTTTGCTAGTCAACAGTGGGTATATATCGTTTACAGGAAAAACATTCAGATATTATGAAGCTAACAGATGCAGATTGGAGAATTACTCCACTTTACTAAACCTTTAAAGATGTTTTAAAAGTTAATAGTCAATATCCAGATCCAGTCTCCAGCAGCCAAAAAAGCTAACAGAATCTGTAAGTATCCATTAGATAAACAAACATTCTCTGTACAGTAAATAAAATTCTAGAAACATCTATTAATCAACACCAAAGCCAAGTGAGGTTGCTGTTTTCCCTGGCATTCTTACCATTTCTTAAGGACTCTGTGTTACTGTATAAATAGAGCTAAAATCTTTATACATCTAGTAGCACATTGGGTGTTGTTGTACTAAACTATTTGTCCCCATCAAATGTGTTTCTATGGCCATTCATAGAGTCATTGCTGGTTAAAGTCTTCCCAGCCAAGGACAGAGACAATGGAAAAAAACTACTGAACTCTCCACCCTTACCCCATCCAAGACATAGTTTCCTCTCTCTCTCTCTCTCTTAATTCACAACACACACACACACAAAGAGCCTGTATGATGGGCTACTGAGGTCTATGTATACATGGTTCTTTATCAGGTGAAGTCTGGAGATTTGCAACAATCATGTTACTAAAACTAAACTCTTTGTGTTATGCCCAGATCTCCTGAACCTGAGTAGAAATCTGTTCAAACTGTCACTTTTAAACTACTTGTATTTCCTAATTCCATATATTTTGGCATAACTTTCCAACCACTTGCTCTTATACTCTCTCAAAAACATTTTTTATAGCTCTATTCCTATTTTATTTTGTGACTACTATATAACTTACATAACAATCTAAGAAGCTCCTCATATAACAACAATGAAAAAGATATTGAATTGATTTCCTAGATTGGTTTTGAACACCACACACTGACAGGGACTTGATACAAAGAAGTATAAATGGAGAATAAATTATATACTACTTCATAGATCATATTTAATACTTAATACTCAATTATATTCAAGAAATGTATTTATATGTATTTATATGTATTTATTGTTTACACTACGTTATTGATGATGACACAGCATTTGGAAGCATTTCTATGGGAGTTCATGTTTTGAGCGCCAATTTTGAACCAATAGGAGATAGAGATTATTTAAGTGTTTTTTAAATGAAAATTAATGGATTCTGATGAAGTCTTATGTTAAGAGATGAAAGCGCGCTAAATCCAGTTGTACTTTTGTTTTTTATTTTATTTTCGGTATTAACGTTTTTACATGTACTGTGGTTCTATCCTGTACATTTGGAATAAAGTATTTCAACTGGTTCCGGGTGTTATAGTGGAATTACTATTAGAGGACAGCCTTTATCGCTACCTGGCAGCGTATTTTGATCCTTGGTTCCTGGTTTTATCCTTCCTTTCTGGACAGGAAGTATCTAACATATCTTTGATAGAATAAGTTTCTGTAAATGTGTGTACTTCCCATCAACCCCATAAACAAATTAGCATACATGGGGGCAAAAGCTGCCCCATGGCTGTGCCTTGATTTTGTCTATAAAGGTTCCCCTCAAATTCAAAAATATTGTTTTTCAAACAGAAGTGTACTAACTCTATAATATATTGAGTTCTGGGATTATCTCCCAGAAAATACTGTAAAGCTTCTAGTCTATATTGATGTTGTATATTAGTATATAGACTAGTCACATCTACAACTACAAAGTACATATTTTCTCTCTACTCTATTCCTCCCACCTTCTTCAAAAAATCAAAGGAGTCCTTAATGCAAGACGGGAGGTTAAGTACTTCTTTCAACATAATAAATGAGTCACAAATAGAAGCTGAGAGAGTTATAAAAATGTTTTTGGAAAGATGATATGAAGAGCAACTGGTTATGGAAAGTTATGCCAAAATATATGGGAAGTATGGTGTAAGCAAGAAAATAAGTTACATAGGTAACATAGGAAATGGAAAAATGGTTTCAGCTGATAAATTTTTATTTTTTGTTACCAAATATACTGTTTTTTTCAGATAGACTTAACAGATTATTAAAAGAATATTGGAAACTTATAAAAAGGGAAGTTTCCTCTTTATCACAAGTAGAATTAAAAATATCCTATCAGAGGGGCCGTAATTTAAAAGATTTTTTAGTACATAGTAAATACAGTAAACCAAAAGTGCAAAAACAGGAATATAATAAAACTGGGCACCAGCCCTTGTGGCAAGTGTTCTAATTGTCAGTTTATAGTATCAACTTTTGAGAGAAGAAATGGCAAAAATTCTGAAACACAGGATAGTTTTTCCTGTATAACTAAGGGAATAGTTTACGCTATTAAATGTTCTTGTGATTGTTTTTATATTGGAGAAAATAAAAGAAGTCTAAGTGAAAGTATAAAAGAGCTTGTCAGGGACATAAAGAATAACAAAATTATAAGTCCCGTAGCAGATCACTGTAATAGAGTGCATTTAGGAAATACAAGTAGTTTAAAAGTGACAGTTTTGTAACAGATTTCATTACAATTTGCCAGTGAAGATGTGCTTAAGCATACATTAAGGAAAAAGGAATCGATCTTTATTATTAAATATAATACTATGCAACCTAATGGGCTAAATAAAGAATGTAACTGGCAAAGTTTTATTTAATGTTTGTTTTAGCTTTAAGAGATTTTTATTCTGTATAATTGATGTGATTAATTAATTGAAATTGACTGTGTTATAAATAGGAAACATTGAGAGCTTGCATTTTACTCTGTAAAGGCTGTTACGGCCGAGGCGCTAGGAGATTTTATGGTGGAATTTATTGTTTTCTACTTCATTGTGAAATAAACAGACGTCTATTTATTGAAAGGAAGAAGGTGTCATTGGTTTGTTGGAACATGGTTTGTGATAAAGTTGATTGTTTCTTTGGTTGTATTTCCATCATGTTAAGCAAGAGAATGGTCTAGATGGATCAGTGCTCTACCTTGGCTAACAAATTTAAAATAAATAAATAAACAAATAAATATTTTTGTAAGTTAAGTACTTAACACACTCCAGATTGTTTGGGAGTTGCTGCAGCCAGCATGGAGCAAACCATGCTACTAAGAATAGGGTTACCACCTATTCCACTTTGTGAGGGACAGTCCCTCTTTGGGCAATTGTGTCCTGCTAAACAATTGTAAAAATGGCAAATATTGTGAGATTTTAGGACAAAATTATTTCCTATATTTGATGTAATAGTTGCATAAACAGTTATTCTGTACCTGAAACACCTAAATGTTATAAGAAACAAAATAAGCAACTAAAATGGTACAAGAATAAGCTTTTATTTAGGCAAAAAAGTGAAGTTCTGCCTTTTGTACTGGCCATGGGTATGTTTCGGCCTGTAAAATCTGACATTTGTACCAAAAATGTTCCACTTAGGGCATCTGAAAAGGTGGCAACCCTAAGTAAGAAGCAGTGAAACCTGGTAAAATCTTCTGAATCATCGTAGCCCACAGCTCTCAGCTCACATGCCCAGTGTCCTCAAATGCCACAAACCTGTAGACAAATTAGACAGTGGTGCTGCCATTAATTGTTATGGGAAGAGTGAGAGGCCAAAAAGAACATGAAAAATTTCTAACCGCTGTTATCCTTTCTTGTCTCATATTACCCATTTCTTCCTTCATAGGCTTCTTCCAGTCATCACCTGCATGTGCTGTGAATAGTTGGAGTTCCTTAACCAGTTAATTCCTGTACCATGTTACAGTCAATATATTTTAAAAAAAAGCACAACCTGTTGAACTTCATTATAATTTCAACTTTCTCTTGAGAAATGGCATTGCTCACACACTACCCCACAACATACAACATATATATATATATATATATATATTTATATAATATATATATATGTATATATATATATATATATATATATATATATATATATATATATATATATATTATAAATATAACACTATTTTTGAAAGTTTATTTTTATTTATTAAATTACTTGTTAAGATACGTAAATATACTAATACATGCAGATTGTTTCTAGCCATATCACAGGTCAGAAGAGCAATAATAAGGATCTATATCATGTTATCGTAAAATCAAAATGTCGAACGGCGCAACAGCGAAAGTGCCGAAATATTGAGGGTCCATTTTTGAGATCTCAGAAGATTGGGATATTTGCCCTTTCCTCACTGTAGTGCGATCTCGGAGTTGGAATATATATTTAGCAGGGGGGGCAGCCCCCCAATACTGAATTTAAGTTTCGGCATTTTCACTCTTGTGAGCATTCAACATTTTGTGTCTTCGATGTTCTGATATAGATGCCAATAGTAAGGACTATATGTAGTGATAATTTAAAACAGTCTGTAAGAATTGTGGTTTGGCAGGTGGGAGGGATTCAGAATGACTTAAGGAACTCACATAATTACTCCTTATTGCATTATATCAACAACAGGTCTGAACAGAACACCTCAGACCTGTTGCTGATATAGTACAACCAGGAAATACTTTTTTATTAGCTCTAGGGGATTATCATTTTGCAGATATAGTATGTCTTCTGATCCTGTTGTTCTGTGATGATAATTTAACTGGGGTACTTGCAGTCAGCTGTTCCAACCTTTTACTGCTTACTGCATCCTTCATAGGTTCTTCCCTCCTTGGTCTAGAGACTAAAGATCCCAACAAGGCCTACCATAAAGTAGAACAACATCCAAAATGTTTTGGTAATTCCAGCACCTCAGACTTCTTTGATCTGCTATAGTCTTGATCCAGCTATGAGACGACCAGTGTAGCTGGGCCAAAGAGTGAACATATTATTCTTTTCTCTATTAATCAGACTAAAGACTATAGGACTAATTCTGCACCAGCTTAATCATGTTTGCTTTTATCTACCACCACTGGTGTTTTGTTACTGTATTGTGTTGCCATATACACACATTCTTCACGTTATGTAATGAAAATTCTAACTAATGAATTTAGCAGTGTGCTTTCTTTTGTCACTAATAAGGTGAGTCCTTTCAGTCATGGGTGGTTGTAGATGGCTGTGTTACCCATGAGTAACTTTACAGTGAAATTTATTTTTCTCTAATCTGTCCAGGCCTTCTCACAAACACAGCACAGTTTACTGTATCTGCTTCTATAGTTGAGGTCCTCAAACTTGGAAGAGGAGTGGGGTGTCTCAGATATTTCTGCAACTGTAGAAATGTACTGAGATGCAGAATGAATTTCTCCCAGATGATTTCATTTTCATGTCTAAAGAGGATGTGCAGTTATGCAAATTGGCCATTTACCAGTTATCCCTTACTTAATAATTCCGTAATTGCTTTGGTCTCTTTTGAACACCAAATTTATTATCTCTGCCTTCATTGCAAGAGTGGCCTGCAGCTTAGTTAGCTCAATTTAGCCCATATTGCCACCAGTGTCAGCTATCACATAAAAGCAAAAATGAGCAATAGCAGTAGCAAAGGGTGATTCAGAGACATGGAAATTAGCTGATAATGAGTTTTTTCCTCATTATGGCTAGCATATCTCTGACTTGCAGTTTACTGCATCATTTAAACAGCCCCTTTTGGTGATAACTTTTACTGCCGATGGTGGGGTTCTTTGTAAATCAACAGGAGTGTCTCAGTGTTGCTCAAAATTTGGCATTAATTTCATCTGACAAACATTTTCTTTGATATCTGACTGCCTTTGTAACTGTTACATATGACAGAATGTAAGGAGGAGATGCACAAAATTATGAAGAACTATCAAATTAATTTTAACTTGCTTTTTCAATGACTGGCTTTAGCTAGTGTGCTCTTCACCAGCACTTAATTCTTCAGTCAGCTGTTTATGATTTTAGCCAAATAAAAGTGTTCATTCATTCTTTCATTTTCCAATTATATACTTTATTCATGTAGGAGGATTCCAGATGTGTAGAATTAAATTGAATTTATGAACTTGGTTGGACGAAAGTTTTACACCTTTTAAGTGGTAAACTTTGCATGAACAGTCTTAGGTCTTGCTATGTTTTCAAACTGTGAAAATACTATGCATGATCAATTTAACATTGTAATCCCTTTAAATAGCCAATAAAAGTGGCAGATTTCTTACTTAAATATTTGCTAGATTAATGAAATGTCTACAAGTAGATCATAGTTTGAAAATGTAATATATTTTAAGAAATGGGTTGATTTTTGACACAGGAATAGGATATGTACGATTCATTCAATTGACTTTTCATTCCTCAGTGACAACTATCCTTAATGCAGGTATATTAATTGTTACAGACCGTTTGAAATGAATGAATAGAAATGCTATGTTTTTTTTAAAGTGAGTAAATAATGTTCCTTTCATAAAGTACAAACTTAATGAAGATAATATTGTGTACCACTTATGACTCATGCACTTATTCTGAATAAATCTTAGGTGAAATTACATATGGAGGAAGAGTTACAGATGCATGGGATCAAAGATGTTTACGCACAGTCTTGAAGAGATTCTTCTCACCCGAGACGCTGGAAACTGGATACATATACTCTCCATCAGGTATCTTTTCATTTTGATTAATTTTGGTTAGTTGAAATGGAATGAAAAGCATTACTTTGATATACTTTCCATTAATAAAAGGTAACTTTGACATCATACACAGGTTCAGTAAATCCATTTTATATACTTCCCATTAATAACGGGTGTTAGAAAAATATATATTAATACAGCTTCAGCCTCAGTAGTGTTGTTTCACCCTCTCACATTGAGAGTGCCTCATGCAGTCGCAATTATTTTACTGCAAGAGAAGGTAGCATATCTTTCCCCTGCTAGGCATCTTTCCTGTATGACTATACTGTTGAGCCAACCTCATATGATGATTGAACGATGTACGTCTTTGAACCCTTCTACCTTGCTCCCAACCCCTGCAGATGGCATACCACACAGCTGCCTGCAGGTGATTGAGCAAAAGACACTGCCTAGAAAAGATCTTACGGATGTTCCCTTGAATGATGCCGAGGTGACATACTACGTGGATGGCTCATGCAAAAGGTTCCTGCAGGACAGAACCTAGTAGGATATGCAGTAGTTTCTGACACAGACATTATAGAAGCGAAATCTTTACCACATAGTTTATCTGCACAGGCAGCAGAATTGATTGCCTTGACATGGGCATGTACCTTAGCAAAGGGTAAATGCGTGAACATTTTTACTGACAGCCAGTATGCTTTTTGTACTGTACATGTTTTTGCGCAACAGTGGAAAAATTGAGGAATGATAACATCTACTGCGAAACCAATTAATCATGCACAGTTTATTTTAGATCTTTTAGAATCTATTCAGTTACCTCAGAAAGTAGCTATTTGTAAATGCACAGCTCATAGTAAGCAACAGGACAGGATTTCAAAAGGTAATGCGAGGGCTGATACAGCTGCAAAGCAGGCAGCTTCAGAAGCATTTCTTTTGAATGAGGAACTACAACCCTCTGAGATTTTAGACTTAGAAATGTTAGACAATGCAGACACTTACTACGCAAGCTGAAAAACAAAGATGGATAAAACGAGGAGCAATTCTTGAAAAGGGGCTTTACATTTCTAAAGAAAGAAAAACGATATTGCCATCTAATTTGTTTAGATATGCAGCTTTGTTGAGCCATGGGCAGTGCCATGTCTCAACAGGGGGGATGGTACAGCTGGTGAATCAAGTGTTCACAACATATGGATTTACAAATTACTCTAAAAAATTTTGTTCGCTATGCCACATCTGTAATAAACATCATGCACAAGGGGCATTAAAGCCCAAGGAAGGGAGTTTCCCTACACCACCGTATCCATTTCATACTATCTGTATGGATTTCATAGAGTTGAATAAATGTGAAAATAAGAAGTATTGTCTTGTCATTGTAGATATGTTTTCCAGATGGGTGGAAGCCTTTCTGACTAAAAATCCAGATGATATGACTGTGGCCAAAGTTCTTGTTAAAGAAATCATCCCTAGATTTGGCATTCTGGAAAGGATCTACAGTGATAACCGCACACACTTCGTGAACCAGACCATACAGCAGTTAAGTAGACATTTTGGTATTTCCCTAAAAAATTATTGTGCTTATCACCCTCAATCTGCAGGGCTGGTAGAGAGGCATAATGGGATTTTAAAAAGCAAGCTAAGAAAGTTAATAGTAGAAACGCAGAGAAATTGGGTGTACTGTCTGCCCCTGGCACTGTTGAGCATGAGAACTGTTCCAAATGCAAAAGGATTGACTCCTTTCGAAAAACTCTTTGGAAGGGCTTATTATATACCTCAGTGGAAATCTCTCATGCCCACAGACAAGGAAGCTGACAGTACACTGTCTGAGTACATGCGAAATTTGTTAACTTCCAAACATTTGTTGCAGTCAAATTCTGTTTCAGATAAAGAACGAACCAGACCATCAGAAGTGGCAGTGCCCCCTGGAGAGTGGATTTGGGTGAAGACAGTAAAGAGAAAGAATTGGGCATCTCCAAAGTGGGAAGGTCCATATCAAGTACTTTTGTCAACACCCACTGCAGTCAAAATTGCGGAGCGTGCCTCCTGGATCCACTTGACGCACTGTAAATTAGTTAAAAACTTTGAACTGGACAAAAATCTTGTTACATGCCAAGAGCAAAAATGATAGAGTCCAGAAGAAACAGGAATGCAGAACAACCCTTTCCTCAGAAGTATTGCATAATCATCCTGTTAACTGTACTAGTGACAATAATCTTTTTGCTGTGGCCTTTCCTTTTCCCAGCCACACAGACTGAACTGAATAAACGTGAAACGTTACTCATAAACTGGCATCCAAACTTTAACACTTACCAGGCAATTAAATATGTGTATGCTGAGACTTTCAATGTTTTGAATTGCTGGATTTGCACAGCTTTGCCGACAGCATACGGGGAGTTATTAATGACTACGGTCCCCCTAGGGGTCAATGAGACCTGGGAGAACTTGATTTATGATACCTCAACCATTACAGCACAAGATAAAATAGCATTGCACTTGTCTGTTCCACAAAAGGGAACTGTGTGTTTTTATAAAAATGATACTGTTCAGGTGGGTTGGAGCAATTGCAATGTGACTGTTCCTTATAGATGTTACACTAAAGGTAACAATGTAGATCTTTATTGTAATACAAACTATGATTCATTTCTTGGATTGATGCACAAAACACTTGATGAAGTAAAACATAATTCTGTTCTTTATAAACAGCTGTCTACAATTGATAGAAAAATGTTTTATGCAGGGCGAGTGTATATTCATAGCAAGGTTACTACTAAAGTAGAGGACTGTTATTTTGTGTGTGGCAGAAAGGCATACAAATGGTTACCTGAGAATTGGTCCGGCAATTTTTTTTTGGGTTACCTGGTTCCGGTCATACGACTCTGCAGTTTTGCCTTGAGGAAAAATTTGAAATGTCTGAGAGGTCATCAAGAAACCTGTAAATCCAGTGGGACAAATTGATGCGCGTTGGAAAGACCATCACTCTCTAGGCAAAGGACTGACACACATGGACTTGAGTGATAGCATTATATCGTGGGCAGGCATATTACCAGCATATGGAGCAGTGAAATCGATCTGGGAGCTGAGAAAACTGTCAAAACTTCTCGAAGTGATGAGTAACGCAACTTTTTCTGCTCTCGAATTGGTGACTGATGAACTGAATGCTATGAGAACTGTAGTGCTCCAAAACAGCATGGCTCTCGACTTCACCCTTGCGGCGAGAGGTGGTACGTGTGCTTTAATCCAAGAAGAATGCTGTTCGTATATTCCTGACCATAAACACGAGATAGACAATCATCTTGAGGTAATTCAGCAAGTGTCGGCCATGACCAAACCAGGCCCAAACCCACTGACGGACTTTTTCCAGAAATGGTTTCGGGGGTGGGGTACCATCCTAATGAACATCCTGATTACTATTTGTGTAGGTATGCTCCTACTGGGAGTATGTGTTTGTTGTGGTATCCCCTGCATGAAAAGACTGATTAAAGACCTTGTAGACATTTCAGTTTCTGAAACCTTATATCAAAGTACTGAGTTTGAAGAACTGTTAAAAGACTAAAAATGCTTTCATAAGTTTAAATTAAATGACTCTCTTAACTGCAAATCCTGAGTGGAAGAGGTTAGGAGAAGAAAACAAAACTGTTTATGCTTATTTTGAAAGTAGAATAAAAGTATTAATAGGGGGGAATTGTTAGAAAAATATGTATTAATGTGTGTATTAGCAGTATGCTTAGTGCATTTAGAGCTTGAAAATGGTTAACACATTTATTCTATTTCATACTGCATACATCTGTACAAACTGCAGATGGTTTCTGACCTTGTATTGTTAGCTAAAATCTTGCTTGTGCCTTGGAAATTTACTGAGAAGCAGGTGATTTCTGCTTGGGTTAGGAAAATAATGAATAGAACAATACTACTTGTATGAAACTTAGACAAGAAGTTCTGCTGTGCTATGAAAAAATACACAGCTGTAGAAGTTACAGATAATTAGTACAAAGCCTGCTTGAAAATATGAACTGCAATCAACATTTGCTTGTATCTGAGTTAGAAAAGTACCTTGAAATGTAACACTGTACAATAGACGCTTGTAAACGGATTAATGGTCATCAAGGCCAGGTTGTTTTTCTCAAAAGTTTCTCACAAATCTAGTCATGTCAGCAGAAAATCTGAGTAACATCTGCTGTAGAACAATGCTAAAAGTTGTGTTTGATTACGTCAGCTTAGAAGGCCATGTCTTGTAAAACAGTATAAGAATGAACATACTTCCTGTTAATAGTTAGACAAATCCTTGTATTTGCATGTTTTTGTCTCCTTGCGGCAAGTAAATTAAAAGTGCCTTAACTGAACCTTACGTGTATTGGTCTTTGAAGTTTCTTCCTTTGACAACGGGTAACTTTGGCTTGATTCACAGGTTCAGTAAATGCAGTTTATAAACATAACAGGAATAGCAAGTAGATGCGTGTGTGTGTGTGTGTGTGTGTGTGTGTGTGTGTGTGTGTTTATATGCTGTATATATGTATGTATAGTGTGTATATATATATATATATGTATGTATATATATATATATATATATATATATATATATATATATATATATATATTATGAATCTGCATTACAACGTTGAATATCTATAAAATCGACATTCATAACATAGAAATGTCACAATATCAACATGCCAGAACATCAAACCTTTTAACAATGAAAATTCAACTTTTTGCAGGAGGTCTAGCCCCTCTGCACCCCTCAAGTAGAGGACAATGCCCTTCACACCTCCTGCTACTTATATATACCAACTTTGAGATCGCACTACAGCTGAGAATGGGCAAAACTCGAATCCCAGCTGTACTGTGATCTCTCACAAACGTACACAACAATGATATTGTGAGGTTTGCTGTTCTGGCATTTTGATGTTGTGTCATTTCGATGTTTTAGTACTGATGTTATGAATATGGATGTTATGAACATTCAACGTTCTAACACAGATCCACACACACACACATATATATGTGTGTGTGTGTGTGTGTGTGTGTGTGTGTGTGTGTGTGTGTGTGTGTGTGTGTGTGTGTGAGTGTGTGTATCTATCGATAGATAGATAGATATGCGTGCCCACACAATCACATGGGCCAAAAATAAGGCCCATTTTCTATGGTTTCCCAGTGGGGAAAGCTCCAAAAGAGACAACTTAACAATCAGGAAATTACAGCAAAGAAAACTTGTTACATACAAAGATACATGAAGACAAAAATGTACTAATAACAAGCTAATTATATAGTCATAGTGTCAATATAAAAAAAAATGTATATGGCTCTAGGTGATTTGGTTATGTTGACTAATGTTGCCAAATGAGCATCTGTAATTACTGGTGATAAGCAGGTTGAAGACCCGGACTACTCCGACCTACGCCAGGGACCTATGCTAATGGTGGGAGGGGTGTATTTGCCTCTGTTTGCCAGTGTGTGCCCACCATAAAGCCTGGTAGCCCTGGGTCAATAAGCTACTGGCCAGCTGGTGTATAGTTGCCCAGCCTGGGTTACCTGGGATATGTCTGTTGAGCAAAAGCTGAACATAAAACCAATTAACCTGCCAAACATGAACTGAGAATTGCTACATTTAATGTAAGTTCACTGTTGTAGTACCACAATCAACAGAACATGCTGGAGGGACAGGTTTATAACCCTGAGACTGCCCATGCTCTGGAACAGACTTCCCATACATGTCAAGCAGAGCACCTCACTGGCCCTTTTGAAGAGAAATCTTGATGAGTGGATGAGAAATAGAAAGTTCACCCCGGGATCACTTGATAGGTAACTATCATCAGGTGGCACGATGCCAGGGCACTTCTATGGGCTAGGCTTGTAAAGGCTCCAGGGCCATTAGCCTAGCACACACCTACGAACCTATGAACCTATAGGACACAGCTTGGAAGTGGATGACATGATAATACAGAGGAGGCTGGACATCCTATGTATCCAAGAGACAAGATGGAAGGACAATGCAGTGAAGCCACTTGGCTTCGGATCCATGGTCTCCTACTAAGGAGGAGGACAGACTAGAAATGTTGTGGAAATTGTGGTGAGAGAGAGGCTTCAGAAGACAGTGAGGGATATTATCAGAATTAGTGACAGATCCATGGCAATCAGACTCCAGTGTAATGGTAGGGCAGTATTTATAATCTCAGCCTATACCCCACAGCAGGGTTGTGATAGTGAGGAAAAGAGTGCCTTCAGCAGCAGTTGTAGGACCTACTAGATATTATGAATTGGTGTTGATAATGGGTGACTTGAATGCACATATTGGAACAGACAGAACAGGATATGAAAACTGCCTGGGTCCACATGGGTGAGGCAACAGGAATAAAGAAGGAGAGGCCATTCTAGTCTTCCATTTTACAGATGACTTGATAGTAGCCAACACATGGTTCAGAAAGAGAGATATTCACAAGATCACATACAACAGTGGCCAACATGCAACTTAGGTAGACTTCCTTCTAGTAGAAAAGGACACTGGGGTAGAAGGAATGATTGCAAAGTCATCCCCAGTGAAACAGTCAGCCCACAGCATAAAGCACTGGTTGCCACAATCACCTGCAAGCAATGGACACAGAAGGCTGTAAGGGCAACAAGACCAGGCTGAAGACATGGAAGTTGACTGTTGAGAAAGTACAACAGTTCAAGGAATTACTCAGGACTCTAGCACCCCAAGAAGAGGAGGAAATAGGTGGAGTTGAAGAAGAATGGAAATACCTCAAAACATTATGTGTGAGGACTACTTAACTGATACCTGGCTGAGCCAGGTATGGAAATAAGTTACATAAGGAAAGCTGGAGGCAAAAAGCATTAAGTCATAAAAGAGAGGAGTGCAGAAAAAAGTGGGAGATAGAAAAGCCTGATCAGGCTAGGACGGAATACCGGTTGGCTAACAAAGAAACTAAGAAAAGAGTTCCAATAGCAAAGAACAGAGCATCAGAGCACTCTACCAGCTTCTGGAAAGTGACTCATTAGGTGGCACAAATAAACTATATCATGTTGCAAGGCAAGGACAGAAAGATATTCAGACACCCTTCATAAGAGATGCCAGCAACAACCTGCTCACCAGTCCACAGGACATCAAAGACAGATGGAAGGAGTATTTACAGCAGTTTCTAAAAGAAGAAAATCCCACAAAAGCTGTGCTGTCCCAGGAACAGCCTACAATGAGAGAAAAAAGGAGCCCACAGTTGAAGAAGTAAGAATAGCACTGCTGAAAATTAAAGCAGGGACACAGCAGGCTCTGATGAGGTCACAGCAGATGTGATAATGATGCTGGGTGAGATAGGGGAGAAATGGCTCCTGAGGGTACTGATAGCAGTGTGGAGAGAAAGGTGTATCCCAGATGACTGGAGAATAAGCATACTCATGCCAGTGTACAAAAACAAAGGGAACAACCACAACTGTGGATGGTACAGAGGCATCAAACTCCTGTCACATTGCATGAAAGTTCTGGAGAGGGAGATTGATAAATGGATATACAGAGTAGTAGAATATGAGATAGGAGACTGGATTCAGATCAGGATGCAGCACAACTGTCCCGATGTTTACATTGAGACAGATAGTTTAGAAGAAGCTAGAGATGAGGAAAGAGTCCAGCTGGGCATTCCTAGAATTGGAGAAAGCATATGACAAGGTCCCAAGAAAGCTGATTTGGACAGTACTACAGTGGTTTGAAGTCCCTGAAACATTGTTAGAATTAGTGCAGGCTATGTACAAGGGCCCAATGACTCAAGCATGAACAATGTTTGGTCTCACAGAGGAGTTCCCAGTGGGAGTGGCTGAGCACCACTGGTGTTCTTACAGGTGATGGACTACATTTGCAAACAGGTCAGAGGGGGAGAGATCATCAAAGTTGCTGTATGCAGACAATATGGCATTACAGGCAGGCTGTGAGCAAGAACTTTAGCAATGGAAGAGGGAATGGAATGCAGAACTGAAGGCACATAGGATGAAACTAAGCACAGATAAGACAGTGGTAATGGCTGCAAATTGGGGAAATCATAAGAAGCTGAAAATTGCGATAGAAGAGAAGATTTTGGAATAGGTAAATAGCTCCAAGTATCTGGAAGGGGTGGTTGAGGAGAAGGGAAGTCTGAATGAAGAGGTTAAAGCTAGACTCAAAGGGGCTGCATCTAACTGGCATAGAATCTCAGGTGTAGTCTATGACAAAAGAACACCAAAGAAACTGAAAAGTAAGGTGTACAAGACAATGGTGCGACCAGTACTTCTGTATGGTACAGAAACCTGGGCAGTAATGGCAGAACAGATGAGGAAGCTAGAAGTGATGGAAATGAAGTGCCTGATATGGATGGTAGAATGTACACTATGGGACAGACCAAAAAATGAGGACATTAGAGCAGAAGCCGAAGTAGCCCCAATTGCAGAAAAGACCAAAGAGAGCAGAGTATCATGGTTCAGACACATGCAGAAAAGTAGTAGAGAATCTTGTGAAGAAGATTTGGGACAGACAGGAAGAAGGTAAGAGGAAAGAGGATGTCCATCAAAGAGTTGGATGGATTGTGTGAAAGAAGATATGCAACAGTCAGGCATGAGTGTCGAAGAAAGTAGGAGTATGGTATTGAATCAAGAGAGATGGTGACAGTTAACATGATACCCCAACCCCATGTAGAAAATGGGGAAAGGGGGCTGATGATGATGATGATGATAATGAGTTTGTACATGTTTTTGCATTATCACCTCTGGCAATGTTAGCTGTTAAAAGCAGGGAGAAAAAAAGAGAACAAGTGAATCAGAAAAAAAGGATAACTAAGATTAAGTGAAACAGAATTGAGCTACAGACTTAGGTATTTGAGTAATGGAGAAATTAGTAGCTACTGAGAGATAGAAAATTGTAAATGGTGGAGGGAGTTTGAGTATAGTAAGTTGTAGAATTGTTTTTATTTGCTTTTGTTAGTATTTAAAAGCTATTGCACAAATTACTTGATAGATAAAATAAATGTCATGGTATGTGGATTCATTTATACCCTTTTGCATATTCAGTTCTGATCTGTTTTGAATATGATGGACTGCAGTGCTTCAGGCATGAGTGTCTGTTTATTAGTTGCCATTATGGCTGGTTGTGAAACTGAGCTGAGGACTCCTGATAATGTCAGTGAGAAGTAAAAAGGGGAGAAGTGTTTCATTATTGATATGTTATTCCAGCATGGCAGGGTTTCTTTGCCATGTGAATATTAGGACTGCCAAGGGCATACATAGGAATTCTGTGGGGTGTAGGGTGACCAAAAACAGCATGCAGTCCCAATGTAACACTTGATAAACCAGTATGATCATCTTTTATATCATATTATATGCATCTGTTTTATTGAACATAACCTATGTGTAACACAGCATGGCATATGATATTACATGACATGGTGTTTGTAGCAATCTATCCTACTGAACAAGGTCATTGTGATTAATACATATGTGTAAGATGAACTCACTGGGTTTTCTGTAAGCTCTTAACATTTTTGGCAACCCATTCATCTCACAGATGCAATGAGCCAGACCCTTTCAAGGTCATCCTTTGGCTTCATAGAAAGTGAAAAAAAAATATTTTCCATGATTGCTCCAGCTTGTTGAACTCAACCGTAAGCGCAAATCAGAACTCAGCAAAACCTGTTCTGGTCATGATTATAGATATTTTAGAGATGTAATATTAAAAATTGCTGACATCTACTTTTCTTAATCTTCATAATCTAGTTTATAACATAAACATAGCAAATTACTTCATGCCTGTGCACTTTTTTCTCTCTCTTTTGTCTTGCTAATTTTATCCATTTAGTTGATAAGTTATATGTTTTTGCTAATGTTATCATTATTTGATTTGTTAAGCTTAATATTTTTTGCAAAATGTTATAAATTTTTATTAAATGGTCATTTTGTACATTGTTTATGCCTTTAGCTTGAGTTATGGCTGAGCAAAGTCCTCAGACAAGCCCATCTACCCAGCTAACTAATGAACACACAAATAAATAAACAAATAAATTCTGCCTCTTGCTATCTCTCCCAGTGGTACTCCAAGTTTGTTTTGTAGAGACTGTTATCTGTGGATCTAGAATCAGCAGATTTGAACCAGATGGTCAACAATTTAGTTCCTTAATCAACTAAAAGAAGCCAAACAACACCCGCAAATGGCCCCCACACCCCCTGTTAATTATACATACCAACTCTGAGATTGTACTGCAGTGGAAAAAAAGTGCAAATTCCCTAGTCCCTATTGTACCATGATCTCAGTCAGAAGAGTTTGACAAACTAAATTGTTGACCATATGGTCTCGACCATATGGGTTTCAACAATGTGAATCTTCAATCAAATGAAGTGAACCCATAATCTGCATACTTTGTTTTTGTTGGGTGGTAATGCAGAATGCATATGTGATGAAGTCTAGTGTTGCTGCTTCTTTCAGATAAGCTCCTTAATCTGATGTTGTCAATCTTTATTCTGTCCTCAAATGTGTTAATGAGAGTCCTGTAGCACATCACCTTTTATATAATATTATATACATGCTGTTTCATTGACTATAACCTATGTATAACACAGCACTACATATGATACTACATGACATAACTAAAAACCTCTTGAGCTCCTCTTTTACCCATAATGCTCCAACCCCAACATACCACAGATCTCGTTTGCTGCTTTTTGTGAAAAGATCTGGTCAGCTTCAGCTCTGCAGTTTTCTAAAGATAAGTGTTTTCTGTCATAGTTTTTATCTCTTAAATCTTATTATTGTATTAGTCCCTTACCTTTTACACTTAGTGTAATACTTTACTACCATCGTTGGTAACTTGTCTTCCTTTTCTGCTATTTGTTACACGTTAGTGCAGTCTTTGATACCATTGCTGGTATCCTTTTCCTTTATCCTGTCAATGTCATCACATCTTTAAAAAAAAAAAAAAAAAAACTTTTTTTTCCCTTTTTCTTTGTTGCTGGTATGTCTGATAAAGGGCCTTCCGGTTTTAAAAAATGCCAAAAGTGTGGACAGAATCTGTCCCTGCTGATGTCTGTGCTTTGTATATTTAGTGTTTGGGCCTGGACCTTCTCTTAGAAGACTGTGTAATATACAAAAACTTCAACCCTAGAGCCATAGTGGACAGAACGAATAAAATGATATAAAAAGGGTTGCTTCCTTCATCCTTATGTGAAGCCATTTCTGGGGCTCAATCCCCCAAGATTAAATTCAAGAAGTCTTTGACTAAGTCTCCGATACCTTCTGCTTCATTGATTCCATCTTCAGAGCTGCCTAGAAAAGCATAAAGCTGGGTCCTAAGCCAGTTCCAATGCACTGTCCTTTGGATCCAACCAAAGAATCTGTGGATCCAAGGTCTTCAGATCCAAAGATCCTGGTGAGGACAAGGTACTCACCATCACTGGACCCTATACTTCCATGGTTCCTTCTCCTTTTTTGGAGAGATGCCGTTTCCAGTCACCACCCTGACCACATCTTATTCTTCCAGGAGTTTGACCAAAGAAAACATGGAAAGAATGATTAGGAGATTCCTCTCGGTGCAGGTAGAGATGGGTGTTCTTCTGGCTCCTACCCCCTTGTGTCAAGGAAGTCCATCCATTTGCCACACCACATTTAGCTGCTCCTTCTCTGATCCAAGCAGCTGTTTCAAGGTCCCTGGATCTGAACCTTCCGGTCCTGAGTGTACAGACCCTGACATCTTCAGATCTAGATGACTCTCGGAGCTGAAGTGGACTTGTCAGATTGAGTGTTGGAGTCAACTTCGAAGTCTTTGGAGCTGTCTCTGCCCCTGGAACCTCGGCATTGGATAGCTCAGCTTCAACTTCTGCTTCTGAGAGATTGGGGCAAAGGAAAGCAATGCTCAAGAAAAAGGTCTTCTCAGATCCATTGTCTTCCTTCTCCCTGGAGCACTCTGCCTTCGAGGTAGTGAAGAGAATGTTTTCTGCTCCGGCAGGATAGACAGATCCATCCCCCTCTGATCTCCCATCTAATTCCCAAATGTCTCTCTGCTTAGAGCCACATCATCCTATGCCAGCTCAAGGCCCCCAGACCACCCAGCAGGGTTTTATGATCTCTTCCGATACGTCACTGTGACAGCCCACTGAGGAAGCTCATAAGAAGAGGAAGTGCAAGAGGAAGCACTTGGACCCTCCACAAGAGTGAGTCACTGAGGATATTGATTTCAGTGAAGTAGAAGGTACCCCACAATCACCTCTGGAAGATGTCATTTGGAGACATTCTTGAGATCCTTAAGCAGAGATGTGGTTGGTCCTCCAGCAACCCTTCACTAGAGGAGTCAGTATTTCTGGAAGCCTTTGGAGCTGGCACATCTACCTCTTGGGTTACTCCACCCACCAATGAGCTCATTGATTTGCTCTCTAGGCAGAAATAGAAGGGACCTGATTCAGTTGAGCCAATCCCTAAGAGGCCAGATTGGATTCTGGCTCCACCTGTCAGGAAAGAATTCTGGAGTAAGGGGGTTCCCATGGACACTATGGTCATGGAGGTGGCCAGTGAGAAGGAACTTGCTGAGCAAAGCTCCTCTGTCCATCCCCCTAACAGGGAGTCTAGGGTGATGGACAGATTTGAGATGCTTCAGCAACCTTTGCCCTTAGATCGCTGAACTGTTTGGCCCACTTTACCTGAGACTACGAAGGGACTCAATTAAGGAACTTTCAAATCCCTTTTGGTGGCTACTACAGCTGTGCTTAGTCTTCTGTGGTCTCTCAGTTGTCTACCCTTCAATATATTTCAAATTCGTCCAAGAGGCTTATATCACATGCAGCCAAAGGATGCACTTATGTGATTTTGCAGAGCCTTTCAAGTCCACATTCATCAATGCACCCTTTGACAGCAGTTCATTGTAATCAAATCACAGAGCGCTTTACTATATGCTACAGAATTCATTACTGCTATGGCCCCACCCTTGCCTGCTGGTTTAATCACCACACGTTCATCATTCATAAGATTAGTTAAAGCTTCTCTCTCTAGAGCCGTCAGGTTATTAAATGTAAACTCCTCAAAATATTTTCTAATGTCCACCTCACATGTTTTACAAAAAGCTTGTATTGTAGGATGTACACGAGGAACAAACGTACTAGGATGTCTCAAAGTATATTCTGCACATCTATTTACAGCAAAAATTTCTCTAAGTGCTATATTATGACCAAACAAATTCAGATCTAAAATTACCTTACTCAGTGATGAGGATCTGCTTGGTAAGAAGGAAAAGCCCTTACTTAACACTTCAATTTGCTCAGGAGACAAAACAACATCAGAAAAATTGTATAAAAAAAATAAGAAAAGAAAATATGATATGATTAAGGATGAGTGTACTTATGTATGTGTCTCCCCCATAATGGTTAGGCACATCATACATAAGGTTAAAACTAAGTTGTTAGCCTTAAAAGATGAAGATTTACTAGATATGAGTTTGTTTAATTTTTTAGATATAGAGCACCCAGTAATACTGATTTTTAAAGTTCTCCCTAAGATTCATAAGAACATTATACCACCACCAATGAGACCCATAGTCTCTGGTAGAGGATGGGCAATGGAGTACTTGTCCATATGGGTGGTGTCTAAGCTGAAGAAAGTGTTACAGTTATACCCAAGAATCTTAAGGGATACAGGGCAATTTTTAACCAATTTGTTTGATGTATCACAAAATTTGGATATGACCAACACTTTGTTGGTCACTTTAGATGTAAACAATCTTTATGTGAGAGTGTTCAATCTCGCCTTTGTTCTTACACATGGGTTCGGAGCCGATCCTCGGCTCCGCGACTGCAAGCTCTGCATCGAGAAGAAGCTCGAGGACATCTAATACCCACAATCCCCCTCTGCCTTTACCCCAGATCTAGTTTGCCGCTGCTGCATACGCATCGTTGGAGACTAGCTCGAGGCTGTACAGATAAGATTTTTATCTATTCTGTTTTATTTTCAGAGTTTTTTATCTAGTTACTTAAAGTATAAGAGTAGGTGTGTGAGTCATTAGAAATTCTCGATAATTAGAATAGTTAACTTAGTTAACTTTCGAGTTTAGAGTTTTCGGGGCCTACCCCTTCTTGGACTTGTGACTAGATACTTCTTATAGTCTTGCCTTTTGGCATTTTCGGATTTGACAAATTTTGACTAAAAGCTTGTTTTAGTTAGTATCAAACAGACTTTATAACCGGATTTGACACTTTTGCTGGATTGGACTTTTTACTGGACTGGACTATCTTTACTTTTTCAATATGTCTGAAAAGATGAAATCTGGCTTTAAACGTTGTCAGTGTGGCCAAAAAATGTCGGTCACGGACAACCACAGTTCCTGTGTCTACTGTCTTGGCCCTCTCCACTTACAAGAGGACTGCTCTATTTGTCACTCTTTTAGTGGGAGGGTCATGACAGATAGGCGCAGGAAGCTGATGGATAGAGGATTGCTGAAACCCTCTTTCCAGGAGGCTCTGGATGCTTCAGACCAGGCATCCAAGTCTTCGAAGGGGCGCCGGAGCCAAAGTCATCGGCTCCGAGCTCTTGAGTCTAGTTAGATCACCGGTTCCACAGACTTCAGTGTTCAACTGTTGGCAGTTCGAGCCTCGAGTCTTGGAACCGGTGACGGAGCTCCCTCCACCGACTCTGCTGAGGTCGGCGCCGTCTTCGATCCCTTCGACTCGTTCTTCTAGAGCCCTTTCCGACACCGACGTGGACCGTGTGGTGCAGAAACTTATGGAGCATACGGCCCTGTCCAAGCTTATTTCGGTCTCCTCTCAGTTGATGTCGAGACTTGAAGGCCTGCCACTATCTCCATCTATTCCTCCTCCGAGACCTGTTCAGTCTTGGAGCCGGAAGAAGCTGACCTGATGATTGTGGAGCCCTCGGTGCCAGAACCGTTTTCTCGGTCGGCACCGTTTACCTCGACTCCATCCGATCCGGTACGAGTCTCGGACCGAAGGTCTGTCCTTGGTTCGGGACCGAGAGTCGGACCGATGTTTCGTTCCGACTCTCCCTCGGGCCTCGCACGGATCGATTCGGTTCCGTCCTCGGGTCGGTGCCTTTGGCTCCTGTTTCGGGATTCTTCCCATTTCTTCGAACCGGGAGATACCTCGACTCGGGACCCGGGGCCTTCGACCTGATGAGGAAGGTGTTGTCTACTCAGACAACCACATCAGCAGGTACAGCTTCTCCTCCCGGACCGTTATCCTCCTCTGCACCCCGTCCAAGCGTCGGGCACCAGTGTCTCAGCCACCCCTGGAGGGTGCCCTCTTCCTCGGAGGCTTCTTCGGATGTTCCCCACGAAGAAGTTCCTAGGAAAAGACTGTGTAAGAGGAGACACTTGGATTCTCCACAAGAATCCTTGACATCTGATACTGACTTAGATGAGTCAGAAGGGTCCCTAAGTCACCTTCAGAGGATGTCTCTTTGCTGACATCTTGGAGATCCTTAAACAGAGAGGTGACTGGCAAGCCCTCCCCCCTTCTGAGGATGAGTCAGTTTTGCTGAAGGCATTTGGTGCCCGTCCTTCCTCCTCCTGGGTCACTCCGCCCTTTGATGAGTTAATGGAATTAATTGCTCGAAGGGCGTGGGAGACTCCTGACACAGTGGAACCTGTCCCTAGGAAGCCAAATAAGTACATCACGGCACCACAGGACAAAGCTTACCTTACCAAAGGAGTTCCGGTAGACGCCATGGTGGTGGCAGCGGCCACGAAAAAGGAGATGTCGGAGTCTTCCTCATCTGTCCATCCGCCTAACAAAGATTCTAGGACCATGGACAGATACGGGCCGGGCATTTTCAGTTCAGCGGCTTTCTCTATGCGTTCCCTGAACTATTTGACCCATTTTACACGTTTACAGAGGGATCTAGTCAAAGAGTTGTGAGATACCCTCCAGGGTGCTACAGATGCCGCGGTCTCAGAGAAAGTTACAGCATCTCAACACCCTTACGTCCATTGTGAACTTCGTCCATGAGGCTGATATCCTATGCAGCCGAAGGATCGTTCAGCGATTGCTCTTCGTAGGCAATCCTGGATGCGCTTATGTTCGACATGGAAGCCTTGAAGTCTTCCTTTACTAACGCCCCATTTGATGGAGCCACACTTTTTGGCCCTAAAGTAAAGGAGACCCTTACCGGTGTGAACAGGAGGGAAAGACTCTGTCTGCTGTCGGAGTCCGTTTTCCACCCTTCCAGACCGTACCCCAAAGGGCAACGTGGTGGGAAAATGTGGTTTGAAAACCACAAGGGTCTTTTCGAACACACAGGGTGATGCCCCCTCTAGAGGCAGAGGGGGGCAGAGGTGGAAGACGCCCTGGTGGCAGAGGGGTCCGCAAAACCAAGGTGACAGGGATAACCTCCCTGGCAAACCTTTTCAGCACTCCTGAGAGGAGGCCCGACTGTCCTGCTCTGGAGGCAGTTTTATACCCTCAGGCCTGGCAAAACCTTTCTTCAGACAATTGGGTAAAAGCATTGTTACCAGAGGTTACAAAATCCGTTTCTATCCACCCCATTCCAAAGAAAACTCCCAGATGTACCACCCCATCTGCGAGACCCAGCAGCTACAGAAATTTCAAAGCTGCTAGAAAAAGTCATCCAACCAGTCCCAGCGGACCAAATAGGATTCGGAACTTACTCAAGGTTCTTTTTAGTTCCAAAGAAAACAGGGGACTGGAGGCCAATTCTGGACCTAAGTCATCTCAACACCTTTGTCAAGAAGGAAAAGTTCGAATGGTCACGCTTCAATCGATCCTTCCATTCTTACGGAAGGACGACTGGATGTGCTCAATAGATCTGAAGGACGCATACTACCACATCAAAATGGCCAGGGCGTCCAGGGATCACTTGCGCTTCGGCTGGGAGCCAGTCACTATCAGTTTCGAGCCCTGCCCTTTGGTCTGACCACAGCCCCAAGGTCTTCACCAAATGCATGGCAGTGGTAGCGTCTCATCTGAGGCCTAGGATTCAGGTGTTTCCGTATCTGGACGACTGGCTCCTGTCTGCCACCACCAGGCGTCAACTGATACATGCCAGGGATTACTCCCTACAACTTTGTACACCTTGGCATTTCAGTAAATTTGAGAAATCTTTGCTACAGCCATCACAGCATATCTTATTCATAGGAGCGAATTAGATACCGTCAGTTAGTTCTAAAACTTCCGACAGAAAGAATAGTAGCACTTCAATTCAACATCTCCCTTCTGCTATCGTCCAGAAAATCCCCAGCAAAAATTGTTCTGAAAGTTCTGGGTCTCATGGCAGCTTCTCTCATAGCAATACCATTGGGGAGACTGCACATGAGAGTGCTACAATGGCTTCTATTTGCACAATGGTCATTCCAACAACTTCCACTGACTCACGAAATATTGATAGCGAAACATGCAAGTCACACCTAAGGTGGTGGTTACAGACTTGCAACCTATCGGGAGACCATTTGTGCTACCCACACCGCCAGCGATAACCACGGACGCTTCCCTGATAGGGTGGGGGCATCTTTCAGGGACAGACAGTCCAAGGCGAATGGACCAATCTGGGTACAATCTGCACATCAATGTTCTGGAGTTGAGGGCAGTGTTCTTGGCGTTGCAACACTTTGCTCCCCTTCTTCCTCCAGGGACCATTGCAGTTCAGACAGACAACATGTCAGTAGTCTGGTACATAAACAAGCAAGGGGGAACCAGGTCTTACCAACTATGCAGAGAGGCCATGAGAATTTGGCAATGGGCAGAATCCACGGTCGCTTTCTGATCATCCCGGGGTCATCCAACGTCATAGCCGACAGGCTGAGCAGGGCAATACTATTGCCTCATGAGTGGTCCCTCAAACAGTCAGTTGCGGAAGAATTTTTCGCAAATGGGGCCAGCCTACCTGCGATCTGTTTGCGTCTCCAATGAACGCCAAATGCAGGAGCTACTTTGCCCTATTACCCCCTCCAGGGAAGTCCCCAGGGACGCTGGTGCACGATTGGCCCCGGGTCTCCTATATGCTTTTCCTCCATTTCCCCTGATTGCAAAGTTTCTACAGAAAGCAAACAACCTTCAGAGGACTATAATTCTCATTGCTCCGTTCTGGCCTCGTCAAATTTGGTTTCCCTTTCTATTGCATCACCGCATTCGGGGACCTTGGATGCTGGACCCAGAGCCAGATCTACTGACTCATTCGTCAGGAGTTCCTCACCCATCCCTGAATCCTCCATCTAGCAGCTTGGCTGCTCCTTTTTAGCCAGGTCAATTCCCCTTACATCGCGGTTCAGGATATTTTGGTAGCTTCTCATAAAGTTTCCACTACAAAGACATACACCAGTAAATGGAAGCGTTTTGTCTTCTGGGAGTCACATCAGTTGGACCCTGTTACAGCTCCGTTAAACAAGGTTTAGAATTCTTGTCTGAATTATTTCATGAAGGAGCTTCCCCGGCTACTTTAAGAGTACAGTTAGCTGCCATTTCTAACTATCATATAGAAGAAAGTGGTGCACCTATTATGGCTCACAGACTCTGTAAAGCCTTTTTAAAAGGTTCCTTTCATATCAGACCACCAGTCAGAAGTCCGACATCACCGTGGAATTTAAATTTGTTGCTTTCTAAATTAATGTTGCCACCCTTTGAACCAGCTTCAAGTTGCACATTGAAATTGTTGTCATGGAAAACATTATTTCTAGTGGCCATTACATCTGCTAGACGAGTGTCTGAGCTTCAGGCCCTTTTGGTCAAACATCCTTATTTAATATTTCATTCTGACAGAGTATCCCTACGCACTAACCCATCCTTTCTTCCCAAAGTTTGTTCCTCTAGTAATATCAACCAGTCCATTGAATTACCCACCTTCTTTAAAAACCACTCTAATAAGTTGGAGTATATGTTGCACAAACTAGACGTCCATAGACAACTCAGATTTTATTTGGATAGAACAAAAGATCACAGGAAATCTGATCAACTATTTGTAGCTTTTGCTGACAGCAGGAAGGGTCTTGCAGTTACAAAACGAACTCTGTCTAAATGGCTAACTGACTGTATCTCATATGTTTATGAAGCCTCTGATCAAACTTTATCTGCAAAACCTAGAGGACATTCTACCAGGTCAGTGTCTACATCTTTGGCTCACGCAGCTCGCTTACCTTTAGACACTATCTGTGCAGCTGCTACTTGGGCTAAACCACATACATTTATCTCTCATTACAAAGTGGACAGGGTTTCTAGGGATAGGGCAACCTTTGGTTCCACTGTGCTCAAGAACGTTCTCCCTTGAGTTCCTCAGGATCATGGAGCTAGGGACGCTACCCATGTGTAAGAACAAAGGCGAGATTGAACACTCTCACATAAAGAAGTTATGTCCTTACCATAACGTTCCATGTGGAGTGTTCATCTACTCCCACCCTTCCCACCCTTAGGAAGAACGTTCGATTTGGTGCCTGGTCTGGAGTATTCTCCTTCTGCTGTTGCAGTAGTACTGTTACTGTCATACCCAGGGTATGGTTGTATATATGTATATTATGTATATAGTGGCATGTGTGCGTATGTCTGGTTTGCTTGCAAACTAGATCTGAGGTAAAGGCAGAGGGGGATTGTGGGTATTAGATGTCCTCGAGCTTCTTCTCGATGCAGAGCTTGCAGTCGGCCGGCACGGAGCCGAGGATCGGCTCCGAACCCATGTGTAATAACCAAGGCGAGATGAACACTCCACATGGAACGTTATGGTAAGGACATAACTTCTTTTTACTGTCATCAGTAATGATTATGGATTAATGGCAATAAAGGAGGTTTTGACTGAGAAAAAGGCATATTAGAACCAATACCTTAATAGTAGAAGCCCTACAGTTGGTATTAGAGAATAATGTATTCCTCTGTAATGGTATTTATTACAGACAGAAGCAGGGTGTGGCTATGGGCACACCCTGTGCAAATTCATATGCCAATTTGGTTTTGGCATACTGGGAGAAGTGCAATATTTTTGGGAGTGACCAACCATGGATAAATGACATACTACATTATGATAGATTTGTAAATTATGTCTTTTTGAAATGAGGACAGGATGTATGAGAACTAATGCTTTTTATTCAGTATCTGGAGAATACAACCAGCTTTTTGTGGTTTACAATTAAGAGTGATGATAATACTATAAATTTTCTGGATATTTGCCCCACCGAAAGTTCTATGGGAAGTTTGAATACTGCTTTATGTAGGAAAGACTGTTGGAGTAATCACTATTTAGAATTTTCCAGTATGCATCCTAGACATACATTTCAAAACATAGTGGTGGAGCAAGGGCACAGAGTGTCTCGTTTATGTATGTATGATGATATTTTCAACAACAAAATTGATACCCTTCATAAACATATGTTAAAGGGGGGGTACACCCAGAAAATACTTGATGAGGGACTGAAGACAGCATGGAAATGTAGGACAACTAGAGCTAGTCCTTGGTTTTCAGGGTACAGGCCACAAATAGGAATGGAGGGCAATGCTGGCTCCACGTATACCTACAAGCCCAGGCTCATGATGCGTTACAGTGATAATATTAATGGTATTTGTGATATCATTAAACATAATTGGAAAATATTAATGAGTGATGACAAACTGAGAGGTTTATTGGATGCTGAACCTAAATTTGGGTTCAGACGCAATAGTAATTTTAAAGACCTATTGTGACGTGAACCAAGTCTGAGATTGAAGCATGGACCGACTTCTAATAGAATAAGAACTTTTTCTTGTAGGCATTATAAAGCCTGTTCATATGTTAGTGATAGGAATTATTTTGTACATCCTGTTTCTAATAAGAGGTATGATTTTAAGTTATATGTTAACTGTCAAACTGAAAATGTGGTTTACTTGGCACAGTGTCAATCTTGTCCTAGTTTTTATGTAGGCAAGACCAACTGGAAACTAAAAACTAGGATATTAAATCATCTGTCAAGTATACGGCAGAAGGATGGATGAAATGTTTTATGTCAATATGTATTAAAAGTCCATGATCATGTTTTTTCTTTTATGGTTATGCAAGTTACTAGAATGAATAAAAGAGGGGGGAACATAGTAAATATCACTAAATGCAATGAACTTAAATGGATAATAGAACTAGCGGTGGATCATCCACCAGGCTTAAATACTTCTATTCCTTTAAAACCGGCCGTAAAAAAGAGGTGGGCTTTGAAATGAAATTGATTGGCTGTATGAGTTTTAAATGTTGTATATGAGATGATTATTAGTTATGTTATTTATTGTCTGAAGAAGGGTTATCCCGAAAGCGGTAACAATTATTTTGTTTTACTACATTTTAATAAAGTTCGTGACAGTCTGTTGGACTCTGCTCTTGTCTTTTTATATATAGTTTTGCTGCGAGCTGTTTGGGAGAACAGAGACCTTAAGAGAAGAAAGAGTTTTTACTTAGTTTGATTCTTCAAGCCTTGGGGTCACTGTCAGCTGCCATAATTTTAGTTCCTCTAGCAAGATTTAATGTGAGAATTCTTCAATGGATGCTAGCAAATGTCAGCCCAAATAAGAATCACTCAGGCATGCAATAAAGACCTTTGAAGGTGGATTTGGTTATATTAGGTTCTACAAGGCCATCCTTTCATTCTCCCTCAACCAAAGGCCATAGTGACCACAGAGACATCCCAGATTGGGTGAGGGGAGAGCTTCCTGGAGAAAAGAGTCCAATGAATGAGTACCTAAATGTGATCTTAATTTCCTGACCTGGAAGACTATATTTTTAGTGGCCCTTACCTCTGCTAGAAGAATTTCAGAACTTCAAAAATAGGCCAGCATGCATATCAATGTAATGGAAATGAAAGCAGTGCTTTTAGCATCCCAGGCCTTCCAAGACTCTCTCCCTTCCGGCACAATTGTTATTCAAACAGACAATATGTCAGCAATTCGGTACATCAACAAACAAGGAGGAACCAGTTCTTAACTCTTGTGTCATGAAGCCCTCAGAGTGTGGCAATGGGGTGATCTGTTTCAGCTGCTTTCTGATAGCAGTGCATATTCTGGGGAATTCCACTATGATGGCAGACAAATTGAGCAGGTCCATTCTACTTCCTCATGACTGATCTCTCAACATGAATGTGACAGAAATGATTTTCAATTGATGAGGCCAGCCTTGCTGTAATCTTTTTGCTTTTCTCCTAAAGAACAAGTGGAGCAGTTTTTTGTCCTGATCCACTCTCAAAAGAATCACCGAAGGATGCTGTACTCCACATTTGACCCTCTGGTCTCCCCTATGCTTATACCCCAACTCCCTTTTCCTCAAATTTCTGCAGAAACCTGCCATGTTGAAGAGCAGAGTCATACTCATTGCACCTTACTAGCTTCGACAGATTTGGTTCCTCTTCCTTTGGCCTCATCTACTTTACCCACCTTGGATTCTGGATCTGATTCTAGACCTCCTGTCTCACCTGACAGGCATGATTCACCCAGATATCTTAAACCTCAAGGTAATAGCATGGTTTCTCCAATTCCTGTAATAGCCAGACAGCCAATGCTCTCTTCCTCTCTCCATCACATACTTTTTTCATCCCATAAGAATTCTACAAGAAAACTTTACATAAGTAAATGGAAAACTTTTGTTGTTTGGGCACAGCAGAAACACATTGACCCCTTCTCAGCTCCTGTACAAAGTGTTCTTGAACTTTTGGCAACAATCTTTAATGATGAAGCTAGCTCTTCAACAGTTAGAGTTCAGTTAACAGCAATCTTAATTTTCATATTGGATTTGAGAATTCTTCCTTGGCTTCATCTAAGCCTTGTAAAGCCTTTTAGTGAGGTACCCTCCAGCTGAGACCTCCATATAAAGATACTACTCTACCACGGGACATACATCTGATGCTGCTGGCCTTAATTCATTCTCTGTTTGAATGAGTACCTAAATGTGATCTTAATTTCCTGACCTGGAAGACTATATTTTTAGTGGCCCTTACCTCTGCTAGAAGAATTTCAGAACTTCAAGCGTTGTCCTCTAAACCTCCCTACTTGATTTTTCATAAGGATAGATTAAAATTACATACCAACACTTCTTTCCTTCCTAAGGTGGTGTCAGAATCCAGTATAAACCAGTCCATTAATCTGCCAGTTTTCTTTCCCAAATTTGTCAGCAAATGTGAATATATGATGTTGTCTATATCGCCTTCATTCTTGCTGGTTGGGCTCGGAGCCGATCCTCGGTTCCGACTCGGCCATCTTCAAAAGCTCGAGAGCTGTTTACTGGCTCGAGGCCTCCCCATATCCCATGATGCCTGGTGCTAGAAACCCAGATCTCGTTTGCCGCTTTTGCTGTGAGGTTGTCTTACTGGCTCAGGTCGTATATTTTCATTGTTTTATCTGTTTTTGACAAAAATAATTAGGGGTTTTGTGTAGTTTGTTATTTGTAGTTACTGTTTTCTATACAATATCTCTGTTTACCTGAATTACTTCCCCTTCAGAAAACTCATTTTAGTTAGAGAGTTTTCCCCTTCCCTCCCTCCCCCTCAGTCTCTTTCTTCATTAGCCGTTTAAGTTAGAGGCTAACCCTTTAAAAAAAAAAAAATTTTATTAGTATTTACCTAGTTTAGTCTTTGTTGTTTGCTACTAGCATAGGATATTGTGTCTATTTATTTGCGGTTTTTTGAGTGTAATAACTTGTGTGTGTGATAGTTGTTATATCTTAAATTGTTTGTGTATTGTGTTGATGTTGTTTTCCTTAGGTATGTCCAAGGATACCAAGGTGTCCGGATTCAAGAAGTGTGACTCATGCTGTCAGAAGATGTCTCTGACAGATGGTCACACTTCTTGTGTCTGTTGTCTGGGCACTGTGCACCTGCAGGACTCTTGTTCAGTTTGCCATGCTTTCAGCCCAAGAATCCTGCAGGAGCATAGGAATAATCCTACGGGGTTTACTTAAGCCCGAGGACTCACTGGCTAAGGCTCAGCCCGTGAAGTCCTCCAAGCTACCTAAATCTTCGGCTCCTAGTTCGGAGCCGTCATTTATTTTTATTTATTTATTTTTATTTTACATTTGTTAACCGGGCTAGTCTGGCTGGATACATGTCCATTCTCCACTATCAGACTAAGACATTACAGAGTTTGTAGTCACTAGATAAACTAACTATACACATAAAACTAATATAATAAGGCAAGAACAATGCATATACATTTTTCTTAATACAAAACTGATTAGATGACAATCTAAATTCAGACAAGGGCTAAGCAGAAAGGCTACAGTATCATATAAAAAGTTAATTAGATGTTAAAATTTTAAGTAGTAGGTAGTCCTGACAACAAGTAGGCATTGGCTGAATGCTTGAAAATGGTTTATCTAATGTGTCTAATAAGCAGGTTAGTAGAGTAGCAGATAAAATATAATTGGAGTATAGGAAAGGCAGAAATGAAGTAGAGAGACTGTTGAATGAGATACAGTTTCTGTTAGGTAGTGATATAGTGGACTGAGTAAGGCTAAATTGGAGATAGTAGAAAGAGTAAAGTAAAGGGGGGAAAAAAAAGAAAAAGACAAAGATAGTGTAAAATGCTGGAGGTAGTAGGATAAAGGGAGGACAGAATGAAGAAGCAAGAGGCAGGGTATCAGCATGGTCAGAGGGGGAGTCTAACAGTTGTTAGAACTAAAGAGTGATGGTACAAAAATGGGTCAGTGGAGACAGTTTAAGTAAGAACAGAAGAGCAAAAGTACAAAGGAGTGGACTAGGAGAGTGAAAAATTTACTGGGTCAGTCAGGGTTGGAGCAAGGGCATAGCCAGTGAGTTAGTAGGTAAGTTTTATCTGTTTTCTGAAAAGATAACATGAACTTAGGAGGTCAGTTCTGGGGAAGTTTATCCCAAATAGAACCAACAGTGTTTGCAAATAAGGAATCACCTGATTTATTATGAGATTTCAAAGTAGTAACTAGTAGCCTGTTGGCTGATCTAAGTGTAGTGAGATTTTGTAAGGTGTGATGAGTTTATTTAGTATGGGTGTGTTGGCGGGTAATGTAGAATTTTAAAGGTGATGATTAGTTGCTGAAGAAGTTCAAGCCAGTTTAGTTTCTTTAAATTAAGACAGTGATGAGTATGAAATGCAGAGCCAGTGGAAAATCTGGCTATACTATGGTAGGCGGTATTAAGTTTTTGAAGATTAGCTTTAGATAAGTTGGTAAAGGTAGGTGAGGCATACAATAATGTTGAAATGAGGTGGGTTTGGGCAAGGGCCACTCGGGAAGTAGCAGTGAGAAAGGGCTTAAGTCTGTAAAGGGAACCAATCTTTTTATTGACTGACTTGATAGTTAGGTCAATGTGATAGTCAAAATTTAGCTGATTGTCTATGGTGATGCCTAGCAGCTTAGTGGAATAGTCTGGTTTGATGACAGTGCCGTTACATGATACAATTGAAAAAGTGAAAGGGGTGGATTTAGTGGTTGGGGTGAAAAGTAGAAGTTTGGTTTTTTTGGGATTTGAAGCTGCTACTTCGGCCTCGGTTCCAGCCAGAACCGATGTGCCTGCCTCTCAGTCGGTTCCGAGACGCACTTCAGAGCCGTCGGGGAGTCGAAAGAGATCCAAGTCTCCCTCCCTGGAGTCGATACGTTTGGCTCCGAGGTCTCCTCTGCTCCATTTGGAGCACAGTCATTGGTCCTCCCACTCTTCTCGGTCATCAAGGCTTTCAGATCATGACTTGGAGAGAGTGGTCAGTAGGTTGTTGAAATCACAGGCCCTAGCAAAAATGTCCAGCCCCCCTCATCAGGGTTTGGCTCCATCCATGTCTGCAGTTAGTCCTCCTCCGACTCCTCCCTTGAGTTCGGAGCCGGAGCTCGTTGGGGTTCGAATCGTGGAACCGTCGGCACCGATACCTTCTCCTTCGGTTCTGTCGTCAGCTCCGATCACTTCCTTGGTACCGTCCTTAGAGGGATCTGGGCACCGAGACTCCCACGTCAGCTCCGAGGGGGCAAGTGGCATTGGACCCTTGTCCGACCCCGTTCTCCCCCTTGGAGCTTCGGCGTAGGTGAGTTTGGCTCCTACATCAGCTTCGGAGCTGTCCCCCTCGGTGCGGAGAAAGATTCCGATCTCTTCGGATCCAGAGCTTTCTCGGCATCCAAGCAGGGGTGCCTTCAAGGTCATGAGGAGTATGCTGACCCCTGAGTCAGCCCCACGATCATCCCCATCGGCTCCTCCCCCTATGGTGCCTGCGTCTGCCTCTGTCCCTCCTCCAGACCCCAAGCATTTGGAACCAATGCTCCAGGGCACCCCTTTGGGTGTATCTTCCTCTTCTGAGGCCTCCCCTGATCATTCAGAGGAGCCACTTCGTAAGAGGAAATGCAAGAGGAAGCATGTTGACTCCCCTGAGTCTGTCACATCAGATACCGACTTAGAGGATTCAGAAGGGTCCCCTAGATCCCCCTCTGAAGATGTCTCCTTCTCAGACATCCTTGAGATGCTTAGGCAGAGGGGGAACTGGACTACCCTGAGCCCTTCCGAGGATGAGTCGGTATTCCTGGATGCTTTTGGATCCCGACCTTCCACCTCCTGGGTGTCTCCGCCTTTTGACCCACTGATGTCTGTGGTGGCTCGGAAGGAGTGGTCAGCTCCAGACACAGTGGAACCGACCCCCAGAAGAGCCACCAAATTTATAACTGCACCACAAGATAAACAGTTTTTGACCAAAGGTGTTCCCATTCATGCTATGGTGGTAGCGGCGACCACAAAGAAGGAGTTGGCTGAAACTTCTTCATCTGTCCATCACCCTAACAAGGAGTCCAGGACAATGGACAGGTATGGGAAGCGGATGTTCTCTTCAGCGACCTTTTCCATGAGGTCTTTGAATTATTTGTGTCACTTTACCCGTCTTCAAAGGAGATACCCTCCAAGAGCCATCAGCTGAGGGGGCCCAGGCTAAGGCAGCCTCCCAGCTGGCGACTCTTAATTCAGTGGTGAACTCCTCCATGAGGCTCATTTCTTATGCAGCCGATGGTGCGAGTAGAGCCGCGGGCACAGGTGTTGCCCTAAGGAGGCACTCTTGGATACAGCTTTGTAACTTTGCGGAACCTTTCAGAGCGTCTTTCACCAACACCCCCTTTGATGGTTCCTCTCTTTTTGGATCACAGGTGAAGGACACTCTTACCAGGTGTGAGCAGGAAGGCAACACTCTCTCTCTGCCATAGGAGTCCATTTTTCCACTCCTTCCAGACCATATCCCAAAGGTCAGAAGAGTGGAAAGATGTGGTTCCGTAAACCCCAGGGAGCCTTGCCGGACACATGTGGTGAGTTCCCATCCAGGGGCAGAGGAGGGAACAATAACAGATGCTGCCCTCATGGCAGAGGGGGTCCGCAAAACCAGCGCAGCAGAGAATCCTTCTCTGACAAGCCCTTCCAGCATCTGTGAAGGGTTACCCGGCTGCCCACCTCTGGTGGCAGTCGGGGGAAGATTATCGCTGTACCCAAGAGCCTGGCAAGACATAACACAAGACAAATGGGTACAGTCCGTTATATCTGGAGGCTACAGAATTCCCTTTGTTTGCACTCCCTTATTGTTAAACAAGTCCCTTCCAGATGTTCCACCCAATCTAAGGAATCAAGCAGTTCAAGAAGTTTCAAAACTGCTAAAAAAAAGGGCCATCCAGCAAGTCCCAGCAGACCAGCAAGGATCCGGAATTTACTCAAGGTTCTTTTTGGTACCAAAAAAAAAACAGGGGACTGGAGACCCATTCTGGATCTCAGCAGACTAAACAGGTCTGTGCAAAGAATGAAGTTTTGGATGGTCACGCTACAGTTCATATTACCCTTTCTGGGTCAGGACAATTGGATGTGCTCTATAGATCTTCAGGATGCGTACTACCACATCAAAATGGACAGACGCTCCTAAAGATTCCTTCGCTTCCAGCTGGGAACCAGCCATTATCAGTTCAAAGCTCTGCCCTTTTGTCTCACCACAGCCCCCAGGGTGTTCACCAAATGTATGGCAGTAGTTATCGCTTACCTGAGATGGCACGGATTGCAGGTGTTTCCATATCTAGATGACTGGCTCCTCACTGCTACCACCAGGCATCACCTTCTGCGAGCCAGAAACTACACTATCCAGACTTGCTCCAGACTAGGTATCACAATAAATTTTGAAAAATCTGCATTGTCGCCCTGTCAGTCTATCACCTTTATAGGCACAAATTTAAATACAAAAGACATGGCAGCCAGCATTCCACCGGACAAGGTGTTAGTCATTTGCCAATATGTGCAGGTCTTATTAAGATGCAAAAGAATTCAAGCCATGTTCATCCTCAAAACTCTGGGTCTCATGGCAGCAGCGATCATACTCATTCCTCTAGCCCGTTTCCACATGAGGATTCTCCAGTGGCTTCTTTTCACCCAGTGGTCCTTCCAGCAGCTGCCCATGTCTCACATGATTATGATCACACAAGCATGCAAAAAGCACCTTGCGTGGTGGATAGTCTCCACATCACTGCCCCAGGGCAGACCATTTGTACTTCCCCCTCCAGTTGCTACGGTGACCACGGATGCCTCCCTGATCGGGTGGGGGGGCATTATCAGGGCAGAATAGTCCAAGGCATCTGGCAACCTCACGAGTACCATCTGCACATAAACATGTTGGAGATGAGGGCCATACTTTTAGCGTTGCAAGCTCTTCGGGACTGTCTTCCTACCGGGACCATTGCAGTTCAAACAGACAATATGTCAGTAGTGTGGTACATCAACAAGCAGGGCGGAACCAGGTCCTATCCCCTATGTTGAGAAGCACTCAGACTCTGGCAGTAGGTGATCTCTTCCCAATGGTTTCTGACCGCAGTGCACATCCCTGGGAAATCCAACATCATAGCAGACAGGCTGAGCAGAGCAATTCTCATGCCTCACGAGTGGTCTCTGAATCAGGTAGTGGTGGACCAAATCTTCCGCAAATGGGGCCAACCTTGCTGCAATCTTTTTGCCACCCCCTTTAACAGCAAGTGCAGCAATTTCTTCTCTCTCCTTCCACTTCCCAGACATTCCCCCAGAGACGCTTTAGTCCACGATTGGCCTCAGAGACTTCTGTATGCATTCCCTCCCTTTCCCCTAATCCCGAAGGTAATACAGAAAGCTACCGTATGGGGCTGCAAAATGATCCTCATTGCTCCTTACTGGCCTCGACAAATATGGTTCCCATTCCTGCATCATCATCTTCTCGAGCAGCCTTGGACTCTGGACCCAGTTCCAGACTTTCTGATCCATCATTCAGGCGGGCTGCACCAATCCCTGCAATCTCTCCAGCTCACTGCTTGGTTGCTCCACTTCCAACTTTAGCCAGGCATCCTGATATCTCCCCCTCTGTACGCGAAATTATTTTATCATCACACAAGTCTACGACTAGAAAAACCTATGCTAGTAAGTGGAGACGTTTTTCTTCCTGGGCAGAGGCTAAGAGTATAGACCCCTTTTCAGCCCCTGTGCACCACATTTTGGAATTTCTTGCGGAACTCTTTCATGCTGGGTCCGCTTCCACTACAATTAGAGTTCAGTTAGCTGCAATTTCAAATTTTCACATTGGTCTGTTGGAAAATATCATGTCTCATAAGCTATGTAAAGCCTTTCTCAAAGGGACTTCTCTGCTCAGGCCCCCAGTGAGAGATCCTCCACCTCCGTGGGATCTAAATTTGATTCTAGCCTCCCTAATTTTGCCCCCCTTCGAACCTGCAGCATCTTGTTCTTTGAAGTTTTTATCGTGGAAAACCCTCTTTCTGGTAGCGATTACTTCAGCCAGAAGAGTTTCGGAACTTCAAGCCCTTTGTATCCGTCCTCCATACCTAGTGTTCCACAATGACAGGGTTGCTCTCAGGACTAATCCTTCCTTCCTGCCCAAGGTCTCTTCTGAGAATAACTTGAATCAGTCCATTAACCTTTCTGTGTTTTTTCCCAACCACTCCAACAGGTCGGAATATAAATTGCATCAGTTAGATGTTCACAGGCAACTACGCTTTTATTTGCATAGAACTGAGGACATCAGAAAATCGGACCAGCTTTTCCTGTCCTATGCTGAGGGTAAATAAGGTCTTCCAGTTTTGAAAGTAACCTTATCCAGGTGGTTGACTACTATCATCACATTCACCTATCAACTGAGGAATAAAGAATTGCCTGTTAAACCAAAACTTCACGTCACCAGAGCTTTAGCCACTTCTGTGGCCTTTCAGGCTAAGTTGCCCATGGAATCTATTTGTGCTGCGGCCATGTGGACCAACCCACATACTTTCATTTCACATTATAAATTGGATGTGGTTTCCAGGAGCAGAGCTGATTTTGGTTCCACTGTTCTGAAGAGTTTGTTCCGATGAGCCACCCAGGATTTTAGGTGCTAGGGACGCTGTCCCAACCAGCAAGAATGAAGGAGAGATAGACAACTTAACATAAAGAAGTTATGTACCTACCACAATGTTCCATGTTAGTTGTCTTCTTCTCGCCTTCTTTCTTGCGTCCCACCCTACATCCCCCTATCCTAATAGACCGAGAAGAGTTACTTATGATTTTTCACTGGCTGAGTCTTCTCTGGCTATTCCTCTCTGCCTAGTAGCCTCTCTGGTAGGGTTTATGCATTATAGGATAGGATTCCTTCCTTTTTTATGTCTGCAGTTAGGCTTACCAAATGAGATCTGGGTTTCTAGCGCCAGGCATCATGGGATATGGGGAGGCCTCGAGCCAGTAAAAAGCTCTCGAGCTTTTGAAGATGGCAGAGTCGGAGCCAAAGATTGGCTCCGAGCCCAACCAGCAAGAAAGAAGGCGAGAAGAAGACAACTAACATGGAACGTTATGGTAGGTACATAACTTCTTTTTACATTTATTGGATGTCGACAGACAATTACATTTTTACCTATGTAGAATGATAGAAATTAGAAAGACAAACAAATTGTGTCATTTGCAGATTATAAATCTGGAAAATCAATTGCAAATGTAACTTTAGCCAGATGGCTAATGGATTGTATGTAATTTATCTACAACACATTGGGTTTATCCTTACCGAAACCTCTAAAAGCTCATTCAAGTAGGTCTATGGCAACTTCTTCAGTGTTCCTATCTAGGGCTTTCATGGATTATATATGTGCAGCTGCTACTTGGACCAATCTTAATACCTTTATTACTCATTACTAACTAGATCTGGTCTTGAAGAGAAGAGCAGCCTTTGGCTGAACTGTGCTCAGATATATCCTTCCATAAAGACTACATGGGAATTTAGGTAGCTGGAGACTCTGTCCCAACAGTTGAGGATAGAATGAAAATTGACAGCATCAGATAAAGAAGTTATGTACTCACCATAACATTCCATCTGTGCTGTCCATTTTCATTCTTCCTCAACTCCCCACAGACCAGCCCCCAACCATTTTCACAGTTGACTTCTGGAAGAATGAGAGTTTATAAGGACATAACTGCCCTTCATGTTGAGCTCCAGATTTAACTTCTTCTGTTAAAAATTTTGTAGTAGTACTTAGGTTCATAGGTTAGTACTAGGCTAACTGCCCTTGCAAGCCATTTTAAGCCTAGCAAATTATCCCTTATGAGACTAAAACCCTGCACCTTGGTTTTGTAAGTCAAACACCTTAACCATTAGGCCACCCTCCTAACCCTACTTTATGTCAAACAGAAAACAAAATCTGTATGTTAGGGGTTGGTGCACTATGGATAAGGGAGGAGCTTGAGAGCTTTTTGGTGGCCAAGAGCTAAAGTAATTTCCAAGCCGTTTCCGAGGATCAGATCCAAACCCAGCAGTTGAGGAAGAATGAAAATGGACAACACAGATGGAATGTTATGGTGAATACATAACTTCTTTTTAATTACTGTGCAGTGTGGTGCTCACTAATATAATCTTGCTTATTATACCAGAGGTATACTGCAAAGATTTTCCTGAGATATCAGGTACCTGAAGCATGGCACTCTCTACCATAGTTATACAGATGATTACACATGGTTATACCTATCATTTGTTACTGTTTGGAAATGGTAGATTGGTAACATCAGCCATGGCTGCAAGGGCTAACCAGCAAAATATGTGCAGAAATTTGAAACACATTGTGCATGGTGCATACCACAAATCACGTTTAGAAGATTGAGGTATCTTTGAATTATTCATACGAGATCAAATAGAAATTACAGAAATCAAAAATAATCTAAGTAACATGAGCGTTAAGTCTGTTAATATACATTGATACACTGTAAGTATAAATTCAGTTAATGGCAAAAGTAAAGTATTTATTTCATGCTTTTCTAATCTACTCTAAGAGATGTATTTCAGAGATGATTAGAAAGACTGATGAGTGGGATGTTACCCTGACGCCCCTGCATGGGTCCAGTAATCAAAGAGCCTCAATCCTCACAACTAGCACCAGTGAGGGGCGTACACATTGGGGGGATGACAAGTACACACACAGTAAAGTACAGTTTCCCTTAAGAGCACACAAAGATCACAGTCAGTCTGGGGCTGGTTTCTCCCTCTTTCTCCAGATCCCCAGTAAGACTCCCCACTGGTACAGCTATAGAGTTGAGTCCTTAGCGAGGGTTCCAAGCCAAGTCCTCCCAGCACTCTCTCTGTCCAGCCAGTGCTTTGTGCCCCTGCCCAAGTAACTTACACACACACACACACACACACACACACACACACACACACACACACACACACACACACACACACACACACACACACACACACACACACACACACTTTGAGATTTGATTTATACACAAGCACACACCTGGGAAAGGCTGGCACAGGCTTACTAGCTATGCCCCCTTCTGCCGAGACCATAAGGTAGTTATCACTGCCAACAGAACCTCTTATCAGCTACTTTAAGGCCTTCCCAAAGGGTGACCAATCTTACTGTGTAATGTTAGTATTGTCCAAATGGTAAGTGTGACCAAGGCCAAGGTTATTTAGGAGTGGCCTATAAAGTGTCACCAAATACATATGCAAGTACTCTAAGAGCTTAAGTATCTCTAAAACCAGTCACAATTAAAAGGTTTAAATATATTTAATAATAAATAATAAAAGAACAAGCCAATACTCAATAACTCAGCACAGTGACTGCATAGTTCAGAATCATGGGAAATATTTTAAAACAACATTGCAGGACAGTCTGAAATAAATACAGAAAACATCTAAACTAATCTTTACTATATTCCTATCTATATCTAAGAAAACTCACTGTACCCTAGTTATTTACTATTAGCAAGGCAGAAGTGCTGAAGGTGAATGTTTCCAGGTCCAAAGACAAATGCAAAATGCACAGTCTCTGAGAGAGTTCCCAAATTAATATCAAAACATCAGTGCTGGGTCAGCTGGATGACATCACTAATTGCCACCTGCCTTCAGTTCCCAGGCTAACAGATAACAGAATTTTTAGCATCCCTGTGTGAGAATTACATATCTATCAGAAGTTTGCCTAGAACTGGAAGTCGTAAAACAGTTAAACACTTTTACATTTTAAACCTAGTAATTATTTCTGTTTCAAGACAATAGAAAGACACTCCTAGCTCTAGACATCCTGTCTTCTTGCTGCCCTGAAACTAACTTTTATAGCATATCATAAAACCAGTGGCAGCTGGTGACTTCAAATCAAAGGGGGGGCTGCAGGAGACAGCTGAATGGTTGTGACCAATGGGAAGGGGTGTGACTAACTAGAAAGGCTTGGAGCTATGCTCAAAAACACAAAAACTGGGACTTTAATAAAATATGCTGCCCTAGGTGCCAAACCATCATTATGAGTGTCCAGTGATGACAAAATAAAGTGTAGAAGAAAAAAAATATTTCAATGCTTTGGCTACATGACAGCCGACTTAATATCTAAATGGAAACAAAAAGGCTTTGAGGCATGCAACACTAAATTACTTTATAAATACATTACTAGAATGCCAGTCAAAATCAAGTATAAAAAAACAAGCAGCACTCAACTCAAACCACTTCTCCTTGCACTGCAGTTCTAATTATAATTTATATTCAGCTTTATATAAGTACAAAGTAACATACTGAAAGTAGCAATCTCTGTGATACCCCCACTTGTAAAAATGATTCTTATCCAAAAAAGACCTGCTGCCCAACAACAACTATCTACTTGTTTCATGGGGAAAACATGATCAAAGTAAAAAATGAACAGCAAAAAAGAAACAAGCTCAAGATAAATTGCTTATAGGATTACTGCACAGGTTATGGACCACACATGATAGATTGGCATTCTGTTTAGTTTATGGGTAAAGCCTGCAAATATGTCTGCATGTCTCCAACAAATGTAATGAGCTTCTGCAAATACTGTAATCCTGTTCTTTATTACAAATACTGTCATATGCATTTCAATACCTAAGACTTGTACGTTATCTATTTATGTAAATATTGTCTGTATGGTAACAACAAAAAGGCTTTCAATGTTGGTAATTCTTTAACAGTATGCTTATTAAAGCTTACTTGCATCTTACAATCTCAGACAAGCTCACCTCATGGTCATTAAAGCATTGCTACTTAAACATAGAGCAACAGGCACTGCAACAACATGCATTTTCTGAATAATAAGAAGCATAAATCAACAGTATGGATGGGGGGATACTCTGCACACATACACTGCATAACTGCTCCTTGCCTTGCTTGGGCACATCCAGAGTCACTACATGATGGAGTGGGGTGCAACAAGTATGTCACAATTTGAAATGACTCTGGCTGACGGTGATGGCCCTGACACATTTGTCATACCTCTCAACCTCAGAGCAAGAAATCTGGACAAAGCCATAAATAGAAGTGGGACAAAGGCCCAAAAATAAGGACAATTTTTAAATATTTCTCTTATAAACTTAGAAAGATAATAGAATAGTAGGTCTTGCATTAGTATGAATTTTCTGAAGGCTATGAAATCTGAAAATCAAATGTTTGTCATTATTTTCTAACTTGAGCCTTTAATGGTTTGCCACTAATTTGCCAGAAAACTACAATTTTATGAAAAACAGACCAAACGTGATGCAAAAATTTAAAATAGCCACACAATACAGTTGGGAACCTATCAAAGAATTGACACTTTTTTAAATATTAGTACTGTTAACTTGAGCAGCTGACAAATTAGATAATTTACATGCATTTCTGAAATAAAAGTAATCTACAACTCTGATCATTGCAATTATTTATTAATTGTAAACCCTCCACATTTTCTTCCAAAATTGCTATTTTACGGAGGGATTATTAGAGGGAGAGCAACATTTTGAGCCAAAATTGGGGACAGTTGAGAGGTTTGGATATACCTAATTCTATAAAGAGATTTATTTGTGGGTACCTCTCAATCTCTTAATGCAGGAAATCTGGAAAAGGCCAAATATATTGGGGGGACATGCAGACAGTACTAAAAATTGCTCTTGTATAAACTTAGACAGTTGATAGAATAACAGGTCTTGCTTTAGCATGCATTTTTCTGAAGGGTATGAAGTCTGAAACTCAGTGTCTGTCATTATTTAGTGACTTCATTCCTAAATGATTTGCCAGAAAACCACAAATTTTATGAGGAACAAACCAAAAAATAAAAAGCAAAAATCTATTCATTCTGTGAAAATCTGGACAGTTGAGAGGTATAGTTCAGCCGGGGGTGTCTGAGTTTGCTGCCCTTCCCCCCTCACAAAAATCATGGTCAAGTCGGCCTCCCCCTGCAGCCATTCCAATGTCCCATTACTTGGCTATTTCACCTCATTTACCATAAACACTGTAATGTCCATACTGGTTTACTTCTACGATGATTTGGATTTCATTTAAAAGTTTTATTTTACATTTTACAGCACAGACACTAATAAACATCTGCTAAACACAGCAATGCAGTCTCACAATGAATATAGGCTTAGCATTAAAACTTCTCTGCCCTTGAAACTCACATTCATTGAAACAGCATTGAAACCCACATTCAAAAAAATACATCTGGCCAGTGGCAGATAAAGTTTAACTTTGGGCTGTTTTTAAATCATAGGTCCCTTGCACATGAAACATACATGTGTTCTTTGATACACCTTCCTGATTGTATTAAATTATATTCCTTGTATAATACTGTGCAGTTGTTAGAGGATGTTTTAAATTTATTGTTTTGAACATTTTTCCAATAAACAATGAAACAAAATGCATGCAGCAATAATGACAAAACTACCCAATTCAGAGCATTTCCATCATAAAAGTGTACTCAAGCTTCTACAATTCATCAGTATCAGTAAATATGCACAATTTCTGCAGAAGTAAAAGTCATCTAAATAATTCCACATTAAAGAGATCTGTAACTAATGAAGAGGTTGCTGCTAGCAAACCTTTATATTTCATTGTTTCATCTACAAATAAAGTGGCTGTTGCCCTAGAGGAATAAATTGCCCGTGTTACATTAAAAAATGATAAGCTAGTAATATTGCTATAGGGAATGGATGGCAAACTGATAACAGGTTCATAGTTACTAGGTATCTCTGCCAAAGAAGACATTCAGGACTGCAGCATCCACCCCCTTTAAAAGTACAACACAGTACAGTATCAGTAATGCATCTGCATACTGTGGGTGTAGAACCCACAGCCTTCTGCATTAAAAGCAAGTACATTACCTGTTGTGCTATTAACGATGCAAACCTCCTCACCATAAGCAGCACTAAACATCTCTTCCTTTGAAGCTTTCAGCTCCTTGTAAAATCCACTTGACACTGAACTGTATCTCTCAACTTTGCAGCACAAGAAATCTGAAAAAATCCAAAATTTATTGGGGGGGGCAAAAGCCCAAAAACCAGGGACACATTTTAAACATTGCTTGTATAATCTTGGAAAGTTGCTAGAATAAATTGATGTATTACCACCATTCATTTCACTACCAAGTCTTGACCCAGGACCCTGTGTGCTACAGTCAGAGCAACATACCACAATGCCAAAGCAACTGATTCTTGAAACTAATACAGGAAGACTGAAACTTAAATGGCTATCATTTAATGAATTCAGTTCTCACCATAGCTCTCAACCTCTTAGCACAAAACACCTGGACAAAGCCAATAATGTGGGAATACAGCCTCAAAAATTGGGAGAAATTTCAAATATTGATCTTATAAACTTAGAAAATTACTATAATAAAAGGGTTTGTGTTACCATGTACTTTCTGAAGAATATGAAGTCTGAAATTCAAATACTTGTCATTATTTAGTGAATTAACTCCAGAAAACCACAGATTTTATGAGGAACAGAGTAAAAATATGAGGCAAAAATTTGAATAGCTTTTACAAGTGGTGATGGCTAGGGAATTCAGGCTCTTGCTACCTGCATGGTACTCCCACTACTTTCTCTCTAGCCACCAGGTATATTTACACTGCAAAATACCCAAACACACACACACACACACACACACACACACACACACACACACACACACACACACACACACACACACACACACACACACACCTCCCAGTTCTGTAAGCTTAAGCTCTGCTCAAGAAGAAATACATAAAAAAAGCTCCATTCCGTAAGCTCAACATACACGAGTTCTATAAGCAGTTGCAGTCCAGTCCCCTTCGAGTCTATGCGGTTAGACATCTGGGCATCTCTGTAGTCTGATGCCTTCTTCCTAACCTAGACTGCTGTTAATCCAGTCCGGATTCATCAGCATGCATGCGTGGAGTTCCGTGAATTTTTTTCATTTTCTTTTTTAGTTGTTATTTTTGTTTTTTTTTTTTACAGCTGGGGGGGTGCAGCCCTGCAGTCCAATAGCACGAGCTGCCCCTGCATAAAACACTTTTAACTTATTTTCTTTAATTTTGCAAGTTAACTCTGTTCTTTTCCATTAGGGTACACTGTGGTTACATTCTTGAAGCTCAGAACAGAACATACAGATCAACACACACTTCTGCGCCAGTAGTTTAAGATCCACATAACATATAGTTATCTTACATTTGTAAGACAAGCCTATGTATCATATTAATAATCACAAATGACGTGGTTATTTACAAAATTTAAGATAGCTGGGCTGGCAATGTCACCTTTCTATATAAATCATATTAATATTTTCAAGTGACATAATTATTTACAAAATTCCAGCTAGCTGGGCTGGTAGCATTTCTATTTGTCACAGTTACATTCAACATTCTCTTGAATCTTGTTATGTTGTGCAGCATTTCAGTAGCTATGAATGAATTTGCTTATTTAGCATGGTAATGATATGTATATTACTGATATCATCAGGAGAAAGTACTACTTTATTTGAGATGCGTGTCATTCCATAAAACATTAAAGTAAATTTACATTAAAGCACCAAACACAGCATTACATGCATTCCTTAAAAATTAAATGAAATAAAATGACACCTCTAAGCTAACAGGTGTGTGAGTGGATTTAAAAGATAATTGCACTTAATGAAAAAAAGAGTAGGGGTATATTATTGATAAAAACACACAGATTTAATAATGCCTACACTAAGTGTACACCATTCTGAGTGAAAAACACAGGCATAACTCACACCTTCTTCCTTCCAATTTTAGTTTTTCTACTGATTTCTTTGTAGCTATACATATTGATAGGGATTCATAAAGGTTACCAGAAAGTGAAGACTACATGTACCCTTAGTGTAATCTTTCTGAGTGAAACAAAAACACAAAAAATGTGGTAGGGATGTTCCTCAGTACATATTGTGCACATTTAGTGTACACTTAGTGTAGGCTTTATTGAATCTGGCCTATTATCAGAGATTTTTTTGGCTTCTCTACATGTTGCTGAGTTAGTCTTTCCTGAGTTTCAGGTGCCTGAATCACAAGATGCTGAAGAGCGAGACATTGATCACTGTTTTCTGTAGGAAATCATTGCTGGGGAGATTTCTAAGTGTACACCAATAGTGATTCCTTCGTTTTGGGAGACTTCTTCGTTCTTCATGTTTCTGCAGCTGCAGAGTTCACATATGTAAGGTCTGCTTTGTGATAGGCTTACTCCTTAAAATGAGGGAGTACGAGGGGGCTTTTTCCCTGCAAGAAGTATTTTCAGTTTAATTTTTTGCCCTTTTGTATTTCATGTATTAGTTTTTGGTGTTGGGGACTGCTGGCTTTTAGATGTTCAGGCTTTATTAATGGAACCTTTTTTTTCCATTATAACATATCAGATCATCCTATCCAGCAGTCCCTCAAAATAACTTATCAAATCACATTGATTTACAAATTAGCGTACCTCCCAAATGTCTTAAAATATTTATAAAAATTTTATTAACCATTTTCAGTTGTAGTCAACCTTTTTAATATTTGATGTTCCCCTTCATTTTTCATATATTGTGATATATATTTCTGCATCTACATTTCCAGAGTCCAACAACCCTTTACCACTAACCTACCCTAAACATTTTTTCTGTATTTTGCAATGCCACATAATAACCATAAATCATGCTAACCTTTCTTAACTTGCTCAGTTGTACTAAGCCAGTTTTCTCAAACCCTAAAACCCAGTAAACGTCTTACTTAAAGAAACAATATATAATTTCATCTAATTCACATTCCTCATAAGAACATAATCTGTCTTCTTTTCTTTATATTTCATCTCATGTTTTACTAGACTCTTCCTATAAGATAACCTCCAGGTAAAGTCCCAGCAGTTCCTTATTTTTAAAGTCCTGTCTTTATGTTTCGACCAAAGATTTTTGAGTCTTTTAATGCATAACTACTGACAATTTCCTAACATTTTTTAAATACAACTTTATTTAAATTTCAAAGTGTAACTTGTAACATGAATTCACATACAGTACATGATATTTAACTAATTCAAGCCTAAAACACAGGTTTCTTATATTTCCACTTCATACCCATAGCTCCTTATGGTGTCCAGAATTTTTTGTGTCTGGCTTCTTTAACTAAGCAACATACCAACTAACAGTAGGCAGTATTAGAACATGCAAAGAGTTATTAACAAAATAACACTAAGATTATTAACCTAGGATGTGCTACAGTAGAGAAAATAATCACTATTTGTCACTTTTTATGTATATTTCATATTTATGTTCACATTTTCATAAATGAGAGCCTTACATGTTATTAAGGAATATGATATGATACTCCATGGTGCGAGACAGAGAAATTAATTTTCAATGTCCATTTATATCACACTACACCTGAGATATTGCTAATCATTTGTTTTCCATTATAAAAAAAAAACAGTAGTCTCATATGTACTTAATACTTTAAAAGACAAGTGACTAGCAAACTGTTGTATGACATCAGGTGTAACGTTAGACATTGTTGAAGAAAACTGTCTTTGATATTTTCACTGTAAGTTGCACATCTTGAGAGATATCCAGTGTTATTTGTATCTCTAATTATATAGTTACTCATATGTTTCATATATTTCTGTAAATATCTCATTAAACATGCACTCATATAGGAATTTCTTGTTGTCATGCGAAAGCTTATGTGTGGTTAACAGAAATGTTCTAACAACATATATCTAGGTTGTAGAGTTTCCAAGAAATGAGAATTTGCGAAAGATTAGCAAAAATATAATTTGGGTTTCATGTGCATTATAATATATCATCGTATTTATTGAAAGACTATGAATGCACTGACTATTATCACTATAAAAATACTTCTTACTTATAACATCGTTATTTGTGCAGTTTTACTGGCTTTCACTGTTCACGTAATATTTACATTTATCTATCTTATGCTTTTTAACTTATTTTTAAGAAAATGTTCAGGAATGCAAGCTCTGTATAAGCTACTTAGAGGTGTGCCATTCCACACCACCTAGGGATTCATGAATTAATTAACATTTCATTATCACCTTCATCCTTATTCACACACTTTCTAACATCATTTTTTTATCTTTCAACACTTTGTTAATTCACATTTATGTAATTCCTTCCAACCATTTTACACCATTAATCATCTTTAACACATTTTTTAAATACAACTTTATTTAAATTTCAAAGTGTAACTTGTAACATGAATTCACATACAGTACATGATCTTTAACTCCTTCAAGCCTAAAATGCATTTTTCTGTATATTTCCACATTCTTTGTCTTTAGTCTGCATCTATCCTCACTGCCTACCACCATCTAGTGATGTACACTAGCCATCTTTGTGTTTTTCTTATATGTTAAGATTGCTTGTCTAAACCTGCTGGTATAATTACCCTGTAACTAGCCTTCACCCATAAACTCTGGAAAGAACTGAAATTATTTGAATTAGTTTGGGTCAGATGCAAGGATCACTCACTAAGTCCAGGATCTGCACTATTCTCAGAAACCAACTTGTTATTTAATGAATGTTGTACTACTTTACTATACTTAGCATTTAGAAATTATCCACTTTCATGGCCCTCCATACATCACCAATGCATTCTTATTTTTTTTCCTTTCCTTCCCTATCTAGCATTATCTTACTGGCTCTTAACTACCCTGCCTGGGTCCCAGGTTATACCTTATTACACATCAGTGCAGTCTGTATCACTAGCAATATTTACCCCCCCCCCCATTACTTTAATTAACTTGGCTATTTTTTTCTGATAGTTTAGCTTCTATGTGAGTCCCTTTCTTTCTGTTTGTCACTGTACTTATAGCCTTATTTCAGCTTATTTAATTTACCTTAGTCTATGTAACTAGTACTACCTATACCCATGCTATTTTTTCTGTCTTCCAGCTGTGCTGTAACTATAATATTTTGACCACTGCAGCACTCATAGTTACAAATTGGTAATTTAGTATGCCCCCAGCTTGTGATAACAGTTTTTCTCCCATAACTTGTCTAATGCTGGAGCCTACCATAACTTACTTGATTGTTTTTTACATTCAGAATGCTTTTCACCAAGGTCCAATCTGCTCCTGTACCCTACCCCCAAATCCCACTCCCCTACAACTAACATAGATAGCCACTACCACCTCAAGAAGTCCAGCTATCAACAGCACATAATAATTAAATTAACTGTGTCACACAAACCAATTACATAATACCACCTAAGCCCCATCCACGAGCACTCAACCTCATCTCATGACCATACCCTTTGCATCCCCTCTTAACTAGCAAACTGCTATCCACAGTTATTTCATTATCACTTTTAACCATACAATTACATTTTATATACTATCATTTAAACGCTAATAAAAACTTACCAAAATTGTATAATTGAGCATTAATTTTCAACAAATAAAATGGTATTCTTACAAATTATAATACTCATAACAATTTCCCTAGCTGCACACCTAACTACTTACACACATAAAAATGCCACCACTCAGCCAAAAATCTACAAGTCCTTCCCCACTCCAAACACCAGTGATTAACTTTGAAATATCACCATCTGCTTTCAATACTACTCTCCTAGATCAATTCACCTTCAAAATACCACCAATGAATACTCCAAAGCATACCTCTCTCAGATTTCATAAAGCCATCACTAATTTCCATAACACTATAGTTTACATAGCATCACAACTTCTAATTAACGGTGACATAAACCCAAACCCTGGCCCGACATCTACCTCACACTCACCAAGCAAAGTCTTCTCTCAACCTCAGAATATATGAAACATACCTCGGCAAAAATCAGATCTGTTACTAATAAAGTTAAATATCAGAAGTCTAGTTAACAAAGTTCAAGACTTTCATGCTACATGCTACACTGTCTCTATATTCACATGACATAGTTGTACTAACAAAAACTTGGCTAAAACACCAAACAGAAGACAATGATATTATACCCCCTAGCTATAATATTCTCAGACAAGACAGGAAGGGAAAAAGGAGGCAGGGTAGCCAAAGTTTTCAAAAATAACCTAACACTACAACCCCTAAACCTAAACATCCCAACTTTCTATACTACTGAAATTTTATTCACCAAATTAAAAAATATTATTAACAAATACCTAGTCATAGCAGGGGCTTATATCCTACCTAGAACCAACCTCACTACCTTAGAGAGCATATTTCAATGGACCTGAAAAACCTTTCCCCAAGAAACAATAATAATGAGAGATTTCAACATAGACTGGAACACCTGTAATGCACAGAACCCCACCAATCATATAAACCTCTATGGATTTACACAGCTTATCCAATACACCATTAGAATAGACAAACAAATCAGATAGACACTCTATCCTTGACTGGATTCTCACCAACAAAACTTCATACTATCAATATTTAGGCTGTCTTTTTGAGACAAAAGACCAATATTCTCAGAACTACTGTTTATTGCCAAATCCCAAACAAGAAAAAAATCTCATCCCCATACTTTGGTGACCACACTTAACCAATGCAACTGGTCTAGTCTAAAAGAACTTCCCCTAAACACAGCCATTGAATATTTAAAGCACACATTTCTAAATTTTCTTAACAATTTCCCGCCCCCTAGGACAGTCAGCACTAAAACAAACTACACCCTTTGACTAACCAAAGAAATGAGAAATCTTCTAAAACTTAGAGATAAAGCCTGGGAGCACTGGAACACAACAAAATCTTTACCAAACTGACTAGGAAACCAGCAACTCAGCAACAAAGCCAAAACTCAAATTAAGCTAGATAAAAAAAAATTACTATATCAACATACAAATGACACATCAAAAAAATCTAAAATTTTGGTCAGCTATCAAAACTATCCTGCACTCTGGTCAGGTATCTACCCCACCCTCCATGACCATCCCAAACTCAGGAAATCTGCTAAACAGTTTAACAAATATTTATCCTAGCACTATCCAGAAATAACTGTCCCCCACCCGATAAGCTGCCCTTATTAGAAAATAGGAACAACAGTGGAGTCTCCTTTCATCCTGTCCCAACAAACACCATAAAAAATACTAAAAAAACTAAAGTTACAACTATTTCAGCTGGCAACCTAACAACAGAATACCTCAAGATGGCAGTTGACACTATCGCCTACCCTGTATCTATTCTAATCAGTCGATCTATACTGAACAGCAAGTCCCACATATCTGGAAAGTTTCTTACATAACCCCCACCACCACCACCACAAAGGAGGTAATTCCACAGAACTATAAAATTATAGACCTATTGACATATTATCTCCTCTAATCAAACTTTTAGAAAGCTGCATACATTCTCAACTTATGCACTACCTCTCAGAAAATAATCTCCTAGCCAGCTCCCAACATGTTTTTAGTCCTAATCATAGTACAACTACTGCCTCTTAAGTTTCGTCAACACAAACAACCTACATAGGAGTGAAGGAAAATAGTCTCATCAGTCTTCCTTGATATGTCCAAAGCCTTCGATATATGGTCTTCCATCAAAAACTTCTGACTATCCTATCCAACCTAAATCTTAGTTCATCTGCTCTCTCTTGGTTCTAAAATTACCTAACTGACTAGCACCAAGTAGTGAAGTGGTCGCAAGATATCTCTTCATTACCGCCAGTCACATTAGGAGTATCTCAAGGCTTCATTCTTGATCCCCTTCTTTCAATAGCTTCACTAATAATCTCAACACAGCTACTTCTCTAGCTACTGTAGTGCAATATGCAGATGACTCCACACTAATAAGTGCAGCCCACACCTTTCAAGAACTACAGGAAAAAACACAAAACTCCTTCACAACAGTGGAAACATGGCTTTCCAATACAGAACTTATACTCAACCCTAATAAAACAAAGTTAATAATCTTACAACCTACTTGAGCTACTGACCCCCCCCCCCAACTTTTCCATAACTGCTGCAGGTAACGTAACTGTTGTACCCGTTACACAGATAAAACTCCTAGATGTCATTATTGATCATAACATGAGCTTTGACCAACACATATCACAAATTATTAAGAAGGTACACAAAAAAATGGATACTCTATATAAAAAACAAACAATTCCTAATTAACAATACCAGACTAGCCACTGCAAGAACTCATCTACTCTCAGCACTTCTTTATGCCTCACCAATACTCACTAACTTCAGAAAATCTGACCTAGGTAAACTCGAAACATGCTATAACAAAATAGCTAAATTTGCCACTGACTCCCCTTCTAGAACACATCACTGTTTGGTACTAAAAAAGCTATCATGGCTAGAATTCCCACATCTTCTACACTACAACCAGCTGACAATGGCACACAAATTACGTAATCAGCTAGGCAAAACACCTGTCCTAAAAAACCTACTAGACCATTATTCTAACCATAGACTACTACGCTCCACCAACAAATCCCGGTTTACTGCATGACTTCCATTTTCTTATGATTTTTTTTTTTATGCCAGCACCATTAAAATAAGGCGTTATTATACCTTGACATTTATAATCCTCCTGGACTCCAGTTTAATGAAAAAAAAACATGTCCTTATTCTCTGCAATTTGCTTCCTCAGCATTTGTGTCAGGACACTTAATATGATGTTTTTTTAACCCAGTCACTTTTGTACATTCATAAAAATATGTCCTGAGTTTCTTCTCTCTTCTTCACATTTTCAGCAACTCTTCTTCACTTATTTGTGCAGACACTTCCAAGCTAATATCATAAACTATATGAATGTTATTGCATACTTAGTAGTCTTGCAAATTTCTTCCCATTGTTCCTTTGTAATTTGTCTGTCTAGTCCGTATCACAATCTCTCCTTAACTCCTCTGACTGAGTAATATAGTTTTCATGCATTATTTTATACACTCTGCTAATCATACCCTTCTTAATAACATTTTCTATTCTTGATTCCACCATAAACTTTAACTAAGCTGCATTTTATTTAGTTCCTCTCTCTCTTTCTCTTTGCCTGTACCAAGCTATTGATAAGGTAAGCATTCTGTAATATGCAATGTTAAGATGTCTATCTCGCCTTCATTCTTGCTGTTTGGGACTCGGCCATCTTCAATAGCTCGAGAACTGTTTACTGGCTTGAGGCTACCCCTTATCCCATGATGCCTACCAAAAGCTACCCAGATCTCGTTTGCCACTTCAGCTACGAGGTGTGTCGTTTCTGGCTCAGGCTTGTATACTTTTGTATATTTATATATTTATATTTGTTAAAACTTCTTAAAACTAGAGTATACTTCCCCTTATAGTTTTATTCTCTGTGGGTGTTGTTTGTGAACGTCACTTCTTTCCACAGTCCCTTTTTTCTTAAGAACTCGTTTAAATTAGAGAATTCTCCCCTCCCCCCTCTCTTAGGATAGCCATTTAACTTAGAGGCTCTCCTTCCCTTCCTTTTACTGTATAAAAAAAAAAAAAAAAATCTGTTGTGTCCGTTTAGTAGTGTAGAGATTTTTTGTCTGTATTGTGGTACTTGGATTGTGTGTAGTGGTAGAGTCATGTCCAAGGATACGAAAGTTTCTGGCTTCAAAAAGTGTGACATGCTGTCAGAAAATGTCTCTGACAGATGGGCACACTAGTTGCGTTTATTGTTTGGGCGGTGTTCACCTGCAGGACTCTTGTCCTGTTTGCCACGCCTTTAGTCCAAGGGTCCTGCAGGAGCGCAAAAACACGTTAATCCTTCGGGGTTTATTGAAGCCTCAGGATTTACTGGCAAAGAGTTCTCAGCCAGTGAAACCCCCTAAATCTGTCAAACCGTCGGCTCCACCTTCGGAGCCGACTCCTGTACTGGAACAATCGAGTATGTCGGTTCCGGCTGGCACTGACAAGACAACTTCTCCGTCGGCTCCATCAGATGTTTCGGAGCCGTCACTGAGCTATAAGAGACTGAGGTCCCCTTCTTTAGAGTCCATCCACTCAGCGCCTCAGTCACCATTATTACAAAGTGAACATAGCCACCATTCTTCACACTCCTCTCGATCCTCTAGGCTTTCTGATAATGATGTGGAGTGAGTAGTAAGTAGGTTGCTTAAGTCACAGGCACTAGCTAAACTACTATCCAGCCCACCTCAACAGGTATCAGCTCCAACCACCTCTATTTCCATTTCTCCTCCTACTCCGTTGAGTTCGGAGCCGGAGTTCATTGGTGTACGGGTAGTGGAACCGTCGGCTCCGATTTTGGCTCCAGTTACCTCGATTGTTCCTTCTATTGATGAATATGGATGCCAGGGCCCTCTCATCGGTTCCGAGGGGGGGGAGTGGCATCGGGCCCTTGTCCGACCCCGTTCTCCCCCTCGGAGCTTCGGCGTAGGTGAGCTCGGCTCCAACATCGGCCTCGGAGCCGTCACCCTTGGTGCGGAGAAAGATTCCTATTTCTTCGGAACCGGAGCTTTCTCTGCCTCAAGGTCGGGATGCCTTTGAGGTCATGTGGAGTGTGCTGTCCCCCAAAACAGCTCCACTACCAGCTCCATCGGCTCCGTCCCCCATAGTGTCTGTGCCAACCTCTGCTCCTCCTCCAGACTCCAAGCGTAGGGAACAGATGCCCCAGGACACCCCATTGGGTGTTCCCTCTTCTTCCAAGGCCTCCCCTGATACTCAGAGGAGCCCCCTCAGAAGATGAAGTGCAAGAGGAAGCACATTGACTTCCCTGAGTCTGTCACTTCAGATACAGACTTAGATGAATCGGAAGGGTCCCCGAGGTCCCCCTCTGAAGACGTTTCCTTTTCGGACATCCTTAAAATGCTTAGACAGAAGGGGAACTGGACTTCCCTAGCCCCTACTGAGGATGAGTCTGTATTCCTGGATGCATTCTGTTCCCGACCTTCCACCTCCTGGGTTCCTCCTCCTTTCGACCCACTCATGTCTGTGGTGGCTCGAAAGGCTTGGTCAGCTCCAGACACTGTGGAACCAACTCCGAGGAGACCTAAGAAGTTTATTACAGCCCCCCCAGGATAAGCAATTCCTTTCCAAAGGTGTGCCTGTTGATGCCATGGTGGTAGCAGCAGCCACCAAGAAAGAGTTAGCAGAAACCTCTTCATCTGTTCACCCCCCTAACAGAGAGTCTTGGATGATGGACAGATATGGAAAGTGAATGTTTGCTTCAGTGACCTTCTCGATGAGGTCCCTGAACTATCTATGTCATTTTAGTCGTCTTCAAAGGGATCTCCTTAAAGAGCTTGGAGATGCCCTTCAAGATCCTACAGCTGAGGGAGTACAAGCTAAAGTAGATTCCCAGCTGGTGACTCTTAATTCCATAGTCAACTCCTCCATGAGGCTGATTTCCTATGCAGCCAATGGAGCGAGCAGAGCTGCTGGCACATGTGTGGCCCTCAGGAGACTTGCTTGGATGCGGCTGTGTCACTTTGCGGAACCCTTTCAAGTGTCCTTCACCAATACTCTTTTTGATGGCTCCTTTCCCTTTGGGCCTCAGGTGAAAGACACATTGACCAGGTGTGAGCAAGAAGGCAAGACTCTCTCTGCCATGGGAGTCCATTTTTCTACTCCCGCTAGACCTTACCCCAAGGGTCAGAAGAGTGGGAAGATGTGGTTTTGGAAATCCCAGGGATCTTTGCCTGACACACGTGGTGATTTTTCCTCCAGAGGCAGAGGGGGAACCAACAATAACAGATGCTGCCCTCGTGGCAGAGGGGGGGTCGCAGAACCAGGGTGACAGAGAATCCTTCTCTGGCAAGCCCTTCCAGCATCCCTGAAGGGTTGCCCGGCTGCTCACCTGTGGAGGCAGTCAGGGGAAGACTTTCGCTGTACCCAAAAGCCTGGCAAAATTTAACAAGAGACAGATGGGTACTATCCATTATATCCAGAGGTTACAAAATTCCCTTCCCTCTTACAGTCAAAAAAGGCCCTTCCAGATGTTCCACCCAATCTGAGGGAGCAAGCAGTCATAGAAGTTTCAAAACTGCTAGAAAAAAGAGCCATTCAGGAAGTCCCCGCAGACCAGCTCGGATCCGGAACTTACTCAAGATTCATTTTGGTACCAAAAAAGACAGGGGACTGGAGACCAGTTGTGGATCTCAGCAGACTAAACAAATCTGTACAAAGAGAAAAGTTTCGGATGGTCATGCTACAGTCCATTCTACCCTTTCTGGGTCAGGACAATTGGATGTGCTCGATAGATCTTCAGGACGCATACTACCATATCAAGATGGACAGACGCTCCAGGAGATTTCTTTGCTTCCGTGTAAGGGTCAGTCATTACCAGTTCAGAGCTCTGCCCTTTGGTCTCACCTCAGCCCCCAGGGTGTTCACCAAGTGTATGGTAGTAGTCACGGCTCACCTGAGGCGTCAAGGATTCCAGGTGTTTCCATATCTAGATGACTGGCTCCTAACTGCTACCACCAGACATCAACTCTTACAAGCGCGGGATTATACAATCACATCATGCACTCAACTAGGCATCACAATAAATTTCGAAAAGTCTGCCTTGTTGCCCTGTCAGTCTATCACTTACATAGGAGCAGAATTAAACACAGGGGAAATGTTTGCAAGATTACTACTGGAAAGAGTTTCCACAATTCATCAGCAAGTGTTAATCCTAATGCAGAGCAAAAGGATTCAAGTCAGATATGTCCTTCAAGCTCTGGGCTCCATGTCAGCTGCCATTCTTCTAGTTCCATTAGCGCATTTCCACATGAAAATTCTTCAGTGGCTTCTTTTCACGCAGTGGTCCTTTCAGGAGCTTGCATTGTCTCACATGATCCTGATTACAGAAACATGCAAAAGGCACCTGTCTTGGTGGATGGACTCCCCACTAGTGTCTCAGGGCAGACCTTTCATACAGCCTCCACTGGTAGCCACAGTAACCACAGACGCCTCCCTGATAGGGTGGGGGGGCATTATCTGGGCAGGACAGTCCAAGGCACTTGGCAACCTCACGAGTACTATCTGCACATCAATGTCCTGGAAATGAGAGCCGTGCTTCTGGCGTTGCAAGCCCTTCAAGACTCTCTTCCTTCCGGGACCATTGCAATTCAAACAGACAACATGTCAGTGATGTGGTACATCAACAAACAGGGCGGAACCAGGCCCTACCCCCTGTGTCGAGAGGCAGTCAGACTGTGGCAATGGGCGATTTCCTCCCAACGTTTTCTGATTGCAACGCACATCCCTGAGAGATCCGACGTCATAGCGGACAGGCTCAGCAGAGCTATTCTTATGCCTTATGAGTGGTCTCTGAATCAGGAAGTTGTGGATCTTATCTTCCACAAATAGGGACAGCCTTGCTGCGATCTGTTTGCCACCCCTCTCATCAGCAAATGCAGCAACTAATTCTCCCTTCTTCCGCTTCCAGGTCACATACCCAGAGACACTCTAGTCCACGATTGGCCTCAGGGACTCCTTTATGCTTTTCCCCCATTTCCCCTAATACCAAAACTCATACAGAAAGCAAAATTGTTGGGTTGCAAAATGATCCTCATTGCCCCTTATTGGCCTCGACAGATAGGGTTTCTGTTCCTGCACCCCTACCTTGTCGATCAGCCCTGGATTCTAGACCCAATTCCAGATCTTCTGATTCATCAATCAGGCGGGTTGCATCAATCCCTCTAAACACTCCAGCTTACAGCTTGGTTACTCCACTTCCAACCTTAGCCAGGCTTCCCGGTATATCCCCAGCAGTCCGTGATATTATCGTTTCCTCACGTAAGTCTACTACAAGAAAAACTTATGCTAGTAAATGGAAACGGTTTTCTTACTGGGCAGAGTCTAGAAATGTGGATTCTTTCTCAGCCCCAGTCCATGAAATTCTTGAATTTCTAACACAACTTTTTCAGTCCAGTGTCGTTTCCGCTACTATTAGAGTACAGTTAGCGGCCAGTTCACATTTTCATGTCGGATTGTTGAATTCTAACATGTCTCATAAACTCTGTAAGGTTTTTCTGAGAGGAACATCTCTTCTTAGACCTCCAGTGAGAGATCCCCCTTCTCCTTGGGATCTTAATTTAGTCTTAACTTCCTTAATTTTGCCTCCTTTTGAACCGGCAGCATCATGTTCCCTTAAGTTTCTGTCTTGGAAGACACTTTTTCTGGTTGCTATCACTTCAGCTAGATGTGGCTCAGAACTTCAAGTACTATGTGTTCGTCCTCCTTACCTGGTGTTTCACAAGGACAGAGTTTCTCTGAGGACCAATCTATCCTTTCTTCCTAAAGTCTGCTCAGAGAGCAATTTAAATCAATCCATAGATCTCCCAATATTCTTTCCCAATAGCAGCAACAAGGCAGAAAACAAGCTCCACCAACTGGATGTTCACAGACAATTGCATTTTTACCTTCAAAGAACTAAAGAACTAAGAAAGTCAGGCAACAAACAAGGCCTCCCAGTTTCCAAGGTGACCTTATCCAGATGGTTATCTAATACTATTACCTTTATTTACGAGTTACGGAATAAAGAGTTACCAGCTAAACCAAAAGATCATTCTACCAGGGCATTAGCCACCTCCATAGCTTTTCAGTCTAGGTTGCCCATAGATTCAATCTGTGTAGCTGCCACGTGGGCAAACCCCCATAAATTTATCTCTCATTACAAGGTGGATATGGTCTCCCAGAGCAGAGCTGACTTTGGTTCCACTGGTCTGAAGAGTCTGTTCCAATGAGCCACCCAGGATGTTAGGTGCTAGGGATGCTGTCCCAAACAGCAAGAATGAAGGTGAGATAGACAACTTAACATAAAGAAGTTATGTACCTACCATAACATTCCCTGTTAGTTGTCTTCATCTTGCTTTCCTTCTTGCGTCCCTCCCTCCTCCCCCCATCCTAGTGGACTGAGAGGAGTTCTGGTTTTCACTGGCTGAGTATTTTTTTTGCTTATTGCTCTTCTGGCCAGGTTTTTTGTAACCTATGCTATAATTAAATGTATTGAACAACCAGTTTTTAGATAACTGGTTTTCTCAACTTATGTCTGGGATTAGCTATTACAAACGAGATCTGGGTAGCTTTCGCTAGGCATCATGGGATAAGGGGTAGCCTCAAGCCAGTAAACAGCTCTCGAGCTATTGAAGATGGCTGAGTCAGAGCCGAGGATCGGCTCCGAACCCAAACAGCAAGAAGGAAGGTGAGATGAAGACAACTAGCATAGAACGTTATGGTAGGTACATAACTTCTTTTTTCAAACACTTCATCATTTCTTCTGACTGCATTATTTTTCCAGCCTGATTTATCTGCTGTTGGTGCCTTTGTTCCTTATCAAGTTTCTTCCAATTCCTTCCAGTTGCATCTTATCTAGTTATGTTTTTACTTTTAGATATTCCTATAGATATGGGCTTCTTTTTACTGTCCCTAACTTGTTTAATTAAAAAAAAAAAGTTTTCTGCAACTTTATAAATGATTATTGGCATTTTGTTTAAGGACTTGTGCCCAAAAGAAAAATCTCTCTGTATATCTAATACCCCATCCCCCAATTTAATATCAGTTTTCCATTAACATCTGTAAGCTTTAGCTTGTATAAAATATGTACGTCTCAGATGTGTAGCATTAAAATATCCTATCTTTTCCAGTAGCCATAATTCATCTAAGGGAAGAAATCCCATATCCCACCTAACCCTTGACCTCTTCTTTTCTCAGATAAACTAATTTAAAATATCCTATCTTTTCCAGTAGCCATAATTCATCTAAGGGAAGAAATCCCATATCCCACCTAACCCTTGACCTCTTCTTTTCTCAGATAAACTAATTTATCTTTTATTATTTGCTATTCACAGCCTCTCTTTAAGATGATAGGAGTATGCAACCTAAATATAACAGAAGGGGGACTAAACACATTTTCACTGTTTGTATATTACTGCCCAGGTCTAAAATGATGGTCTTCTAATTTCTGATTTTCTTTAATTACCTTCTGTCTTGTTTCCTCCCAAGTAGCTGTCAAAACTGCCCTTTTTATCCTATATGCATAAGTATTTCATTTTATCATGCCCCCATAAATATGGATACTGTTGAACTAACTGATGTAGGCAAATAATCTGCAACTATTACCTTTGCCTTTTATTTTATATCATGTAAAAGACTGACATTGTCTTAGAATATTTAGTAGAATTTGGATATCTTGTTATGAATTTGTTAACTATAATATAAAATAATACAATATCATCCACAAGTAAAGCTAGTTTCTCTTGGTATTCAAGCCATTTCTTAAACTGTTTGCAAAATTCTTATTTTCTTAGGTAAAGGATTCAAATATGCTACAAACAGCAAATGGTAAAGTAAACAACTCTGCTTATTTCCTCTTCTTAACCCCAGTTTGTGAGGGAACCCCTCCTACACTTATTTTGTCTTAGAACTGACACATGTATTGTGTATATTAACTGTTTATTCCAGCAGTCCATGTCAAATGCTTTCTCTACATCCAAGCTTGCAATCAGTAGCAGTATATGTTTGTGTCCAGAATCCTTCTGTATTATCATTATTTTATTGATATCAAAGATATGTCTCCCTTCTGTAAAACCACATTAATCTATATATATATATATATATATATATATATATATATATATATATATATATATATATATATATATATCAGTTTTGACAAGATTGCAACCACCCTTTTAAACATGGTCCAAAACTGAAATAGATCTAACTAATATAGGGACTGCTGGGTCCTTTCCCTGTTTTGGTAATATTACCATCACTACCCTTTTCTAAACTGCTGGTACTTCTTCCCTATTTGGAACATTATTAAACAATGCTTTTCAAATCTTTTGTGGTCTTTTACCTCCTAACTTCCATTTTCCTGATGCCAACTATATATCACATTTTTATTTATTCCCTATCCGTCTTCACTATTACTTGTTCAACCCCCTTTTCTATTGTTAGCATATTTAAATTGGTCATAAATACTTCCAGTTGTTCATTATCCAGATTTTTCACAGCCTATGCCATATATATATATATATATATATATATATATATATATATATATATATATATATATATATATATATTAGTTCCACTTTATAATCTTGAAATACTGAAATCTCGAATTTCAGTATCTTGAGACCATAAAGTGGAATTTTTAAAATCCCGAAACTTCATAGGAGCAAATCCAGAAATGTTGAATTTGCGGTTATGTTGTTCCGGTATTTAACGCTGTATGTAGTGAGTGCAGGATGTATCGTGTATTGTGCGGATTTAGCTGGTATGTAAGGTAAGTGGGTATTTTGTTGGGTTTTAGGTATGAGAGTGCATGTGAGTGTGTTTGGAAGTTTTATGTGTGGGTTAGGGTAAGCAGGTAAAAGTATGAGTGTTTAAGTGTTGAAAGTGGTGGTGTTCGTATATATGGGATGTGTGTGTGCGAGGGTACTGTAGAGTGTGTAGTGGTGAGTTTGCTGTCTTTTTCTGTTTGGTGCAATCTCAGAGTTAGTATATATAAGTAGGTTTGTTGGCTTTTGTTTTTGTGTTTGTGTGTGTTTTGTTTGTTGGTTTGTTGTAGTGTGGGTTGGATGACATATGTGTTGTATGGTGTATGATGTATGGTGTGTTTATTTTCATGATTTTGTGTTTTGCAGTTTGGGGTTTTGAGATTTGGAACGTTCGACTTTATGGTCTCGGGATACTGAAATTTGAGATTTCACTATTTCGAGATTATAAAGTGGAACCATATATCCACACACACACACACACACACACACACACACACACACACACACACACACACACACACACACACACACACACACACACACACACACACACAAACATGGACATGCACACACGCACGCATGCGCGCACAAACACACACACACACACACACACACACACACACACACACACACACACACACACACACACACACTTGTTCATTATCCACACTTCCCACAGCCTATGCCTTATATATACCTTCAAAGCATCTCCCAAATATAACCACTATCTCCTCAGAGTCTTTAGTTTTTCTTGTCCTAGGGTTGCTGAGTTTAACTACTGTTATTTTTACTTTCTGTTGCCTAACACTTTGGATTATTAGTTTCTATGATCTATGACTGCTGTCAAATTATAATTGCTCATCTGCAATCCTCCTATTTTTGTTTTCATTTATTTTTCCGCTAGCTGCTTGCAGCTATTCCTGTCCTTCCTTCATAGGATTCTCTTGCTTATTTAGTAACCTAACCTTTGCCACTCCCTTTAAATAGTTTCAATTAGCATTTTCCACATCACTTTCTTTCTTTTTTCATATTTTTAAAATCCATTTTATTCTTCTACCAGGCACTGGTTTCACATTCTTGAGTAGTTTATGTCCTCCGTAGAAAATCATGGAGTTTATCTATTACCTAGTCCCTAAAATATTTGTTTTCAACAAATATGTAGCTCAACACCAGTGTCTTTCTTTTATTTTGCTTAACACAGGCTGATGTTAGCATTTTAAGGGGCCCCAGGAAATGTCAAATTGGGAACCTCCTAGACACTTCCAGTGTAATTATCACCTTGTCATTGTCATCCCTCCTACACAACCTTTTACTTCATGCTACAAAGCTGTAGGAGTAGTACACAGAGACTGAACTATAGTTATATTTTCTTACATTGTGAAAGGCATGTGTACTATACCAAGTCAGCCCATTTCATAGTGACCAGCATTTAGTTGTAATGATGTTATATGCCTACTGCCCCGGGTTCCTATTATATAATTAAAGATGCAATCCTTTGAATGCATCTTGATCGAACTTGAAAGCACGAAACAGCAAAATAATGAAATGGCATATAAGCGATTTCTTTCCCTGGGAAAGAAACTGCTTGGCCGCCTCCGTTACTTTGCCATTTTCGTCACTGTAGTGCGATCTCGGAGTTGGTATATTTAAGTGGGGGGGGGGTATGGGGGTGAAGCCCGCCACTTGATGTAATGTTTTGAAGTTTTTATTTATTTATTTTTTTGTGGAACAGCGATTTTTTTCCCTGGGAAAAAAAAATCGCTGTTCTGAGTGTTCGGGATTGTACACTTACAGGGGGTTGATAAATCAGCGTTCGCTTTTTTAAACATTCACTGATTTAATATAGATGCTACTGCCCCACCCACACAATTGTCCCCTGATGCTCTTCCCTGTTCATAGGTCGGTACTAGGCTATCGGCCCTAGGGCCTATACAAGCCTAGCCATAATGATTCCCTGGCTATTGCTTCCCACAAATATTTACTTTCCTGGACCCCTGTCTAGCAGGGCTACTGATGTGATCTCCGAGATGAATTTCCTATCTCCCATCCAATCGTCAAGGTTCCTCTTGAAGACAGCCATTGAGGCATTCTCTGCCTGACATGTATGGGCAGCCTATTCCAGAGTATGGGGAGTCACTGGGTCAGGAACCTATCCCTCCAGCATGTTCTATTCATTGTGATGACAAGGTTAAGATCCCTGGAGCATGTGGCTCGGAGGGATTGGGATTTTTTAAGTGTAGCATGTCCAACAACTCTGGGTTTTACATGGCCTTGTATGTTAGGCAGAGATCGCCTCTGAGTGGGCGATATGTGACAGAGTATAGTTGGAGTTTCTTTAGATGGTCAGCATAAGGTATCTGCTTTAGGCCTGTGATTCTTTTTGTGAGGTATTTCTGCAGCCTTTCTAGTTGTTGCAGATGTCTTGGGAGGTACATACCAAATGGGGCATTGTATTCTTTAATGGGTGAAATGAGGATGAGTACAGAGGGACAATGACCTCCTTTTTTCTGGATGAAAAGCGTTTAGTGATGAGGTGTGCCACGTAGAAGGATTTTCTAACTGTTGTGGCTATGTGGTTATCAAAGGTGAGACCACTGTTCACCTGTGTCCCTAGGTCTCTTAGCACACTTTCAGTGTTTAGTGCACTGCCACCTATGTGGTAGTACACAGGTATGTAGTTTTTCCCAAAGGGGACAACTATACATTTTTTTGCATTGAGCTTGAGCCCATGGCTCTTGCACCAGGCATCTGTTTCGGTAAGGCCCTTTTGTAGTATATCCACATCATTTGGGGATTCAGTAATGGCTCCCAGCTTGCAGTCATCTGCGAACTTTGTAAGCCAGAGTCCCTTAGTGTTGGCCTGTACTTCAGAGAAGTAGATGCCAAACAAGAGTGGTCCCAGGACAGAACCCTATGGTATACCACTTGTTACTTGTCTGGAACTGGATTTGGAGTCAGCTACTTTTACAGTGTGTGTTCTGTCAGTAAGCCAGTTTGCAAACCATCAAGTGACTTAGGGATTAATGCCCAGCTTAGTAAGTTTATCTATGATTCCAGAGTGGGGGATAGTGTCAGAAGCCTTGGCGAGGTCCAAGTAGGCTGTGTGAACCACCTTAACCTCGTCCACGACTCTGGAGACTGATTCGAAGAAGTTGATCAGGTTCAGGAGACAAGATCAGCCTTTTGCGAACCCAAACTGGGTGGGGTCCAGTGTTTGAAGGTTGCCAATGTCTTTGTTTATAAGGTCCATAATAATATGTTCCATGGCCTTGCAGATCAGGCTCATCATGGTAGTTCCCAGAATTCAAAGTGTTTTCCCCATCCTGGCCTCCCTGCACCATAATGATTACTTTTTCCCTTTCCTCACATTTTGCCTTACTCTTCAGCTTTTTTCCAGACATCATGACTTTCCAGATGCTCTGAAGTAAATTTTAGAGTTTCTTTTTTCTTCCTTAAACAATCAAATAATGGCCTGTGCAAACATCATGACTAAGGAAAGAAATTCAGTTTTTCTGTTCAACTGTGCTTTTCCTTCTGTCATTTCAACACACCCAAACTGGACAAAACTGCAGAGCAATAATGGTGTAGGAAATATTTAAATTAGGCAAGAGGGCTGAATGCCATTAGGCCCCTAGAAGTCATAGAGGTATAGATACTCTGAGGTGCATTTTAGAGAGGTTTCCTAACCTTTGGATCCAGTCATGGCCTGAACAAAAATCAAGAGTAAGGAAAGAAATTCAGCCTTATTATGTGTTCTTTCAAGGAAGAAATAAATTGTAGCCAAGGCTTGATGTTCAAAGCTGACAAAATATTCAACTGATGAAACAAATGATGTGAAGTTGTTCAGTCTCGCCGTTCATTCATCACTGATGGGTTCGGAGCCGATCCTCGGCTCCGACATGGCCGACTAGCAAGCTCAAAGTTCTCCAGTCACTCGAGACCCCACCCCTTATCCCACAATGCACTGCTGGAATTACCTCAGATCTAGTTTGCTGCAGCATGGATCTCTTGGTTTCCAGCTTGGCTCAAAACTTTATTGGGAGTTTTTCAACTTTCAGCACGTTATATTTTTTCTTTTATACACCCTTGTTCTATTCTTAGTAGCAGCTATACTAGATAGTAGATAGTAGTTTTTTTGTGTTTATACCCCTTTCCTCAGTATTATCTATCTTGCCTTCGGCCTTTTGGCCTTAGGATTAGTGATTAGTCAGTGATCCCCTTTGGGACTATTGTTTTGAATCTCTTATTACTGTTTGTAGTTATTTAGTTGTTAGTGCCCCTTTTGGGCTGTGCGTGTGTTTGTGTGAGTTACTTAATTTAAAACAGCTCTTAGTTAATCAGTGTGCTTGAGTTGTGTAATGTCTGAAGATAAGGAAAAGCATCCAAAGTCTGGGTTTAAAAAGTGCCCAGATTGCGGACAGAAAATGTCAGTCACAGATGCCCATTTACATTGTGTTTACTGCTTGGGTGAGGTACATCTGCAAGAGTCTTGCAGCATATGTCATTCCTTTTCCACAAGAGTGTTAGCTGAAAGGAAGAGGAAATTGATTGATAGGGGTATCATTAAACACCCCTTTTCTGAGGCATTGTCTGACCAGGATGGAGCCAGTAAATCATCTAAATCTTCTAAATCTTCCACTCATTCTAGATCCAAAAAAGGAAAGAGGTCAGAGAGTGTGGTGACTTTGGCTCCACTGCCTTTGGAGTTGACAGTCTGCTCTTTTCGGAACCGGAACATGGCTTTGGAACAGGTTGTCGAAAAACCTCCTTCCATATTGCTCCAATCGGCTCCATCTGCCCACTCTTCCAGGTCCTCTGTCAGCCTATCTGATCTGGATATGGACCGGCTGGTTCAGAAACTGTTAAAGGCACCAGGCCTAGTTAAATTGCTGTCGGCTCAAACACAACCGTCGGAGCCGAAGACCACTACCTTTGAATTGTCTGCTCCTCCTTCGAGCCATATCGGACCTTCAGAGCCGGAGGAGGCTGACCTGATGATTGTGGATCCCTTGGAGCCGACACCTGCTCCAGTGTTGTCGGCTCCATCTGCTCGGACGTTCTCGGCGCCGACCGGGGACTCTAGGAGCCGACACTCTCCAGTCAGGTCCAGGGAGGATAGGCGTATGGACTTGTTGGTGCCAACTCTTCCTCTTGGGGCCTTGGCCCCTACCTCGGTCTTGGAGCCCACGGCTTCGGTGTGGGAGGAGATAGCGGCTCCATCGGAGCCATCGACTCCTTCTCATCGGAGCCGAGGTGCATTTGATGCCATGAGGCGAGTGTTGTCTCCCAAGACTTCCTCATCTTAAGGTCTGGCCTCTTCTTCCCCTAAAGTGCCTGTGTCTGTTTCTGTTTCCTCCGGTCTTCCCAAGCATGGAGACCCAGAGTCTCAGGTAGCCCCACAGGGTGCTCCCTGGTCTTCTGAGACCTCTCCAGAAGTTCCCCCTGAAGAGGTTCCCAGAAAGAGATTATGCAAGAGGAGGCATTTGGACTCCCCCCAGGAGGCTATCACATTGGACATCGGCCTGGATGAATCAGAAGGGTCCCCCAGATCCCCCTCTGAGGACATCTCCTTTGCGGAGATTCTTGAAATCCTTATGTAGAGGGGTGATTGGCAGTCCAAGAACCCTACTGAGGGCGAGTCGGGTCTCCTGAAGGCGCTTGGGTCTGAACCTTCCAACTCTTGTCTATCTCCGCCCTACAATGAGCTTATGCATCTGGTCTCTCATAGGGCATGGGAGTCTCCATAATCTATGGAATCTGTTCCTAGGAGGTCTAATAAGTTTATTTCAGCCCCTGTGGATAAGTCCTTTTTGACCAAGGGAGTCCCTGTTGATGCTATGGTGGTGGTGGTAGCCACCAAAAAGGAAATGTCTGAAACTTCCTCATCTATCCATCCTCCTAATAGGCAATCCAGGATCATGGATAGATATGGGAAATGCATAGTTTCATAGTTTAGTACTAGGCTATCTGCCCTGGGGCATTTGTAAGCCTAGCCATAGTGATGTGGCTTTTGCCACCCCATGAAATGGTACAAAAATGTACAGAATAAATCTAGAATACTGTGCCTGTGTCTAGTAGTGACACAGTGAAGGTCCCCTTATATAATAGAATTAGTTTACTGTGCCCCTGTCCAGCAGTGACACAGATGTGACCCCTGGGGTAAACTTATGATCTCCCATCCACTCATCAAGATTTCTCTTGAAGAGAGTCAGAGAGGGGCTCTGCCTAATACGAACTGGGATCCTGTTCCAAAGCATGGGAAGCCTCTGGGTTATGAATCTATCCCTCCAGCATGTCCTATTCATACTTGTGCCGAGGTTTAAGTCTTTAGCTCTCGTGGTCCTGATGGATTTGGATTTTTGAGGTGGAGCATGTCCATCAGATCCTGATTGGACATGGCCTTGTACGTCAGGCAGAGATCACCTCTGAGCAGGCGGTATGCTACTGAATAGAGCTGAAGTTTCTTTAGTCTGGCAGAATAAGACATATGTTGGAGACCCTTGATCCTTTTGGTGAGGTACTTTTGTGGTCTCTCCAGCTGTTGCAAGTGCCGGGTGAGGTACATACCAAATGGGGCATTGTACTCAATCATGGGTCTGATGAGGGAGGAATATAGGGGTACAATGACATCCTTGGATCTGGATGTGAAACCCTTCATGATGAGGTGTGCAAGGTAGAATGTTTTTCTAACCACTTTGGCAACGTGGGTATCAAATGAGAGGTCACTGTCTACTTGGGTCCCTAGGTCTCTGATTACTTTTTCCGTACTCAGTGGGTTGCTGTCTATGTGATAATTTGTGGGTACTTTGTATTTCCAAAGGGATGACTATACATTTTTTGGCATTTAGTTTAAGGCCGTGACTACGGCACCAGTTGTCCGTTTCAGTGAGGCTTTTTTGTAGGATGTGTGTATCTGCTGGTGTATCGACTATGGCGCTTAGTTTGCAGTCATCTGCGAACTTTGTCAGCCACAGCCCTCCCATGTTTGCTTTAACATCTGAGAAATAAATGCCGAACAAGAGGGGTCCCAGGACAGATCCCGGTGGGACACCACTTGTGACTGGCTTTGAGTCTGACATTGCTCCAGCAATTTTAACTTTATGGGTTCTGTCCTTTAGCCAGTTTGCAACCTATCTAGAGACATAAGGGTTTACTTTTAAGCTGTTTAGCTTATCTATGATGCCTGAGTGGGATATTGTGTCGAAGGCCTTAGCCAAGTCCAGGTATGCTGTATGGACTGCTTTGCCCTCATCAATGGCTCTATTGACTGTTTTGAAAAAGTCAACCAGGTTTAAAAGGCAGGATCTGCCCTTTACAAAGCCGAACTGGGTGGGGTCAAACGTCTGTAGGTCCCCTATGTCTCCGTTTATAAGTTCCATAATGATTCTTTCCATAGCTTTGCAGACCAGGCTAGTCAAGCTTATGGGGCGATAGTTTCCAGGGTCTGTAGAGGCACCCCCCTTGTGGAGTGGGACCACTGTTGCTGTACGCCAGTGTTCAGGTACATATCCTGAAGTAAGGCTAAGGTTAAATAGCATTTTTATGTGTGGGTTTAGCTCCTCTTGGAGTTCACGTAACACGCACCCTGGGATACCGTCAGGTCCCATTGATGCTGTGTTTTTTGCTTTGTTTAGGGCGGTTCTCACTTGGATATCTGAGATGACAGGGAGATTACATTCAGCTGGGATAAGTATTTCTTCTTTTGGGGGTGAAGGAGGAGAAATTTGCACTGAACCTGTCAGCCAGAATGTTAGCAATATCTGTGAGTTCAGTGTATTTTTGTTGTTGTGAACCAACTCTGAGCATATCTGAGGGTTTCCCAGGTTTCTGACATAGCTGAAGAAGGCTTTGTGGTTCTCTTTAGTCTCCTTAGCGATCTTTCTCTCAAAGTTTGCCTTGGCTTTTTTTTGAGAGAATGTAGTTTTCTCCTAATGTTGATCAGAGATGTCTTCCCTTCACGGCATTTCGCTTTGACGTGCGGTAGCTTCCTTCTTTGTTATACAATTTGTTTATGGCTGAGGTCCACCAGACAGGATGCTTACATTTGGTGGAGAGGGACTTGGATTTGTTTGGGATTGCATGATCCATGCATTCTTGGAGATGTCCATAGAAAGCATTTGTGAAGGATTTGGCATTGTGGGATGTGGTATCCACTGGCACAGTGGGCTTAAAGGATACCATCTCAGTCTTAAGAAGAGTGAAGTCTGCTTTTGAGAAGTTTTTCACTCTGGTCTTTTGTGCTGGGGGTGGAGGTGGGATATGTATATCCAGGGTGATTAGTTTGTGGTCAGATCTCACTAGTGAGGGGTATATTTCGTGTGGAGCATTTTGTCCCCATGTTTGTGATGATCAGGTCTAGTATATTATCTCCCTAGTGGGAGAGGTGACTAGTTGTTCCAGTGCATTTGAATTTATGAATTCCAGGAACCTTTGGGCTAGGGTATTAGGGCTAGAATAATGTACCCAATCTATGTTTGGGTAGTTGAAGTCTCCCAGTATGATGGTATTTTGTGATACATTCATATCCTCCAATGTCTTCAGGAAGGCTGAGTGGGGTTCTTGAGATTTGGAGGGTGGTCTGTAACATGCTACCAGTTGTATAGCAGTTTTGCCTGTGGTTAGTTGCACCTATATGGTCTCTGATGCTTCGTGTGTTGCTACTAACCTGGAGGTGTGGGTGTCCTTTATGAATATGGACACTCCCCTCCTTGTGGTTCGGCCGGTTTTGGGGCCGAAAAGCATGATACGAGGTATAGCCTGGTAGTGCTGGGGTGCTCTCAGGAGCCTTGAACCAGGTTTCAGTTACTGCACAGACGTCGATGTTCTCCATGCTGAGGAGTGCATCAAGTGCCTGCATCTTGATATTTAGACTTCTGGCGTTGAGCAGCATTACCCTTAGTTTTTCCATTTTGTTTTCTAAGGAGGTGGGTTTGTCTTTGAGCCTTGCCTAAAAAGGCACTATGGGGTGGCAAGAGCCTTAGCCAATATCCGGAAGCCCAGTGGTGACAGGTGTAAGCCATCCCTTGCAAAGCAGTGTGGCTTGTCCAACATATCATACCAGGCAGACAGACATTGGATCCCCTTAGAATGACACCAGTACTTGAGCCAATTGTTAAAGCTGATCATCTTGTCTTTGTATTGTGGTATCATTCTTGGTGAGGGCAAGATGCTGCTCAGGGTCAGGGTCATACCAGCCTGGGCTACATAATCGGAGAGCTCCTCTATGTCTCTTTTCATGCAGTCCAGGGAGGTACGTCTCAGGTCATTCACACCAGCATGGACAATGACGGAGTCATATTTGTACTTGCTTTGGAGTGACCTGAGTGCATGTGTTATGTGGCGGATCCTAGCTCCCGATAGACAGCTCACAGTCACCTTCTCCTTGTTCAGCCTGGTCAGTGGGACATCAGTGTGTCTGACTATGGAGTCACCTATTACTAGTGTATCAGGCAAGGTGTTTGGCCTTAAGGGCTGCGATTGGTCGACACACTGATTTATTGAAGTATGTGTTGCATGTGTTTTGTTTTGAGGTGGTGGATTTTTGGATGTCTGCTTTGGGAGCCTCTGTTGTTTTGGTAAGTTTTTTATTAGAGCCTCCGAGTATGTCTTTGTGTTTTTATGTGTTTGGTTTGCAGTTGTGGTAGGTCTATGTGGGACTGGGATTGTTGTGTGTGTGGTTGCCATCTCCTCCTGTCTGGTCATGCCAGCCCTGACTTGTGAGAGAGTTCAGCCTCCAGTTTGGCTATATAGTTGCATCTCTCACATGTATTTGTGTTTGTTGGGAGGAGGAGAGGGTTGTCTTTGTACATGAGACAATTGTAGCATTGTCTCAAGATGCCCAGATTGACCAGCTGAACTGGAGACCACACCAGTAATCTACCACTCGACATGCTAGAACAGTATAAGGGAGTGGTATACCTTTAAGGGAAGTGGGTATTCACAGAGGTGGTAAGTAGATGTAGTGCTTTACTTAGTACGAGAGTGCTTACTTAGTAGAGAAGTATTGAGAACAAGTGCTAGGCTTATAATACAGTGAGTAGTCTGGTTATACTAAGAGTAGAGCTTCCTTAAGGAAAAATTTGAAGAACAGACTTGGCGGAGCCAGAAAAAGTTTAACCTTGTTTAACTGGTGCTGCGCTATCGTCGACGATCACAATCCGTGCAAACGCGGATTTTAAACAGTGAACTACAAAAGAGCTGGAAATGGTCCCAAACAACCAATTACTACAGCTTCTTGTGCTGAGGTCACTTCCCCCAAGGACAGGTAGGCTGCTCAAGGCTCCCCACTCCCACTGGTGAGCAAAGAAACTTCCTTCTATCCAAGTAAGGTAATGGACAACACAGGAACTACACCACAGCCCAGAATACAGCAATGCCTGTAAACTGGACTAAACTAGTTGAGGAAGGCGGGAAAACAAGGATTATTTTTTTGTTTTTTTGTTTTTTTGGTAGAAACACACAGAAAATGCAGAAACAGTGATAAATTAGTTACACAGGCTAGCACACTTTAGTGGGCAGCCTCCAATTAAACAAACAAACAAGCAAACTTTCGATCAAATTCAACTAAAATGTAACTTTAAGTGCAGATTTTAAAAGAATGCAGCAATCAGTTAAAAAACAGTTCATGTTGCCTCTTTCTGCAGACTCTTTCTGCCATCAGAGTCCGTTTTTCCACCCTGACTCGACCCTTTCCCAGAGATCAGAGGGGAGGAAAGATGTGGTTCCGGAAAGCCCAAGGAGCCTTTCAAGAAACATGTGGAGAGCCCCCCTCCAGAGACAGAGGATGGGGTTTCAATGGTAGATGACACCCTCGTGGCAGAGGGGGTCCACAACACCAGTGTGACAGAGATCACTTCTCTGGTCAGTCCTACCAGTGCTCCTGAAGGGTGGCTCCGCTGTCCTACTCTGGAGGCAGTCGGGGGTCGCTTATCTTTGTACCCCACAGCCTGGCTAAATATAACAAATGACAGTTGGGTACGAAGTATCATTTCCAGAGGGTATTTCATACCATTCTCCACCCAGCCTCTTCCTGTCAAAAAAATCCCGGACGTTCCACCCAGTAACATGGGACAAGCAGCAATAGAGGTATGCCGATTGCTAGAAAAAAGAGTCATCCAGCCAGTCCCAGCAGACCAGACAGGATTCGGAACTTACTCAAGGTTCTTTTTGGTTCCAAAGAAAACAGGGGACTGGAGACCCATTTTGGATCTCAGCAGACTCAACCAATTTGTGAGAAAGAGAAGTTCTGAATGGTCATGCTACAGTCCATACTCTCCTTGTTGGGGAAGGACAATTGGATGTGCTCGATAGATCTCAAGGATGCATACTACCACATAAAGATGGCCAGACCATCCAGAGATCACCTGCATTTCCAGCTGGGAGCCAATCATTATCAATTCCGAGCTCTGCCCTTTGGTCTCACTACAGCCCCCAGAGTGTTCACCAAGTGCATGGCAGTAGTCATGGCTCACCTGAGGCATCTAGGATTCCAGGTGTTTCCGTATCTAGACGATTGGCTCCTTACCTCCACCACCAGGCATCAACTTCTTCAAGTGAGAGAGGCTACTCTGACACTCTGCAATCAGCTAGGCATTACAGTCAACTTCGAAAAGTCTGCCTTGTTGCCATCACAGCATATCGTTTTTATAGGGACAGAACTAGACACGTCAACCACCACTCTCCGCTTTCCGCCAGAAATAATCTCTATTCTTTGCCAACACATCATGTCCCTAATTTCAAAGAACAGAGCACCAGCAGCAGAGGTATTGAAAGTTCTAGGATTGATGGCAGCAGCTATTCTAGCAATTCCCTTAGCAAGGATGCATATGAGAATCCTTCAAAGGCTTCTATTCACTCAATGGTCTTACCAAGAACTTCCAGTGAGTCACATGATCCTGATAACAAATTCCTGCAAGAAGGATCTTCAGTGGTGATTGACGTCTGTTCATGTCACAATAGGACGTCTTTTCATGCTTCCTCCTCCAGTTGCCACTGTGACCACGGATGCTTCCCTGATAGGGTGGGGGGGGGCTATTTCAGGGAAAGACTACCCAAGGCACATGGACAGATCAAGAATCACATCTGCATATCAATGTCCTGGAGATGAGAGCAGTACTTCTAGCGTTGCAATACTTTCAGGACTCTCTTCCTGTAGGGACAATTGCAATACAGGCAGACGACATATCAGTGTTCTGGTATCTGAACAAACAAGGCGGGACCAAGTCTTATCCCCTTTGCCAAGAAGCCCTCAGTATGGCAGTGGGCACTGTCATCCCAATGCTTTCTGTTGGCAATGCACATCCCTGGCAAATCCAACGTAATAGCGGATAGACTGAGCAGAACAATCTTGTTGCCCCACAAATGGTCCCTCAAACAAGAGATTGTGGACAGGATCTTCCACAAATGGGGCCAGCCTTCCTGCGACCTCTTCACCAGTCACATCAACAACAAATGCAGAAGCTATTTTGCCCTAATTCCCACACCAGGTCACTCCCTGGGGTATGCTCTTGTCCATGATTGGCCCCCAGGTCTCCTCTATGCATTTCCACCAATTCCCCTGATATCCAAATTCTTACAGAAAGCAAAGTCACTGGGATGGACAATCATCCTCATAGCCCCTCATTGGCCTCGGCAGATTTGGTTCCCGTTTCTTTACCATCATATTCTGGAAGACCCATGGATCCTGGACCCAGTTCCGGACTTGTTGACACATCCGTCAGGGGATCTTCACCCGTCATTGCAGACACTGAAGCTAACCGCTTGGCTGCTCCAATTCCCTGCATAGCCAGGCTCTATAATCTTTCCCATGACACTAGTCAGATTTTGTTGGCTTCTCATAAACCTTCCACCAGAAAATTGTATCGCAGTAAGTGGAAGAGATTTTCCATTTGGGCCTCTTCCCACAACATTGACCTTTATCAAGCGCCATTGTCTTTTATCTTACAATTCTTGACAGAAATATTCAACAAAGGGGCAGCAGCAGCTACAGTACGAGTACAATTAGCTGCTATATCTAATTTCCATCTAGGAATTGATGGTTTGAACATTATGGCTCACCAATTGTCTAAGGCTTTTCTAAAAGGTTCCTTTCACATAAGGCCTCCAGTGAAGACACCTTATTCCCCTGGAATTTGAATTTTATGTTATCTTGTATCATTCTTCCTCCTTTTGAGCCTGCATCATCTTGTGAACTAAAATTCTTGTCATGGAAAACTATCTTCTTAGTAGCCATCACTTCAGCCTGTAGAGTGTCAGAGCTCCAAGCCCTTTCCATCAAGCCCCCTTACATGGTCTTCCATACTGACAGAGTGCCTCTCAGAACTTTTTGCCCAAAGTATGTTCTGAGGTTAACATTAATCAAGTCATTAAGTTGCCCGTTTTCTTCCCTCATCATACCAATAAATTGGAATATATGTTGCATAACCTTGATGTTCATAGACAACTTAGATTTTATTTGGACAGAACCAAAGGCATTAGGAAATCAGATCAGCTCTTTGCGTCCTTTTCTGAGATCAGGAAAGATAAACCAGTTGCTAAAACAACCCTGTCTAAGTGGCTGTCGGATTGCATAACCTATAGGTTCAGAGGTTCATAGGTTGGTACTAGGCTATCAGCCCTAGGGCCTATACAAGCCTAGCCATAACAATTCCCTGGCAATTTCTTCCCACACTATTTACTTCCCTGGACCCCTGTCTAACAGGGCGACTGAAGTGATCCCTAGAGTGAATTTCCTTTCTCCCATCCAATCGTCAAGGTTCCTTTTGAAGAGGGCCAAAGAGGCACTCTGCTTGACATGTATGGGCAATCTATTCCAGAGTCTGGGGAGTCTCTGGGTCAGAAACCTATCCCTCCAGCATGTTTTGTTTATTGTGATGACAAGGTTTAGATCCCTGGAGCGTGTGGCTCTGAGGGATTGGGATTTCTTTAAGTGTAGCATGTCCAACAGCTCTGGGTTTGACATGACCTTGTATGTTAAGCAGAGATCGCCTCTGAGTAGACGATATGCGACAGAGTATAGCTGGAGTTTTTTAAGGTGGTCAGCGTAGGGCATCTGCTTTAGGCCTGTGATTCTTTTAGTGAGGTATTTCTGCGGCCTTTCCAGTTGTTACATATGTCTTGAGAGGTACATACCAAATGGGGCGTTGTATTCTATAATGGGTCTAATGAGGGATGAGTACAGTGGGACAATGATCTCCTTTTTTCTGGATGAAAAGCCCTTAGTGATGAAGTGTGCCACATAAAAGGATTTCCTGACTGTTGTGGCAATGTGGTTATCGAAGGTGAGACCACTGCCCACCTGTGTCCCTAAGTCTCTTATCACACTTTTGGTGTTTAGTGTACTGCCACCTATACGGTAATTCACGGATACATGTTTTTTCCCAAAGGGGATAACTATACATTTCTTGGCATTGAGCTTGAGCCCATGGCTCTGGCACCAAGCATCTGTTTCTGTAAGGCCCTTTTGTAGAGTATCCACATCATTTGGGGATTCAATAACGGCTCTCAGTTTGCAGTCATCTGCGAACTTTGTTAGCCAAAGTCCATTAGTGTTGGCCTGTACTTCAGAGAAGTAGATTCCAAACAAGAGCGGTCCCAGGACTGAACCCTGAAGTACTCCACTTGTCACTTGTCTGGAGCTGGATTTGGAGTCGGCTACTTTTACAGTGTGGGTTCTATCAGTAAGCCAGTTAGCAGCCCATTGGGTGACGTAGGGATTAATGCCCAGCTTAGTAAGTTTATCTATGATTCCAGAGTGGGGGATGGTGTCAAAGGCCTTGGCAAGGTCTAGATAGGCTGTGTGGACCACCTTACCCTTGTCCATGGCTCTGGAGATTGATTCGAAGACGTCAATCAGGTTCAGGAGACAAGAACGGCCCTTCACAAACCCAAACTGCATGGGGTCCAGTGTTTGAAGGTTGCCAATGTCTTTGTTTATAAGTTCCATGATAATACGCTCCATGGCCTTGCAGATAAGGCTTGTCAGACTGATGGGACAGTAGTTTCCAGGATCCAAGGTGGATTCCCCCTTGTGGAGTTGGATAACTGTAGCTCTGCACCACTCAGTGGGCAAGAAACCTAAGGTGAGGCTATGATTAAACATGACACTTAGGTGAGGTGCCAGTTCATATTGTAGTTCATGTAGTACACAGCCCGGGATGTCATCTGGTCCCATGGATGCTGTATTCTTAGCTTTGGAGAGTGCGTTTTTTACATGTGTGGCCATTATTACTGGAATTTGGCAATCTTCCGGTATTGAGATGGACCATTTAGGGGGTGAGAGGGGGGTAAAGTTGGCACTGAATCGATCTGCCAGGATACTGGCAATATCCTTGGGATCAGTATATTTAATACCATTCTGTTTTAGCTCAGAGCAGATCTGAGCATTGCCATTTAGATTCTTGACATAGTTATAGAATGCCTTGTGGTTGTCTTTGGAATCTTTGGCAATTTTATTTTCGTAACTAGCTTTGGAGGATTTTATGAGGGATCTCAGTTTCTTACTGAGGGTGGTAAGGGAGTTTTTTGCATCCTGGGATTTTCCTCTTTTCTGCAACATTTTCTTCCTTTTGTTGTAAAGTTTGTTTATGGCAGGGAACCACCAGATTGGCTTCCTTTTTTTGGATGAGAGCATCTTGGTTCTATTTGGGATGGCACAATTCATGCATTAGTGGATGTGCTCGTACAGTGCCTTAGTGTAGGATTCAGCAGTTGAACTTTCAGTTCCCGTCTGCATGGGTGTCATGAAGTTTGTCACTTATGACTTGAGTAGCATGAAGTTGGCTTTGGAGAAGTTTTTTATGGAGGTTTCCTTACTGGGGGGTGGGGGTGGGATGTGGATGTTAAGGGTGATTAGCTTATGGTCAGACCTGACTAACGAAGGGGTGACCATAGGTGTGAAGTATCAATTTCCCATGTTGGTAATGACCGGGTCTAGGATATTGGAGCCCCTGGTGGGAGTATGGATTAGTTGATCCAAGGCGTTGGAATTTATGAATTCCAAGAACTGTTTGGCAAAGGTGTTGGTACATGAGAAGTTTTCCCAGTTAATGGCAGGGTAGTTAAAATCACCCAGTATTAGGGTGTTTGGTTCTATCTTAATATTTTCCAGTATGTTTAGAAAGGTGTAGTGAGAATCTTGGGGTATGGTGGGGGATCTGTAGCAACCTACAATTTGGATTGCAGTCTTACCTAGTGTTAGTTGCACCTGGAGAATTTCAGAAGCATTGTGTTGGGCAACTAGCCTGTTGGTGTGAATATCCTTGGTGAATATTGACACTCCTCCACCTTTAGTGCTTCGGTCCTGGTTTGGTGGCCGAAAAGTGTGGTAAGAGTTGTAGTCTGGTATTGCAGGGGTGCTCTCTGGAGCCTTGAATCAGGTCTCAGTTACTGCACAGATATCGATGTTCTCCATTTTTAGGAGTGTCTCGAGAGAGTGCATTTTGAGGTTTAGATTTCTAGCATTGAGTAGCATTAACTTCAGATTTTGCATGCTTGTACCTGTTATGGTGGTGGTTTTGTCCTTTGAACTTTGCGTAAAAAAGGCACTATAGGGGTGGCAAGAGCCTTGGCCAGTAACCTGAATCCCAGGGGCGACAGGTGCAGACCATCTCTGGCAAAGCATCGTGGTCTGTCAATCATGTCATCCCAGGAAGACAGATACTGGATCCCCTTTGAATGACACCAGAAGCTTAGCCAATTGTTGAAGTCAATCATTTTGTCCTTATATTGTGGCATCATTCTGGGCAAAGGCAGGATGCTACTCAGGGCTAGGGTCATACCTGTCTGGGCCACATGATCCGAGAACTCTTCCATGTCTCTTTTCATGTAGTCCAAGGAGGTACGTCTCAAGTCATTCACTCCAACATGGACAATGACAGTTTCATATCTGTACTTGTTGTGGAGTGACTTGAGTGCATGCGTTATGTGGCGGATCCTGGCACCCGACAGACAGCTGACTGTAATTTTCTCCTTGTTCAACCTGGTGAGAGGGACATCAGTGTGCCGGACTATAGAGTCACCTATGACTAAAGTGTTAGGTACATTGTCTTGTCTTAGGGGCTGTTGCTGGGTGCCACACTGATGTTGTAAACTATGTGACACTTTGGTTGTGATTGGTGTTTGTTTGCGTGTCAGCTTCAGAGGTCCTTGGTACTTGGGCAGGTTACAGTTAAGGGCCTCTGCATATGTGGATTTAGTGTTGCTATATGTGGGTGTTGGTGGTGTGGGTTTAGAAGGGCTGTGTGTTGCTTGAGGTGTAGTGTGGGTGTTAACTTTCTCCTCTTGACTGTCTAGCACAATCTTGGGTGGAGAGTGCTTTGCTTCCATTTTGGCTATGTAAGTGCATCTCTCACAGGTTATAGTGTTGGGTGGTAGGAGGAGAGGGTTGTCTGTGTACATATGCTTGTCATACTATGCCATTGTCTAGTAAGGAAAAGGCTCATTCAACCAGAGCAGTCTCTACCTCTTCAGTCTTTCAAGCCAAATTGCCTTTGGATAACATCTGTGCAGCAGCCACCTGGTCTAAACCTCACACTTTTATAACTCATTACAAAGTGGATAAGGCCTCCAGGGACAGGGCTTCATTTGGTTCTACGGTTCTGAAGTGTGTACTTCCGTGAGCCACCCAAGATCAGGGTGCTAGGGACACTACCCATCAGTGATGAATGAACGGTGAGATTGAACAACTTCACATAAAGAAGTTATGTACTCACCATAACGTTCCATGTGAGTTGTTCCATCTTGCCTTCATTCTCATGTCCCTCCCTCCTTCCCCCTCCTGGCTGACAGTTGACCTGTTTTTCAATGTGTATTCATCCCTAGGCAGAATAATTATCGTATATTATATGGTACGCAGAAAACAAGATCTGAGGTAATTCCAGCAGTGCATTATGGGATAAGGGGTGGGGTCTCAAGCTATTGGAGAACTTTGAGCTTGCTAGTCGGCCGTGGATCAGCTCCGAACCCATCAGTGATGAATGAAGGCAAGATAGAACAAATCACATAGATCGTTATGGTGAGTACATAACTTCTTTTTTGTGAGGATACATACATCCTATCTGGAAGACTGCCCCCCCCCAAAAAAAATGCTTAAGTGAGATATATATATAAATATATCTATATATCCATATATATATATATATATATATATCTATATCTATATATATACACATATACACATATATACACACACACACACACACACACACACACACACACACAGATACACATTTTTATGTATCTTGGGAATCCCAAACATTAACTCCAGACATGGATTAGCTGCTTGCATGAACTCCAGATCATGACTTGAAAGAAGGTTGTCATTAAAAAGTTCCAAAATTATAAAAACAACCAATGTGTATATGTGTAATGTGTCAATGGGTCAGTGTGTCTGACCACCTCCTAGGCACATTGTTTCATGCAAGAAAGCCAAAACTGAATGTATTACTGAATTTCTTGATATTTATTTAAACCCCATTGTTCAGTCTTCCCTGTTTTATTTAAGGGACTCTTGGGAATTTTTAAACCAATTCTTTAATTTTGTCAATGAAAACCACAATCTTTCTAATCCTATTCCTTGCAGGTGTTTTTTACTTATCATTGACATTGGAGTCTTGTATCCTAGTATTCTACACAAAGAAGGTATTGGCTTGGTGGAAAGATACCTCACTGTACATGTTAAAACAGAACCAGATAAAGTTAGAACCATATGTAGACTCTTACAGATTGTTTTAGACAACATTTTTTTTTTCATTAAGAAAATCTATAATCAGAAAAAAGATGCTGCCATGGGAGCTAAAATGGCTCCAGCATATGCCAACTTAATGCTTAGCGCTTCGGAAGCAGACACTTATTAACTTGGAAGGTTTCAAACAAGTTCAGCTTTATAAGCTTTTTATTGATGAAATACATTTTCTGTGGTTAGGTTCCCATTCAGATCTTGATGCTTTCATTAATAGTATCTGGAATAACATCTCTTTCCTTGATTTTACTATTTCAGGCATTGGTCAAGAAGTAGATTTTTTAGATGTTAGTTTGTCTGTCTGTTGATGACTTACATGACTGTTTTTGCTCCACGATTTATCATAGACACCTTCAGAAACAATCACCTGGATTTCAACAGTCAACATCCCACCTATAGGAAAAAGAATATTGTAAAAGGCCAATATGTCCACATCAGCAGATTTGCCAGTGAAGACAGCATGTTTTTTAGAGAATGTGAAAATTCTCAAAGGGCTTTTTTTAAAAAGAAACTGCCCTCCAGATTTCATCTATTCTTGCTTTGAGCAAGTTTCCATTTGCAGGCATTCTCACCACCAACCCATTTTAAAGTATGGGTTTACTAACATCCACAAAAATCTGGGAGATGACAGTTCTTGTTTTCCACTACCAGTCTCTTTGGATTCCAACAACATTAGACAATGTATCAACATAAACTGGAGCATTATTAATGTTAACCAAAACCTTTGCAGAGCTTTGTGTCCTATCCCCTCATTTTGTTTAAAAAATGTCTTTTAAATCTTTATTTTAATCTAAGAAAAAATGGTACAATTTGTTGAGTCCTAATAACGCAGGCATGTTCTCATGTGGTCATTGTATTTGCTGTAAATATATTTTAGTGGGAGATCAGCTGTTTCTGTCAGTATGGCGTTTTACTCTAAATTTAAAGACGCATTCAATTATGCTTCCACTTGCATTGTTTACATTGGAATTTCCTCATACTGTGGATCATTCTACATTGGTAAGACTACTTGTAAGCTTAGTGACAGAATAAAGGAACATTGCAGAGCTATTAGAATCTCTGACTTTAAAAACGTTTTAGCCAAGCATAGCTCTGTTTGTTCATAGTTTTAATGTTTTAATTTTTCTGTTGTTGAGAAAGTTGTTGTGCCTTTTGGTGACAGTAGTAACTTGCTTGAGATTAAGGAACTACAGTGGCAAGAGAGGCTGCATGCTGACATACCCCCTGGACTGAATGATAATTTGAACATAAAATGTTTACTCAAATGGAATAGATATCTCATGACATCCTCATTGTGGGTGGAACCCTCTCTCGTATTTTAGGCTGTTTACTTTTGAATTTCCACTCACTCATATTTGAATACTGAAAGATTTCTGATGAAGTTTGATAAATAAAGGACAAAAGCACTCAAATCGGAAATTTGTTTTTCTAGTTCTTTTTATATGTAGATAGAAATATAGATATAGTCTCACACACGCACGCACACACACACACACACACACACACACACACACACACACACACACACACACACACACATCATGCCTCCTCACCCCCTACCCCCAAAAGATAGTCACCTTTTATGTACCACATCTGATGACATGCTGGGACAACACTAAAAGAATAAGACACAGTAATGTATTTCAGCATGTAGCTGCCATATATATATATATATATATATATATATATATATATATATATATATATATAGATAGATATATACCAGCTTGCCACATTATTCCTACCCCAGTAGATAGCTACCTGTATATGTGTCCTCTGTGTGATTGTGAGGAAAGTAAAAATATGTAATAATGTATTCCAGCTTTTTTCCTCCTAGATAGCACACTGCTCTTACACAAACTATAGTGACCTTTTTTTTACACCTCTGAGGTTTGTTAAGATAGTTAAAGAAATAATAACCACTCTGTTGCCAGCCCTCACACAAGCTATGATGACCTTCTATGCACACTTCTGAGGTTTTTGACAAATAATAACAAAATAATGACCACATGAGTCACCATACAGGCTACAGCAACCTTATGTGCACACCTTTGTGCAGGGTTTTAGAATAGGTGGAGTTGAGGCCAGACTCCATCAGTAAGAATATGTCAAAATCCATTTATACAGCCTGGAATTGGGGACCCCAGATTCCTAGAAGTTCTATGGGTCTAGATATTCTGTGACACATGTTATGCCTTATTTTTGAAAGATAATGATTTGTTACCTGCATTTTTTACTGCCTCCCAGACTAGTTATGTATGTGCCCAGCATTATTGGGTATGTTTGTGGATAAAAATGTATGATATATTTTTACACACACACACACACACACACACACACACACACACACACACACACACACACACACACACACACACACACACACACACACACACACACACAGAAACTATGGCAATACTAGATCTGATCTTGTCTGTTTTTGTCTGATTCAGTGTTTGGATAGTTGGATCTGACTGGATCTGACCTCAGTGCCTTCTGCCAGAGCTTTGGATCTGAGACTCTTACAGCTTCTCTTCTCACAATTCCCTCCTTCTGTCTGAATTACCTCAGATCTCACTTGCCGCCTGTTCATCCAGACTTATTTCCAAAAGCTCATTCTGAGGTCATGATAAGAGAAGCTTTTTCAACTTTAAATTCTTCCTTATCTCCTCCCTTTACATTACTTAGTGGACTTTTTACTATAGCTTAGGGTTTGGTTAGGCTTTTGGTTGTTTTTTACATAATTAGTCTTTAAGACTATTAGTATGATTTTCTTCTAGATTTTTCTAGTATTGCAGTATTGCTACATTTCTAGGAATAGTACTAATGCTTGTGTATACAAAATCGCATATGCTTCTGGTTCCTATGTGGCAGTGTAGTCCAGATAACAACAGTTACTTCAAAGTCATAAAGAACAGCAAAAATCCTCTCCAGAGGTATAAAAATATAGATCCTTTTTATTCTTTTACCACAACAAGTAAGTGCTTTCGCCCAAAGGCTTCTTCAGACTAATACAAACATCAGTACCCTCTCAACATTTAAATAGTCAAGCATCCAATATCATTGGTTAATTGCACAATTCATACTTTGTCACAGTGCAACTAGATTAATACACTCAAAAGCACTTTAAATATATCATAAACTACTTGCTAAAATGTATAAATACATGAATATAAATTCAGAATAAAAGATGTGTACAGATTAAAATATATATATATATAATTTAAGATATATATATATAAGAAATGCATAAAAAACATACACATATTTCATCGTATGAACCTAAATAATGTCCAATAAACTATGACTAAAGCATAAAAATATATCATATTATGGAGATAGGTTAACCTATATTCACCTTTTAAGTTTCCTATTCCTTAGAATGGGCTTAATTTGTGTCTTATCATTTAGTCCAGGTGCTTGATCTGCTTTGCACCTGATAATCCATTTTAATTCACATTCTAAGGTGAAATTAATGACATCTCCTCCTCTTGGGTTAACATAAATCTTTTGTATAACACAAAACCTAAAATTGTGTGTAGGACCTAGGTCTTTACAATGTTTCGCTAAAGCATTAAAGTCAGACCCTATTCTGATGTGGTAGATGTGTTCTCCCTCAATAGTTTTCCAATATAAAATGCAGGACATGCTTCACAGTTAGCTAAATAAACCACATCTCTACTACTGCAATTTGTATTGGTACTAAACTCAAAGACTTGTTTTGTTATAGGATGCATAAATGTAGTATTTTCATTAATATACATGCATTGATTGCATTTTCCACATTGTGTTGTGTTAAAACTTCCCTTGTTCATATCTTCCCTTCTCTTAACATTCTTCGGGTTACATAGTAGTACAGGGTAGTTTTTTAATAGTTTTTCCAGTTGAATGTTCTGCTAGTTGTTATTCCTACATGTATATGGGTCTACTTTAGATAACCAAAATACCACTTACCCGACTTTTAAATCACTGAAACGAAAGCACCGATAAACCACTTAAACAAACACTTACATCACTAACAAAAAACTACAGGTTAGTAACCACTTGGCCATCATTAGATATTTTTCTAATTGTGCGTGAACATTTTTATTCTGATGTCAGACAAACCATCAAGTTTTAAAAAGTGTTCTATCTGTGGGCATAAGATCTGTCCTCAAGATCCCCATTCCTCGTCTGTTTGCTGCTTGGGTGCCTCTCACCTTCAGGCAAATTGTAAAATTTGGGCTCCTTTTGGGACCAGCACCATTCAAGGTAGGAGGAAAAAAATAATTACCAAGAGTTTGCTTTCCCCATAGACTGGGTCTTCCACTATGTCTTTTGAGGCAAGACCTTCATCTGCTTCTTCTAGTAATGAAAAAAGAAAGGGGTAAGATAAGGACAGACCTAAAGAAAAACACTGGAACAAATTTGTAAAGAAAAAGACTGAAGATAAGATATCAGAAGAGAAGAGAGTAGAAAAATCAAGAAAACAGTCTTCAGATCTGTCTAGTTTGTTGGGTCTGATACCTAAAACTTCAAGGCAGTTGGATCCACTTGCCATTTGGGTCTGAACTTCCTCCCCTTCAAGTACCTTTTCTCTACAGACAATAAGACCTTGGCTAAATCCACTAATCCTGCAACATAAATTACCTTAAAGACCCACATTGATAGCTTCATAATTGAAGTCTGGAAGTCCCACCAGAATTCTCACAGAAATGGAAGTTGACCATACGATGAGAAAATATTTGAGGACACAGATCTAGCTGGGAATCCTCCCAGTACCATCTCCCAGTGGAGGTTCAGAAATAGGCCAATTGACCCTGTCACACTTTGCTCTGGTAGCAATTTACTGTTTTGATTTGGTTCCCATGGGTCCTAACCCTTCCGGCGCACCTCAGTTGGATTCGACAATCCAAGACACTTTGGCTTTGACTATGTCCCTTACTGTCTTGACTCCAGTGTTATCAGGACAAGATGAGTCCTGGAACTGAAATGTTGGTGTTGGAGTGCCAAGGATGGAGTTGACCCTGAAGTTCTTGGAACCATTTCTCCTCTTTGGTGCCGTGGCACTTGACAGCTCAAGTCCAAGGTCCTCTTTGGAGCTGATCTCAGAAGGAACAGGGAAGCTTCCAGGGTCAGTTGAGAGAAGAATTACTTCTTCAGCTCCAATGGTGGAGTTGGCTTTTAAGGCTGTGGAGAGGACCCTGGGTGAACCAAGAAGTCAGGTGCATGCACCAAGTTCAGATCTGTCCTGACACCCACTGGAACATGGTCCTTATAGCTCTCATTTGGATCAACAAGGACAGTCAGAACCCATAGGCTTCAAGGCTGCTTGACACTCGGGCTCACAGTCTGATTCTGATCTGTCTCCACTAGAACCCCAGAGACGTGTTCCAAGCAAGCAGACGTATAAACAGAAGCACATAGACTCCTCTCCTGATTTTGTCACTGAGGGCATGAATTTGATTGAAAGAGAAGGTCCCTGCAGATCCCCTTGGAAGATGTCACATTTGGGGACATCCTAGAACTGATAAAGCAGAAGGGTGTATGGGGGGATGCTCCACTGAAACTCCTCCGGATGAGCCCATGTTCCTTGAAACTTTTGAGTCTGGATCATCTGCTTCCTGGGTAGTCCCCCCTTCTGATACAATGATAGATCTTATAGCACAGAGGGCATGGAAGGAACCTGAGCCAATTCCTATGAAACCAGACAGAATGCTAGTAACTCCAAAAGACAGAAAGCATTGGTCTAAAGATCCTCCTGTAGATGCTGTGGTATTATCAGCAGTGATGAAGAAAGAACTGTCTGATGAGAGTTCCTCTGTTCATCTCCCTAGCAGAGAATCCAGGGCTTTGGGTGGTCTAGAGAAATGGATTTAATGCTTTAATGACTTTTGCACTTAGGGCACTGAATTAACTTGCCCATTTGACTTGTTTCTAGAGGGACTTGATCAAGGAGATATCCAAGTCTCTTTTAGGTAACTTACCATTGGATGTCAGAAACTCAGTGGACACCCAAATGTCTACCCTACAATCTACTTCCATTGTTGCCATGTGACTGCTATCAAACACAGCAGCTGGTACAGGCATTACCATGCATTGTCATGGCTGGATGTGGCTTTGTGACTTTGCAGAAAGCTTCAAGACAACTTTCATTAATGGCCCTTTCAATGGCTCCACACTATTTAGACTCAAGGTAAAAGAGATGCTTACCAGGAGAGAACAAGACAGCAAGAACCTCTCCACTCCACAAAGATCCTATTACAGGAATCAAATGGGAGGTATGAAAATGTGGTTCAGGAAATCATAGTACTTTTACTATGATATTCCTGCAAATAGACCCACCCAAGGCAGAGGGGGAGGCAAGTCAAATGGACATCACCCCAGAGGCAGAGATGGACCACAGAATCAGCGTTTCTCTGGTCCCATCACTGAGAAATCCTACCAGCACCCCTAAAGGGTTACCCAGCTACTGCACTCTGGATGCAATCAAGAAGTGCTTAACCTCACACCCACAAACCTGGCAAATCATTACTTCTGATTCAAGGGCATTAAGGATAATTACCAGAGGCTATACTATACTCTTTTTCTATCCTCCAAAGAAAAAAATTAAGGATTCCTGATACTCCACCCAATCAGTTGGAATCTGCTGCACCAGAACTTTCAAAGTTTCTAAAATAAAGAGTTCGACAACAGGTTCCCCTAGACCAATTAGAATCCAGAGTCTATTCTAGGTTCTTTTTAGTTACAAAGTAGACAGGGGATCTTAGGCCATTGTTGAAGCTCAGCCACCTCAATCTACTTGTCAAGCAGATTAAATTCCAGATGGTCACGATACAGTCCATATCGCCTTTCTTAAGGAAGGATGATTGGATGTGCTTTATAGATCTTCAAGGTGCCTTCAAATGATATCCAGGAGATTTTTCCATTTCTGTCAGAAAGCCAGTCATTACCAATTCAGAGCACTGCCATTCGGTCTCACCACAGTCCCGTGGGTGTTCACCAAGATTATGGCACTGGTAGCAGCTCATCTAAGAAAAGTCTTCCCATATCTAGACAATTGGCTCCTAACTGCTACCTTCAGGGATCTACTGCTACAACACCAAGCATTCCTAGCCCATCTTGCAGATCAGTTAGGGATAACTGTCAATCATGTGAAGAGTAAACAGCCCCCTTCTCAACATACAGCATTCATAGGATATTAGAACAACAAAATTCAAGAAATTGCCAAACTTCCCTTGGCAAGAGTACTACAATTAAGGGTGGTTCCATCTCAGGTAGTTCAGTATTCCCATCCACACAAAACATTGATTCTTCTTTTGTTAGGTCTGATGGACTCTTCCATCAGTTTAGTGCCACTGCCAAAATACCACATGAGTGTTACAATGGATGCTGTCCAGTGGTCAAATAGTCTTCATCTCTTCTGTGCCAGAATCCATCTCACTCAAAAATGCAGAAACCACATAAGCTGAAGGATAACCTCTCCATCAGTGGTAGAAGGGAGATGCTTCAGTTCACCAATCCCACAGGCCTCAGTAACCACAGATGCTTCCCTTCTAGAGTGGGGGGCATTTTAAGGGGAAGATGGTTCAAGGAATGTGGTCACCTGTAGAGGCCAAACTTCACATCAATGTTTTGTAGATGAAAGTGTTCCTCCTAGCATTGTAAGCTTTCCAGGACTATCTACTCAAAGGTGTGTTTTCCATCCAGGCAGACAATATGTCAGTAGTATGGTACATCAACAAACAAGGGAGGACACATTCATATCCTCTTTGCTGGGAGACCATTTGAGTCTGGCAATGGGCAATGTCTTAAGACCAAAGGCTGATGTAGCAATAAACCAGAAGTTAGAAAATAAAAGCAGAATAACAGAAAAATTCAAACTCCAAGAACATCAATACTTTATTACAGCAAAGCTTTCGGATATAAATCCTTCTTCAGTGCAATATACAATCTTATTCTTGTTTTACAAAAACTGAAAAAATGTTACAGATTGTATATTGCACTGAAGAAGGATTTATATCTGAAAGCTTTACTATAATAAAGTATTGAAGTTCTTGGAGTTGGAATTTTTCTGTTACATGGGCAATGTCTTCCCACCATTTTTAGTAGCAACTCATATTCCTAGGATATCAAATATTCTAGCGGGCAGGTTGAGCAGGTCTATCCTCATGAGTAATCTCTCAAAACAGTTGATGACAACAGAGATTTTCAAACACTGTGACCTCTTTGCCTCCTACCCAAACGACAAGTACAGCAATTACTTTGCCCTCATCCCTCCACATGGGCATTCACCTAGAGATGCTCTAGTCCATACTTGGCCCTGGGTCTCCTGTATGCATTTTTACCAATACCTTTCTTGGCAAAATTCATACAGAAAGCCACGAGGTACAAAATCAAGGTGATCCTCATTGAACTGTTTTAGCCCTGGCAGGTTTGTTTCCCCTTCCTTTGGCCTTATTTTTTACCTCATTCCTGGGTGCTGGATCCCATTCTGGATCTCCTGAACCACCCATCTGGGACCCGCTACTGGATCTACAAATCCTAAAAGTTACCACATGGTTTCTTCCATTTTAATGATAGCCAGATATGCCAGGTTGGTTTCTCCAGTAGTACACATAGTTTCTTCTTCTCAAAAGCAATCAACCAAAAAGACTAATGAAAGCAAATGGAAAAGATTTTCTATTTGGGTGTCATCAAAAGGATTATATCCTTTTTCTGCCTCTGTCCAAATCGGTACTGGAATTTCTATTAGTTTTCCACCAGAGTTCCAGTTTTTCTACTATCAAAGTTCAAATGGCTGCCATTTCAAATTTTCATATAGGCCATAATGACTCTTCCATTACACTTCTTAGGATATCCAAAACGTTTCTCAAAGTAACTTTTTTACTGAGGCCTCCCATTCGAGAACTAGTTCTTTCATGGAATGCCATATTATTACTTCAGTCATTGACTCACAAACCTTTTCAGCCTACAGCATCAGCTGACCAGAAGTTTCTTTCTTGGAAAACTGTCTTCCTGATTGCCATTATCTCTGCTAGATGAGTTTTAGAATTTCAAACACTTTCTTGTAAGCCACCCTTTCTCATCTTACACAAAGATGTCATTGAGAAAGAACCCTACCTTTCTCCTAAAAGTTTAATCTGAAGCAAATCTGAATCAATACATTGACTTGTCAGTATTTTTTCCAAATTACTCTAGTAATGGAGATCATAGACAACTTAGATTACACTTACAGATCAACTATTTATCTCCTTTTCCAAAACAAATTTGGGGCACCATATGTCAGAAGTTATACGTTCTAAGTGACTTGTGGACTCCTTTTCTTTTGCTGATAAAACTTGATGATTGTCTCAAAGCCTAAGGCTCATTCCACTAGAGCAATTGCTACCGCCACAGAATTCATGATAAGAATTCCTATTAATAACATTTGTGCAGTGACAGCTTGGTCAACAGTTCACACCTTCATATCTCATTACAAGTTGGATGTGCAGTCTAGAGCTCACATATCCTTTGTCTTTACCATTCTCAGGAATGTCTTTCCTTGAGACCACCGAAATATCCCAAATGTTGAATTGGATGAAAATAGGCAACATTGGATATGAAAGTTATATACCTACCATAATGACAGATCCCTGTTGTCTCATTTTCATCTGGTTAAATATCCCTTCTTCCTTCTTGCATACCTCTATATTGTAACTATTTTACACAGTTTTAAACATTCTTTGCTTTTTAAGTGTTAAAGTTTCCAAGAGTTGCTTGGGAAAAAATGTAAAAATTTACACATTTGAGTACAATGAGTATGCCTAGCTGCTGCACCCTTGTATACGATCTTCTGGTGCTCAGACAGACTTCAACTAAGACTCTGTCTGTTTAAGGTCACCTTTCAAAGATAACTTGGTTAAAAAGTTTTTCATTCCATGATAGTTCTTTTAGGTATCAAGACATTTTTCTATATGATTAGAATAGTTAGCAAACTTGATCTGAGGTAATTAAGACAGAAAAGGGGAGTTGTTGGTAGGGGAGGAATCAGAGGCTCAGATACAAAGCTCTGGAAGAAGGTGGTGAGGTCAGATCCAGTTGGATGTGACTACCCAAACTGAATCAAATGAAAATGAGACAACAGGATCTATCACTATGATAAGTACGTAAGTTTTATTTTTACGCATTGACTGATTTCAGCAAATACAGTGTATTGTGTGACACTACTGCTGTCACATCACATCAGTGACTGTTGTTCAACAGTAATCAAACAACATCAGTAAGTTGCTTTTATTCATCTCATAGTTGAATGCATACCTGTCGCTGTCCCCAGGTTCACATAATGTCCTTGATTTTGCCTCATAATTTAACCCTTTGCCTTGTAAAATGTTTGGTTTTCTAGTAAATCAGTGAGGATTACAATCAGTCAGTAATGCAATTGAGTTTCTTATTGTTTAGAAAATGATTGTTGATGTAAAATCTGTTATTCTTTTAACGTTTTAAATGAAATAGAATAATATTTTGAAGTGTTCCTGATTTTGTACCTGTGTTCCCCTATTATTTTTGCATTATTTATTTATTATTATTTATTTTATTTTATATTTGTTAACCGGTAAAGTCCGACTGGATACAAGTCCTTTTTCAGTGGAGGCCCGGAGAGAAAAGCTCCACTATTAGAATTACAAACTTTACAAAAGTTGACAAATATGTGAGAAATAATAAAAACATTCACAAAAACAGTTACATAAAAGGAATAAGACAATTCTCCAGAAGTACACATTTACATCATGCATAATACATAAATGAGAGAGGGACTTGTTTCTGAAAAGTTGAGGTCACTAAAGAAAGCTGAGATAAGGCCTATCCTTTGTCCAGAATTCTTGAGAAAAGAAGTTGAGAGTTCTAGCATCATATGTCCTGCCAGTACTTATAAAACCCCCTTCTGAAAGAGAAAACTGCCGTAACATTCAGAAATGTCTGCATTTCTTAAAACCACATGTAAGTACCGAGATTGGTTGTTCTGAGCTGGTAATCTCTAAATCTTGCCTCACCCTAATTCACTGGTTACTGGGTTTATTTTGATCAGGGTTATAGTACAACCATGTTTAGAATAAAGCAGATAATCAATTAATGAAAGATTGTTTTTTACCTTTTATTGCAACCCAAGCCAGATTTTCTGGGGCTCCCACATACTTAAGAATGACTGGGTCCCACACAGCTGCAGGTACTGCAGGTGCTAAAGCTTGCCAGGATCCTTAACCTAGGCACCCCAGACACAGTTATTGGGTGAGTCTCAAACTGTCAATTAAATAGACATGCTACTGTGATACACAGTTTCTATCCAGTATAGTCCAATTGCTATATCTTGAGGAGTTGTATGAAAATCCTATATAGTCTCCTGTTAATTTAGAAATATTCTGCATACAAAACGTTTTCATATAGTTTTTTTAATCTCTCTTTTCTATTTATAATCTCCCTTTTAGACTCCCTGATATGTCCACTTTACTACTAACCATACTCCAATCACCACCTACAAATAAAATGTCCTGTTAAAATCTTATTATTTCACTAAGAACATGCTAAAGTGATCTTCTTTACTATGCAGTAGCCTCTTATCACTGCAAATCTTCCATTATTGTCTTTCTTCTCTTCCTCTACCACTATTTTTGTCACTTTCCCTATAAGTGTTATTACTTCTCTTTTTATTTGTCACTGATATTCTACTAAATAACCTTTCTGCTAGCCATTCTTTATCAAATTAGCACACATCCATCTACCCATCCTCAACCCCTTTTTCCATTTTGCATATGAGGTTGGGTGTCACTTCAGCAGTGACAATCATCTCGAGCCAAGGTTTACACTGCCGGGTGGCTAGCCCTGCCATGCTTATTCATTCGTACTACTCAACTGCTCACTTGCACACACATTCTCACCTACAACCAATTTACAGAGTATCCAATCCACCTTCTGCATGTCTTTGGAATGTGGGAGGAAACCAGAGCACCCGGAGGAAACCTACGTGACCACAGGGAGGACATGCAGACTCCACATAGAAGTCATCCCAGCCAAGAATCGAACCATAGAACCTCTTGCTGTGAGGCAACAATGCTAACCGGTTGCTTATTTTTGTAATAATGTAGTGTTTTCTAAACACTCCATTGATGATTTATTTTTATGGTACAAGGTTTAAGGCAAGATTTTGAAGACTTTTAAACATATTCAGGCTAAGTTTTTACTAGTTATATTCAAATTTATTTTATTTATACACACACACACACACACACACACACACACACACACACACACACACATGTGTATTTATATGTGTGTAAAGTCTGCATGGGATGTGCTATATGAAAATATAGGGACCAGACCAGAGATATAGTATTAAATGGGCATTTTGTTTTTATTTTTGAGCCTTTAGAATTGTTATTTAGAGTGTGTTGTATACGCCCTTTACTGTCTCTGTAATTTGTTTTATATAAGACAGTCTAGGAGACATGTTCGAAAATGTAACATGAAAGACATATTAAAAATGTTAGCAGGGTATAGACAGTACTCGTCTGTCTCAATATATCTCTTACAACATTTGCATTCAGTAATTCTTATATAAGTCATTGTTCTCTGCTTCTCATCTAGACTAGTAAGGCCATTAACATTCCATATCAATATTTTTAATGCTGTCATTCTAAGTAGACGTGATATTTTCTTTCTTTCTTTCTTTCTTACACAGACATATTGTTGTCTGGTTGAAAAATCTGCTATAAAACCTCAGCCTGACAACTCTTTTTAACTTCATAGGTTCATAGGTGTGTACTAGGCTAATGGCCCTGGAGCCTTTACAAGCCTAGCCCATAGGATTACCCTGGCATTGTGCCACCCAACCTTAGTTCCCAGTGTTTCTGTCGAGTATCCCCGGGATGAATTTTCTATTTCCCATCCACTCATCAAGATTTCTCTTGAAGAGGGCCAGTGAGGTGCTCTGTTTGACAAGTATGGGAAGACTATTCCATAGCATGGACAGTCTCTGGGTTATGAACCTGTCCCTCCAGCACATTCTGTTGATTGTGGTAATAAGGTTGAGGTCTCTGGAGTGTGTGGTGCAGAGGGATTGGGATTTTTTTAGATGTAGCATTTCTAACAGAGCTTGATCAGCCATGGCTTTGTAAGTCAAGCAGAGATTGCCTCTAAGTAGGCGATATGAGACAGAGAATAGTTGGAGTTTTTTGAGTCTGTCCATATAGGACGTGTTTAAGGCCTAGGATCCTCTTTGTGAGGTACTTTTGTGGTCTGTCCAGTTATTGCAGGTGTCTAGTGAGGTACATGCCAAGTGGGGCATTGTACTCGATGATTGGCCTCATGAGGGAAGAGTAGAGGGAGACAATGACCTCTTTCTTCCTGGAAACAAAATCCTTAGTAATGAGATGTGCCACAGAGAAGGAATTTCTGATCACAGTGGCAATGTGGTGGTCAAAAGAGAGGTTGCTCTCAACCTATGTTCCTAGATCTCTTATAACGCCTTCTGTGTTCAGTGGGCTACCATCGATGTGGCAATTCATGGGAAATGTTTTTTTCCCCAAAGGGGATGACGACACATTTTTTCGCATTGAGCTTAAGGCCATGGTTCTGACACCCGTCATTGGTCTCAGTGAGGCCTTTCTGTAGGATGTCAACATCACTTGGGGAGTTAATAATAGCTCCCATCTTGCAATCGTCTACGAACTTTGTCAGCCAGTCCCTTCGTGTTGGCCTGGACATGTTACATTTTCCCCAAAAGTATTTTCACCACGACTCCTGTACCAAAACACTACATACCAAATACAAAACTATCTACATTTACAAAAACAAAGTACTCATTTTTAAATAAGAGCAATTGCTCTAGAACAGTGGCTGCTCACACAAGCATTAACTTAAACAAAGAGTAGGTTAGCCATCTTATTGTGCATGTTTGTGCCTGTGCTGACCCAGTGATACATATTTGCTTATTTCAGCGTTATTGCTGTTCTCTCCTGTATTCAGGGAATAACTTGCATATGTTGAAATGCTTGTTTCTGTTTTAACTAACTCTTTGAACACTTTTCCTGTTAAGATTTAGAAAATGTTTTAGCTAATTCCTAACTTAGCTTCATCTGACTACAGCTGTTACTGGAGTTGTGCACTATATTAAATACTAACATTTTACCAGTACTTACATTTAATTTCTTTTTTACACTAGCTAAGTTACCTATCATTGTCCTCTTCAGAGCAAATTACAATACCTTGAAAATGTTACCATCAAAAAGTCATCTAGACATTCCATAATTGAATTTCTAGAGCTTTCATGCACTTCTACTCATTTCTGCCAGCAAGCTTCAGGTCTTCAAACAAAAATCACAGATTTCCAGCAAGATGTACCTCAAGTCTTTATATTATACCCTCTTTAGCCTAAAAAGTTCTAAACTGAAAAAATAAAACATCTGAGAATCTCACAGATGTGATCATGAAGCAACATTTTTCATGTTTCCATTGTTCCTCCTTTCTGCCACATTTTAGAAATTAACAAATCCTTTCTTGTTATGTTTACAGATTTAGAAACATAGGTCTTTATTGTTTCCTAATGATCAAATTTGGGGCACAAACACAATGTGCCATCTTAGTCTTATCTCCTGCTGTGGAATACCAGTCCATTTCCTTGTTTGGGTTTTCATAAAATTAATGTAGTAATTTCCCTCCATTTATTCTAGGGTAGTAGAAAATCTCAGATTTTCTGTTTCTGACCTGTCCCTCAACTTGAATAACATGCTTTATACCTTCTTGGAATATGCCATATTCTCACTTTCTCTCAATTTTTAAAGTTTTATCAGGTAAGTAATGTCTTTCGGCTTTTCCCAGTTAGGGGTTGCCACAGCAGATCATCGGTCCGCTTATGACTGGCAGAGGATTTTTACGGTGTCAAGTTGCTAGCCTGGTGCCCAACCTTCAAGGAAGGCACACCCACTCATGTACATACCTACCTACATGTCTTTAAAGTTCACTCAACCTCAAGGAGGACATGCAGACTCTGCACAGAAGGCGCTCCAGCCGAGAATCGAACTGGAGAGCCTCTTGCTGTGAGGCGACGACGCTGACCGCTGCACCACTGCTGCCATAAAGTTTTATCAGGTCATCAGACTAAATAGTCAGTAATTTCAATATCCTCAAATCTTTTATTATTTGACCTGATACATTCAAGTGTTGTACCTGTTTAAATAGTTCAGCATGCATTGGGCCTTTTTTTATTTCCAAAGTATTAGATGTCATTTGCAGTACAGTAGGTAGATCAGGGACTCTAAATTGCTGGTAGGTGTGAGTGGATGCATGAGTGATGCAAAAGAAAGACCTGGAAATCTGCTTCTAATTCCCCCTTTGCCTTGAAAACTCTGTGAGTAGTGGTGACTGAGGAATCCCTCTAGTAGTTGGATGTGACTTATAAAAAAGTGAACAAGCAAACTGCTGTCTGTTTTTTTTTCCTGCTGTTTTGCAGTGCGGTTCTTCACATTCACTGTTCCTTTCCTAATGGTCTCAATATATTAAGCCAAAAGGAATGATGGTCAATACATTTCACATCAACACATAGAAGAATTGCAAAACACACTTCTTTAGTTCTGAGTGCTCTGTTTTCACATTAAAACCACTCACAACTTCCACATAAACATGGATTACACTGTTGGACACTATAACACTCACACTGTTTTGTTCCTAGCTGTTTGTGGGAAACACAGGTCTGACAAAATTTAAATCGTGCACAGCTCCCATTTTCTAGCTGTTTGAAGTTCAATGTATATCAGCTATGAGAAAATCCTCGGTTTCAGAAATCATCCACAACTCTCTCCATAAAACAATTTCAGGGCATGTTTGCTTGGTTACATCAGTCTTTGTTAAGGTCCTTATAAGGCAAAGCTTCAGACTGTAGTTCAGTAATGCTATTTCTAATCTCAGTAACCATTTCACATTTTTTCAGAAGTAAGACTTTGTCTTACAAATAACTGCATCTCAAAACTAACACAACCTCCTCTTATAGATTCATAGGTAAGTATTAGTCTAGCTGGCCTTGTAGGCCATTTTAAGGCTAGACAGTTTCCCTTTTTATGCTCAAATTAACATATCCTTTTGGTTAAAAATTGGCCTTATTCAACCCATGGTCAATAATTATATATTACCCCTAATAAGAATAATTGGGATCATACCATAGATAATTTGAGGGAACACATTAATGGGATAAACATTTAGGAGCTGTCCTCTACATTAGTAGTACAGGGGGCACTCCTGGGGTAAATATTCTGTTTCACACTCATAGATCCAAGTTGTGCTTGTACATGGACAGGGATGAACTTTGCTTTATGTAGATTGAGAGTCTGTTCCAGAGCAGTCATATCCTCTGCAAGATATACCTGCCCCTTCAAACCATTCTGTTCATTTTGTCGATGAGGTTTAGATCCCTAGACCAAGTATTTTTGATGCCATTTAACTTGCTCATGTGCGATTAATCAGTCAGATCAGTACTTAGTCAGAGAATGCCTTGTATGCCAGACAGGTCACTGCTTAGTAGTCTGTAGGATACCAAGTTTCGTGACATGGCTTTGAGTCAGTCCATGTAGGACATGTTGTTTGGGCCTTGTATCCCTTCAGTAAAGTATCTCTGTGGGCATTCCAGTTGTTCCATGTGTCCAAACAGATACATGCCAAAAGGGGTATTATATTCAATGACTGGTCTAATGAGGGTGGAGAAAGGGGGCACAATGACATCCTTCGATCTAGACAAAATACCTTTGTTTATAAGCTGTGTGCAGTATAGACAGTAGACACGTTGGTCAAAAATTAGGTCACTGTCCACATACGTTTCCAAATCTGAAACAACTGGGTCAACTCTTAGGAGTGTATTGTTAATATGGTTGTTCCCTGGGGTAGATAACTTCCCAAAGTATATAGTAATGCATTTTTGGCATTTAGTTTCAGTCCTTTATTTTGGCACCAGTTATTTATTTGGGACACGTCTTCCTGCAGGATGGCTATGTCATTTGGCAATTCAGTAACTACTCTTATCTTGGAGTCATCTGCTAACTTAGTCATCCAGAGACCTTTGGTATTGGCTTTTACCTCAGGAAAGTAGATGCCAAACAGGAAAGTTCCCAGCACAGAACCATGGAGGACTCCACTGCTGAATGGTCTCTTTGTGGAGGTAACTTTCATCATTTTGATTTCCTGTGTCCTATTTTTAAGCCAGTTGGCAATCTAGTTGGTGACATTGGTGACACAGGGGTTTATTCACAGTTTATTCAGCTTTTTTGCTATGTTTGAATGGGGAATTATGTCAAAAGCTTTAGACAGGTCTAGATGTGCAGTGTGTACCATTCTGTCATCATCTATTGTTTTGCTGACGATTTCCAAACAATCCACCAGGTTGAGTAAGCATGACCTACCCTTGATGAATCCAAACTGAGACAGATCCAGTGTTTGGAGGTTCCCTATGTCGTAATTGATTAGTTTGATGAAATTCTTTCCATGGCTTTGCATATGAGGCTGGTAAGACTTATAGGTCTGTAATTGCCTGGGTCTGTTTAAGGTCCTCCCTTATGCAGGGGAATGACAGTAGCTGTTCTCCATTTGCTTGGTACAAAGCCTTTATGGAGGCTGAGATTAAATAATGTTGTTAGGGTTTCGCTACATCATGCTTCGTGCTATTTAAGATGCACCCAGAGATATTGTTAGGACACATGAATGCAGTATTTTTAGCTTTTGATAACATTTGTACCATCTTGGATTTTTTCTTTCCCACAACAAGCTTACAATGCCCTGATTACAGCAGATATACACATAAATGAAAAACATTCTCTTTCATTCTGAACTTGATCTTTGGATTCTGTTTGTAACACTGTATATATATTATATGTATTCATTTTTGGTGCACCCAAGTTATATCAATTTCAGATAAATCTCCCAGTTGTAACGCATCATCAATTACATCTTCCTTCCCTTCTCCATTTATCATTTGTTTCATTACAGTTTAATAGTTTAACCTGTATTATCATTATTCCCATTCACATTAACAGAGTCATTAACAGAAGTTTGATCAGGTGATTGTTAATCAGAATTAATACTTTCTTTGACTTGAAATTCCATTCAAAATTTCCTTTTTTTGTGATATTCAGTGCATTCAGTTGCAACTGTTCTTTGTATTCCCTTTTCCTTTTCTTTCACTGTTATCAAATCTCCTGTAATACAGTTTTAATTAAATTTCACCCCTCCCCCAAAAAAAAAATAGCCCTTCAAGTGGTCTCGAGGGAATATATTTCTCATTAATCCTTGTGTAGTACGAATATTTTATAAATACAAAAATTGTCCTTGCTGCATACTGAAGCCCCCCCCCAAAAAAAAAGACAACTATCTGCCTATCCCCTGTCTAAAGTTCATCTGTATTATAGTTTTTGTCACTGAATAGACCCATTCACACTGCTCAGACAAAACAAATTTCTTCATAGCTTCATGTACAGCATTTGGTATGAATTGTGAAGTCACTATTCTTGTCACATTAGTACCAAAAACTTACAACTTAAAATTAGACTAAGGTGGCTTATCAAAATTCTTCTCAAAATGTTTCCACCTGATTAATAAAACAGACTCCTCCTCCCAATAAACATCACACAATATCTCTTTACTCAAATGAACTCATGCCCATATATGTACTGCCTGTTTTCCCAGTGTGTGTAATATAAACAACACAAATGAATGTCTTTCTATTAAGGAATCAGTCATACAAGTAAATATGAGCAAATTCTTATGTGGCTCCAGTGTGGATGACTTTTGCTGTCCTGACCAGGGAACTGAAGCACATGACATTTCAACAGATCAGGGTATTTTCGGTCTTACTTCTTGTTTTTTTTTTTTTTTTTTTTTTTTTAGCATGCCCAGGTGTGCTTACTTCAGGTATCACATCTCCCAATTTTCTTGTTCTGGATAATTGCTGAGTTTAATATTTTTAACTACTTTTTCTTCTGGAGTTTCATCTCCGCACATTCCACTACCATATCCCAGGATGTATAGGCCACAGACGTACAGTAAACTCTCAGTTAACCGGCACCCATGTGGATTGCTAGATGGTTGTTAGATGAAGTTTCTGGTTGCTTGAGAGTTACTGTTAAAAACAGACCTGGCAAATACTGTACCCTATACTATACCATACCATAAACACTGTATCGATTTGATTTTAATATTGAAATGCAGTAATTAAAAGCCTGGCTGGAATAATAATATTTTAAACTTACATGTCCACTAGAAAGTGTGCCACACAGAACAGTTTTCAGTGGCACACTGAGTGGATTGGAATGGAAATTAATTGAATAGAGAGACAGAGAAAGTAAATGCATGTATGAAAGCAGAAGTGACTGTGTGTGAGAGATAGGAGAGATGTATGAAAGCTGAAGAGAGTGCGTGTGAGAGATCAGAGAGTGAAAGAGTGAGTGTCTGCATGTATGAAAGCAGAAGTGAAAGTGTGTGAGAGAGATCAAAGATATGTATGAAAGATGAAAAGAGTGTGTGTGCGAGAGATTGGAGAATGTGCAATCTGATGCAAACTGACTGAGTGAGTATGGAACAAGTGCTGACATTTTAGCGATTTGACTTGTTTGGTTTGATTTGTTCTCAGGTTGGGGATAGAGGGAATTTATTCGTATCCTCCTTTTTGAAACTGAAACACTAAAAACGTAAGGTATGTTTCTGCGGAGGGAGAACAGAAAGTGCAGCACATGAAAAACTGAATTGTTCATACTGTACTGTATTTCTTCGATTTTTTTTTCTGATTCCTTGAGAGTTCTGTCTGCTTGAGTTCTTGTTAACTGAAAGTTTACTGTACTTTAACCAGCTGTGGCAAGTGTCAGGCAACCTCCCAGCTGCAGAATGGTAATTTAAATTTTATTATCCATCAAAACACCTATGGCATCCCGCACAGAAAGCAAAGCAATGGTTTAACCTACACTTTATCTCCTTCCCTCTACCATCATTCCTCCTTCTCCCAGCAGCAATTACACTGACGGAAAGAGTAGGAGTTGTATAATAAAATACAGATTACACAATGACCCCCCATTAATATTCCAAAATGTGCACACTGATTGGTCAGCGTGCACATTGTAAATCAAAGACTTATACTAATGGAAAAAGGTCCAGTCGCCCGGACTTTTTCCATTAGTATAAGTCCTTTTTTTTGGACAGAGAACTGAAAAGCTCCGTTGCTGTTATCTCACTATTTTAAATGAGTTTAACATAGCGAGATATCTTAAAATAAACCAACGGAGATCTTCCTTTCTCTGTTGCTTTTTTTAAAGCTGTCTCGCTATGTTAAACATATCATTGTATAATAGCAATAACCCACTTCTGGGTGTGGGTAATGCTGGATTTACCCACAGTTGTCTTTGGCTTTGCCCTCGTGACCAAACCACACCAACCGTGGGTAAATCCAGCATTACCCACACCCAGGCATGGGTTATTGCTTAATTAATATACATCATGCTGTCTTTTCAGTCTTACGTGCAATTTGTCATAAAATCATAACCTTTTTAGCATTGTAAACCAAGTCTAAAAATGTGCAGAGGATTATTTCCAGAGGTTATATAATTCTCTTTTCCCTACCTCTCCTTCAACATTAAACACATGTCCTGATGTTCCACCCAGTCAGAGGAAAACAGCAGCTCTAGAGATAAAAAGCTGCTGCAAAAAAGAGTCATCCAAGAGGTCCCTCCAGATGAGCTGGAATCCGGAACTTACTCATGATTCTTTGTAGTGTCAAAGAAAACAGGGATGTGGAGACCAATTTTGGATCTCAGCAATCTGAAAAAATCAGTTCAGTATACAAAGCTCTGGATGGTCACAGTTCAGTCCATTTTGCCTTTTCTGCACAAGGATGACTGGATGTGCTCATCAGATCATCAGGATGTGTAGTATCACATCAAAATGAACAGACACTTCAGGAGACCAGTATGCTTCCAGATGGGAGCCAGTCATTACCAGTTCAGAGCACTGTCCTTTGGTCACACCAGAGCCCCCAGGGTGTTCACTAAATGAATGGCAGTGGTAAAGGCTCATTAGAGACTGCAGGGATACTAGCTCATAACCACTCTGACCAAGCGTCTTCTGACAAAAGAACAAAACCATGTACTCCAGATTTGCTGTCATCTAGGGATTACCATCAACCACAACAAATCTCACCTAGAACCATCTCAGACATTAGACTTCATAGGTGCTTTGTTCAACACATTATCAGTTACAGCCTCTCTTCCCTTGCCAAGGGTTTAGACTATTTGATTTCAAGTCAAAAAGATAATTCAGAATTCTACTCTATCAGCTCATTTGATTTTACAAGCCTTGGGGTCAGTGTCCGCTGCTATAGTTTTAGCTCTGCTAGCAAGATACCATATGAAAATTCTTCAATGGACCTTGAAAACTCAGTGGTCTATTCTACACCAACCTATGTCCACTCAAATCAGAATAACTCAGGCCTGAAAAACGTATCTTTTGTGGTGGATTCAATCAGATCAGATCAGATATTACAAGGCCATACCGTCATTCGTCCTCAACCCAAAACTGTAGTGACCACAGATGCCTCCCAAATTGGGGGGGGACACTACTTGGGAAAAACAGTCCAAGGCACATGATCTCCCAAAGAGCCCAATTTGCATATCAGTGTTCTGGAAGTGAGAGCAACACACCTAGCATTGCCAGCCTTTCATGACTCTCTCCCCTCCAGCACTATTGCTATTCAGACAGACAATATGTCACTAGTATACACATAAACAAGCAAGGAGGAACTAGATCTTACCCCTTGTGTCGAGAAGCTCTGAATGTGTGGCAATGGGTGATCTCAACCAATCAATTTCTGATGGCAATGCACATTCTGGGAAAATCCAACATGATAGCAGAAAGGTTGAGTAGGTCCATTTTATTGCCTCATGAGTGCTCTCTCAACATGAGAGTTGCGAAAAAGATATTCTGCCAATGAGGCCAACCTTTATGTGACCTCATTGCATTTCCCCTCAATAGCAAATGCAGCAGTGTTCTTTGCCATGATCCTCCAATGGGAGAATCACCAAGAGATGCTGTCCTCCACGATTGCTCCCTGGTCTCCTCTATTCTTCTTCCCCATCCCCGCTAATCCCCAAGTGTCTCCAGAAAGCATCTTAAATGAAGAACAAAGTAATCTCCATTGCCCCTTATTGGCCTCATTTTTGGTTCCCCTTTCCATGGCCTCATCTAGTCCACCCTCCATGGATTCTGGATCCCATTCCAGACTTCCTGTTTCACCCAACACATATGATTCACCTAGACATTTTAGGCCTAAAAGTGACTACATGGTTTCTCCATTTCCATTGATAGCTAGGTTGGTAAAGTTGTTTAAATCAGTTTGCTCATTTGCTACTGTTATATTAAAAAAAATGCACTTTATGTATCGCCGCTCAGCTAGGGTTAAACTATTCCCGGTGCCATAAAATCTGCTCTTCAAATGAACTAGACAGTTTTTTAGTTTTAGCACTCAAATCTGTTTCTTTGAGCTCAGCACTTGTTCTACTACTACTTCTACTGTACTACAGTACTCAACTTTCCTCACTTGTCTAGAGGAAAACAGTTTTAAGTACTTAATAAATAAGCACCTATCCAGGCATGTCTAAGGGTCAGCTCTCGGTGTTTTCTCCTGTCTACCTGATGAATCTGGTCATCTTGGGGCAATGCAACAATTGCCTCATGTACACAGACAACCCTCTCCTCCTACCACCCAACACTACAACCTGTGAGAGATGCACTTATATAGCCAAACTGGAAGCAAAGCTCTCTTCAGCCAAGACTGGACTAGACAGTCAAGAGGAGAAGGTAAACACTTGCACTGCACCACACTCATTACATAGTCCCTCAAAACCTACACCACCAAAGCACACACATAGAAACAAAAAACACACACCTATGTTCAAAAAGGCTCTCAATAAAAATCTGCCCAAGCAACAGAGACCTCCAAAGCTGAAATGCAAGCAACCTCCACCCCCAACACAACCCAAATGACACATAGCCCACAGACTCAGTGTGCCACTCAACCACAGCCCATAAGGCATAACAACATACCCAACACTCTAGTCATAGGTGACTCTATAGTCAGGCACATTGATGTTCTACTCACCAGGCTAAACAAGGAAAAATGTACTGTTAGCTGCCTGTCAGGTGCCAGGATCTGTCACATAATGCATGCACTCACTTCACTCCACAACAAGTACAAATCTGACTCTGTCATTGTCCATGTTGGTGTGAATGACCTGAGACGTACCAACCTGGACTACATGAAAAGAGACATGGAGGAGCTCTCCGATCTTGTAGCCCAGGCAGGTATGACCCTAGCCTTGAGTAGCATCCTGCCATCACCCAGAATGATACCACAGTACAAGGACAAAATGATGGACTTCAACAACTGGCTAAGCTTCTGGTGTCATTCTGAGGGGATCTAGTATCTGTCTGCTTGGGATGACATGATCGACAGACCACGATGCTTTGCCAGAGATGGCCTGCACCTGTTGCCCTTGGGATTCCGGATACTGGCTAAGGCTCTCACCACCCCTATAGTGCCTTTTTAGGCAAGGTTCAAATGACAAATTCACCACCATAACAGGTACAAGCAAGCAAAATCTGAGGATAATGCACTCAATGCTAGAAGTCTAAACCTCAAAATGCACTCACTCGAGGCACTCCTTAAAATGGAGAACATCGACATCAGTGCAGTGACAGAGACCTGGTTCAAGGCTCCAGAGAGCACCCCTGCATTACCAAGCTATAATTCATACCACACCTTTCGGCCACCTAACCTGGACCGAAACACTAAAGGCAGAGGCATGTCCATATTCATTAAGGATATCCACACTTCCAGGCTAGTTGCTCAGCATAATGCATCTGAGATTATCCAAGTGCAACTAACTCTGGGCAAGACTGCAATCCAAATTGCAGCTTTCTACAGATCCCTCACCATGCCCCAGGATTCCCACTCCTCATTTCTTGATACTCTGGAAAATATTAGGGTACAGCACAACACCCTCATAATCGGCAATTTCAACTACCCCACCATTAACTGGGAAAACTACTCATGTACCAACTCTTTTGCTCAATGTTTTCTGGAATTCATAAATTCCAATGCCTTGGATCAAATTATCCACACCCCTACCAGGGGCAGCAATATCCCAGACCTTGTCATTACCAACATGGGCGACTGGTGTTCCACACCAGACGTCAATTCCTCGTTGGTCAGATCTGACCACAAGCTAATCACCCTAGACATCCACATCCTGCCCCCACCCACTATTAGGGAAACCACCGTAAAATAATTCTCCAAAGCCAACTTCATGCTTCTTAAGACAGAAGTGGCAAACTTCAAGACATCCATGCAGATGGACAATAGAGGTACAACTGCTGAATTCTACACAAATGCACTTTATAAGCACTTACACGAGTGCATGGATCATGCTATCCCTAACAGAACCAAGATGCTATCCTCCAAAAAAAAGAAGCCAATCTGGTGGTCCCCTGCCATAAACAAACTTTACAACAGAAGAAAGAAACTGTTGCAAAAAAGAGTAAAATCCCATGATTGGAGGAACTCCCTGGTCAGCCTTAGTAAGAAGCTGAGATCCCTCATAAAATCCTCCAAAGTTACGAAAACAAAATCACCACTGATTTTTAAGACAATCACAAAGCATTCTATAGCTATGTCAAGAATCTCAATGGCAACACTCAGATCCTCTCTGAGTTACAGCACAATAGCACTAAATATACAGAACCACCTGATATTGCCAACATCCTGGCAGATAGGTTCAGTGCTAACTTTACCCCCCTCTCACCCCCTAAAGGGCCCGTCTCTATACTGGAAGAATGCAAAGTTCCTGTAATCATGGCTGCACAGGTAAAAACCACACTCTCCAAAGCCAAGAACACAGCATCCATAGGACCTGACAACATCCCAGGCTGAGTTTCTACACGAACTACAGAATGAACTGGCACCCCACCAAAGTACCATATTCAATCATAGCCTCACCTCAGGTTTTGTGCCCACTGAATGGTGCACAGCGATGGTTATCCCACTCCACAAAGGGAGAGCCACCACGGACCCCGGGAACTACAACCCCATTATCCTGATGACCCTGGTCTGCAAGGCCATGGAGCGTATCATCATGGAACTTATAAACAAAGACATTGGTAATCCCCAAACTCTGGACCCCACCCAGTTCGGGTTTGTAAAAGGCAGATTATGTCTTCTAAACCTAATAGAGTTCTTTGAAGCAGTCAGCAAAGCCATAGACAAGGGTAAAGGTGGTTCACACAGCCTTTCTAGATCTTGCCAAGGCTTTTGACACCATCCCCCACTCTGGAATTATAGATAAACTCATTAAACTAGGTATAAATCCCTATGTCACAAGATGGGTTGCCAACTGGCTCACTGACAGAACCCACACTGTGAAAGTAGCAGACTCCAAATCTGACTTCAGACCAGTGACAAGTGGAGTACCACAGGGTTCAGTCCTGGGTCCTCTCCTGCTTGGTTTCTACTTCTCTGAAGTACAGGCTAACACAGAAGGTCTTTGGCTAACGAAGTTCACAGATGACTGCAAACTAGGAGCCATAATGGAAACTCCTAAAGTTGTGGACATCCTACAAAAGGGCCTCACTGAGACAGATGTCTGGTGTCAAAGCCATGGCCTCAAGCTCAATGCCAAAAAGTACATTGTCATCCCTTTTAGTAAAAACTCTGTACCCATGAACTACCACATAGGCGGTAGTCTACTTAACACCAAACGTATTTTAAGAGACCTTGGGACACAGGTGGACAGTAGTCTCTCCTTTGATAATCACATCACCACAGTAGTCAGTGGCACACCTCATCACAAAGGGTTTCTCTTCCAGGAAACAATAGGTCATTGTTCCCCTCTGCTCATTACTCATTAGACCCATTGTAGAGTACAATGCCCCTTTTGGTATGTACCTCACACGACATCTACACCAACTTTAAAGGCCGCAGAAGTACCTCACAAAGAGGATTACTGGCCTCAAACAGATGCCCTATGCAGACCATCTCAAACAACTCCAGCTTTACTCCGTTGCATATCGCCTACTCAGAGGCGATCTCTACCTAGCATGCAAAGCTATGTCAAACCCAAAGCTGTTGGCCATGCTCCACTTAAAGAAATCCCAATCCCTCCAAGCTACATGCTCTAGGGACCTAAACCCTGTCACTACAATAAACAGAACATGCTGGAGGGATAGATTCCTGTCCCAGAGACTTCCCATACTCAGGAACAAACTACCTATCTGTATCAAACAAAGCTCCTCATCAGCACTCTTCAAGAAAAATCCGGATGATTGGATGGTAAATAGGAAATTCAACCCAGGGATCAATTCTGTGGCTCTGCTCCACAGGGGCACGGGAAAATAATTTTCTTGTGTTCCAAAAGCCAGGGTACCTTTTTGGCTAGGCTTATATAGGCCCTATGGCCAATAGCCTAATACCTACCTATGAACCTGTGAACAACTCAGGCTCTCCTCCCTTGTCCATCATATTCTTTTATCCTCCTATAAAGCTTCCACTAGGAAGATTACATAAGTAAATTGAAAAGATTTGGGTTTTTTTTTGTGAACAGAAATACAGTGACCCTTATTCAGCACCTGTACATAAAGTTCTTGAGTTTTTAGGTATAATTTTAAATGAAGGGTCTAGCTCCTTGACCACTAAAGTACAATTACCTGCCATTTCTAATTTTCATATAGGAGTTAACAATTCCACCTTAGCTTCTTCAACACTTTGTAAGGCCTTTATAATGGGTACCTTTCTTCTGAGGTCTCTTTTTAAAGATCCAACTCTACCATGGGATTTGAATTTAGTTTTACAAGCCTTAACTCAATCTTCAGTTGAACCATCAGCAAAGTGTGAACTAAAATTTTTACCCTGGAAATTATCTTTTTGATAGCTATAACCTCTGCACGAAGAGTCTCTGAACTTCAAGCCTTATCTTGTAAGCCTGCCTATTTAATTTTCCATAAAGACAGGGTAGCATTATGAACCAGCCCATCTTTTCTTCCTAAGGTGGTGTCAGAATCCAACATCAATCAATCCATTAATCTTCCAGTTTTCTTTCCAAATTTCATGAACAAAAGAGAATACACGTTACATTTGTTGGATGTTCACAGACAGTTAATGTTTCTATTTGTGTAGAACAAAGAATTTCAAAAAGCAAATCAATTATTTGTTTCTTTTGTGGAATCGAAATTGGGAAAGCCAGATACAAAAGTAACTTTAGCCAAATGGTTAACTGATTGCATTTTCTTTGTATATAACAAATTGGGTTTGTCTTTGTCAAAACCTTTAAAAGCCCATTCAACCAAGTCCATGGCAACTTCATCAGTATTTTTATCCTGGTCTTCATTGGGCAATATATGTGTAGCTGCAACTTGGGCTAATCCTCCTACCTTTATTATTCATTACATATTGGATCTGGTCTCGAGAGGAAGAGCAGCCTTTGGCTCAACAGTACTCAGGAATATCCTTCCTTAGAGTCCTCCCAGAGATTCAGGTAGCTGGGGACTGTCCCATTTGTTGAGGAATGAATGAAAATTGACAACATCAGATAAAGAAGTTATGTACTCGCCATAATGCTCCATCTGTGTTGTCCATTTTCTTTCTTCCTCAACTCCCCTCCCTCCAGTCCCCTACCATTTAGCTATGACTCTTTGATGAATGAGATGCTTATCAGGGAACCAATGTTCCTCCTTTTGATTTCCAGGTAATGCTTACTCAAACTAGTGTTTTAGTATTCCTATGAAGCTATAACGTCTGCAAACAAGATCTGAGATAGGTTAGGGGGTTAGAGCATTATGGGTAAGGGAGGAGCTCAAGAGTTCCAGAAGCCACAAGGTTTAAAAAGCATCTGAGTTGGATCCTAGGGTTGAATTTGAACCCATTTATTAAGGAAGAATGAAAATAGACAACACAGATGGAACATTATGGTGATTATATAACTTCTTTTTTTTACTCTTGTGCTTGCAATAATTGTATATTACATTTTCTTCATTCAAATTTCGCACTCCTGTTCTGTCTGCTAACATATTCTAAAGCCACTACGTTCTCTTAAATCAGAAAAGTATATAACCAGTTGTGCTTAAAATAACTGTAGTTCAGCACTCCAGTTCATCTGCTAACGTAATTCCAAAAGCACTAAATTCTCTTACATCTGAAAAGTATATCTGTCTGTTCTTTACTGCAATCCATCTGTCAGCATGACCTTTCTTCTTTCTTTCTGTGCTTTATATTATGTTTAAATGACATATTTGATTAAACATTTTCCCAACATCCCAATTCTTTATTCATCTTTCTTTTGCCTATTATAGCCTTTTTATTTCATAGGGTTAATAATTCTGAGCTAGCCACAATATAATATCTATTTACAATACCCTCTTACCATAACCTCCTATTATCCACATTATGAGTTATGATATAATTCCACAATGATATACTGTAGTCATACTATAATGAACCTTTCTTTTGCCAGTTTACTTTACTTCCTAGATCGACAACCATTCCATCTGATTTAATTAATAAAAATAAGCAAAGGAGAAACAGAAGTTACCACTCACACTGGTGATGGCAGTTCATTAGTGATTTTATTTAAAAAATACTTCATTCCTTCCAGTAAAAACAGGAAACTTCTTCAGAATAAAACAAAATCTAAAACTAATTTCAAAGTCATACTGCCTGCAAAGCATGCAGTAAAACACACATTTATCTCAAAGGACTTGCTTTCAAATGCCCCTTAATACTATATAATTTCCAATTAAATTTCTTGGCTTTCAACAGTGACTAAAAATCACCTCTTTTGGAATTACATGTAAAACCCTCTCTCTCTCTCTCTCTATATATATATATATATATATATGGAAATCATACGCATGACTGAACATTTGTACTGTCAAGTGTTTTCTTCATCGCCAGAAGTGATCGAAAATCATTTGATTGCTTCTGCTGGATTTAAGTCCATATGAGATTGTGAACAATGGGGACTGGGAATTTGCCCTTTCTTTTCTGTAGAGAAATCTCAGAGTTGGTATATATATTTAGCAGGGGATGTAGGGGTGCAAAGGGGTTCTTTCCCCCTGCCAAAATTGTAAGTTTTTTGGTTTTTGTTGGTGTTTTGACTTTTAATCTTTCAGGATAGATGTTTAGCCATTTGATATTTGTGTACTTTGATGTTTCAAAGTGCATCTACACATGCACACACACACACACACACACATATATATATATATATATATATATATATATATATATATATATATATATATATATATGGATATACATATGTGTGTGCATGTGTGTGTGTATGTGTGTGTGTGTGTGAGTTTATAATAAATAACCTACAATGAGTTTGATCAAAACACTAAACAAACAAACTTATTGGTGATTAATATTAATCAATACTACAATCATCATCAAAAAAATAATCACAAATGTAAACTAATAGGTTACATTTGTGATTACCAAAAGAAAAGCAAAAAACATCTTCCACATCGTTGGAAACTAAATATACTAACTCCAGGGTCACACAAACTCAAATATAGGGGAGAAGCCACGTAATTCTGTAACGGTCAATCTAATGAATCTCAACAGTTGGATAATTCAGCCAACTGTACCATCAAAGAAAAACACCAGCATTTCATCTCACGATGAAATGCATGCAGTAATAAATTACATAGCACTGTTATATGTATAGATAGATAGATAAATAGAAAATGTGTACAACTTGTACTGCTTCTATAGAGAAAGTGCTATCCTTGTTTCTAACAGCAAGCAAATGCTCATAAATCCTTGATCTCAGCCTCCATTTAATCTTACCAATGCAGAATGAACTACATTTGAAATAAATAGCAAGATGCACAATAAAAGTATTTACACAAGACAGAGTTTCCTTAACCGCCAGTGTTCTATCCAGTACTTACACATCAGTGCATGCCCAAAATAATTCCATTGTAAGCACGGTTACACAGTTAATCATTCCTTTATTTTAATGCTGTTAAAGGAATCATTGTAGGTGCTCGAGTCCCAAGCACTTGTAAACCTCTGTCTCAAAGCACTTTAGTGCTTTGTAGCTTGTGTGGGCTGCTGCTTGCACACAAACTTGAATATGAGTTAGGGCAAGCTGCTGTAATGAGAAAGCAGGAGGGTTTTATGCATCAGGTGTGGAGGGGGGATTTTAGGCTTATGGGGTGGGACGGGGATTTTTTAGGGTTAGGGAACTAGATGGGGAATTTAAACTTTAGGGATTTGGAGGGGAGTTTTAGGGTTAGGGAGTGATCATTCCCTAAAATTAACTTCCAATTGTTCTCAAAAGAATTTTTATAGTTATAATATCAACATTAAATGAACCTATGAACCTATGAACCTAAATGTTATTGACATTATTAAAGTAGGGATGCTGTATAACCAAATAATTGGACAGGTTTGTACTTTATATAGCTATTATCAATAACATCAAACCAAACACTTTATTTTCTATTTCCTCTAGTGTTTTTAGAAAACCTACTTTTACAAAATAGTTTATTATATTTTTCTAGTTCACTTCCAAACTGTGTTAAGACAAACATTGTTAAAAATCAGTTAATAAGAAAAGCAAGACTGGGTATGGGTGAAGAAACCTTTAAAACTAAAGGCACACATTATTTCAGTTGTTAAAAGAGGTGCAGAAATGCTTTATTGATAAGTGCTATGTTTGAAATTATGACCTGAAACACCTCATCCTTTGCATTTTGCCTTATTCGGTTTTAAACCATTTTTTCAGCATTTCTTGTAACAAATGTAGACTAATCATAGCTAGCAACTTGTCCTTCCTCTATAACTACATAAATGATGCCATCAGTATAAACAAAATAGGCATAGTACAATCAGTTTATGTTGTCCAATACCAAACTTTCATACATTTTGTTTAAATACCTAAATTACTAAATTCATTATTAAAGCAAATAATGAGCTTAACAGATAGCTCTAAATCCTTCCTCCATTAGGATTACTTATACACTGAATAATCTCTTTATTATTGAAAACCTTCATCCCAAAACCAAAAAATAGAAGCCTTTGTAAATTATATTCTTTAAAAAGTTAAGCATCCCTTTATGTGAAACACTGTGATGTGCTTTATTCATATCTCCAGCTATGAACCTATAATGCTTTCCTATATAAGTCCACTAAAATCAATAGCAGTTCTTGTATATTTTTCCATTAGTCACAATTAAAATCTCTCATTTTGATAAATTTTCTACTGTTCTACTCAGTCTTTATACAGTTCTTTCATAATAAGAAGTTATGTACCTACCATAACGTTCCATGTTAGTTGTCTTCTTCTCGCTTTCTTTCTTGCTGGATGGGTTCGGAGTCGATCCTTGGCTCCGACTTGGCCAATACTAAAGCTCGAGAGCTAATTCCACCGGCTCGAGGCTTCCCTATATCCCACAATGCTAGGCGGTAACTACTCAGATCTCGTTTGATAGCTAGACCAAGCAATTCTAGTCTCCATAGTATGGAGAAGGGTAACCCACCTCTATAAAAACCAGAGTGTAAGGTATCCCAGAACTAACAAAAGGGGAAATAGAGGTGGTAGAACATGTGGGAATGAAACTCTTCCAGAGAAAGATCACAAAATGAATTCCTGTCGGTCTGTCCAGGCTTGGGGGAAGGAGGGTGGGACGCAAGAAAGAAGGCGAGAAGAAGACAACTAACATGGAACGTTATGGTAGGTACATAACTTCTTAATGTTAAGTTGTCTATCTCGCCTTCATTCTTGCTGGATGGGACCACGTCCCTAGCACCTTATCCCGGGTGGCCTATCGGAACAGACTCTTGAGAACAGTGGAACCAAAGTTGGCACGGTTTCTGGAGACCATGTCCAATTTGTAATGTGAAATGAAGGTATGAGGAGAAGCCCAAGTGGCTGCTGCACAAATGGAATCTATTGGCAGCCTGTCCTGAAAAGCTACGGATGTAGCTAATGCCCTAGTTGAATGAGCTCTAGGTCTTGAAGGTAGTTTTTGGTGTCTGATCTTATAGATGAAGGTAATTGTAGAGGTGAGCCATCTAGAAAGGGAAACTTTAGTAACTGGAAGGCCCAATTTCCCTTCCGCATATGATAGAAAAAGCTGATCAGATTTCCTGAATTGTTTAGTCCTGTCTAAATAATATCTAAGTTGGCGGTGAACATCCAGAAAATGTAGCTTTTGTTCCGACCTGTTGGAATAGTTAGGGAAAAAGATGGGGAGATCAATCGTTTGGTTTAAGTTTGTTTGAGAGGAAACCTTAGGTAAAAAGGATGGATTAGTACGGAGGGATACCCTATCTTTGTGAAACACTAAGTAAGGAGGGCGACTGCACAGAGCATGGAGTTCAGATACCCTTCTCGCTGAAGTTATGGCTACTAGAAAAAGTGTCTTCCATGAAAGCAACTTCAGAGAACATGAAGCCACTGGTTTAAAAGGGGGAAGGATTAAGGATGCCAGAACCAAGTTCAAGTCCCATTGAGGCGGGGGATCTTTGATTGGAGGTTTGAGAAGAAAAACGCCCCTTAAAAAGGCTTTGCAGAGCTTGTGAGCCATGATGCTAGACTCCGAGACACCTACATGATAATTAGATATAGCAGCCAACTGAACTCTAATGGTAGATGAAGAAGAGCCTAAATGAAAGAGTTCTGCTAGAAAGTCTAGAATAGACTGGATAGGTGCAGTGAAGGGATCTATATTTTTTGATGTTGCCCAAAAGGAGAAGCGTTTCCATTTGCTATTATAAATCTTCCGGGTAGAAGATTTATGAGAGGCTATCAAGATATCTCGGACCGAGCGAGATATTAAGGGAAGCCTGGCTAAGGTCAGAATCGGAGATACCATGCTGTGAGGTTGAGAGAATGAAGAGATTGGTGCAGCTGGCCCGATTGGTGGGTCAACAGATCTGGCACTGGGTCCAGATGCCAAGACTGCTCCAAAAGGTAATGATGAAGGAATGGAAACCATATCTGTCAAGGCCAGTAAGGGGCAATGAGGATCATTGTCACTCTCAAGGCAATGGCTTTCTGAATTAGTTGAGTTATCAGTGGAAAAGGGGGAAAAGCATACAGAAGTCCCCGGGGCCAATCGTGGACTAGAGCGTCTCTGGTGGGATGTCCTGGTAATGGGAAGAGAGTGAAGAAGTCGTGACACTTGCTGTTTTGGGGAGTAGCAAAAAGATCGCAGCAAGGCTGGCCCCATCATTGGAACACTTCTTCCAGTACTGATTTCTTCAGAGACCACTCGTGGGGCATGAGAATTGCCCTGCTCAACTTGTCTGCAATCACGTTGGACTTCCCGGGAATGTGCGTTGCTACCAGAAAACACTGAGAAGAGATCGCCCATTGCCAAAGTCTGAGTGCCTCTCGACATAAGGGGTATGATCTGGTTCCGCCTTGTTTGTTGATGTACCACACTACGGACATGTTGTCCATCTGAATTGCAATAGTCCTTGTGGGAAGAGAGTCGTGAAGGGCTTGCAACGCTAAAAGCACTGCTCTCATCTCTAAGACATTTATGTGCAAGTGGCACTTGAAAGGTTGCCACGTGCCCTGGACTGTCCTGCCCTGATAATGCCCCCCCACCTGATCAGGGAGGCATCTTTTGTCAACGTGGCGACTGGGGGGGATGAGTGAAGGGTCTTCCTTGGAGAACCTGAGGTGATGTGATCCACCAAGACAGTTGGTTCTTGCATGATTGAGTTATCAATATGGTGTGGGACATCGGGAGCTGTTGGAAGGACCATTGAGTAAACAGCATCCATTGGAGGATCCTCATGTGGAAGCAAGCTAAGGGGAGAAGGGGGATAGCTGCTGCCATGAGTCCTAATACCTTCAAAACTAGTCTGGCTTTGACTTTGTTGCATTGTAAGAGAAGGTAAACTTGTTTGCGGATGTCTGACACTCTCTGCTCTGTAAGTCTGGCTGAAAGATTGAGTGTGTCTAATGTGGCGCCTATAAAGGTAATAGATTGACAAGGCGACAAGGCAGATTTTTTGAAATTTATTGAAATGCCTAGAGCTTGGCAAGTTTGGATAGTGAAGTCTCTGGATAGAAGTAGTTGATGTCTGGTGGCGGCAGTAAGGAGCCAGTCATCTAAATATGGAAACACCTGGAACTCTTGGCGTCTCAAGTGAGCCGCGACCACTGCCATGCATTTGGTAAACACTTGGGGGGCTGTAGTGAGACCAAGGGCAGGGCTCTGAACTGGTAGTGACTGGCTCCCAGCCTGAAGCGGAGAAATCTCCTGGAGCCTCTGTTCATCTTGATATGGTAGTACGCGTCCTGAAGATCTATCGAGCACATCCAATTGTCCTGACCCAAGAAGGGTAGAATGGACTGTAGCATGACCATCCAGAATTTTGTTTTTCTGACATACTTGTTTAAGTTGCTGAGATCCAGTATGGGTCTCCAGTCCCCTGTTTTTTTTGGTACCAAAAAGAATTTGAAGTAGATTCCGGATCCTTGTTGGTCTGCTGGGACTGATTGGATAGCTCTTTTTGATAGCAGCTTTGAAATTTCTAGTGCTGTTTGTTCCCTTAGACTGGGTGGAATGTCTGGAAGGGATCCTTTGGGTTGGGACAGAATGTGAATAAAGGGAATTTTGTAACCCTCGGATATGATCGACTGTACCCATTTGTCTTGTGTAAGGGAAAGCCAGGCTTTTGGGTACAGGGATAATCTTCCCCCGACTGCCTCCAAAGGTGGACAGCTGGGCAGCTCCTCAGGGATGTTGAAAGGGGTTATCAGAGAAAGTTTCTCTGCTACCCTGTTTTTGCGGACCTCCTCTGCCTCTAGGGCGGCGTCTATTGTTATTCCCCCCTCTGCCTCTAGAGGGGAATCGACCTTGTGCGTCAGATGAGACTCCCTGGGTTTGTTTGTGGAACCACATTTTTCCTCCCCTCTGACCTTTGGGATAAGGCTTAGAAGGGGTAGAAAAACGGACTCCCACGTCAGAGAGAGTCTTACCTTCCACCTCACACCTAGTCAATGTATCCTTCACCTGAGGACCAAACAAGGATGATCCATCAAAGGGGGAATTGGTGAAGGACGCCTTGAAAGGGTCCGCAAAGTTGTGCAGCCACATCCAGGCATGATGTTATAAGGCAACGCCTGTGCCTGTGGCTCTACTCGCCCCATCCGCAGCATATGAGATAAGCCGCATGGAGGAGTTAACAATGAAGTTCAGGGTTGCCAACTGGGAGCTCATTCTGTCTTGGAACCCCTCAGCTGTTGGATCCTTTACCTCTTCACTCATATCCTTGAGTAAATCTCTCTGGAGACGAGTGAAATGACATAAGTAGTTCAGCGACCGCATTGAAAAGGTCGCTGATGAGAACATCTGCTTACCGTACCTGTCCATGGTCCTAGATTCTTTATTAGGAGGATGGACAGGTACCGAAGGATCGGCTAACTCCTTCTTAGTGGCCGTGGCCACCACCATGGCATCGACGGGGACACCTTTAGATAAAAAATCTTTATCTCTAGGGGCAGTAATAAACTTAGACGGTCTCCTCGGGGTGGGTTCCACTGAATCAGGAGCCGTCCAGGCCTTCCTTGCCACCACTTCCATAAGGGGGTCAAAGGGAGGGGACACCCAGGAGGTAGAAGGGTAAGAGCCGAACGCCTCAAGGTACACTGACTCATCCTCTGAAGGGTTAAGGGCTGGCCAGTTCCCCCTCTGTTTCAGGATCTCAAGGATGTCAGCAAAGGAGACATCCTCAGAGGGGGATCGAGGGGAACCTTCAGATTCCTCTAAGTCAGTGTCAGAGGTGATAGACTCAGGGGAGTCAATGTGCTTCCTCTTGCACTGCCTCTTCCTAGGGGGTTCTCCTACCGGATCAGGAGAGGCCTCGGAAGAGGAGGAAATTCCCAATGGGGAAACTTGAGGAGTTGGCTCTCTGCGGTCTGAAGCAAGGGGGTGGGTAGAAATCACTGCAGGGACTGATGATGGAGGGGCTGACGGAGCTGACTGTGGGGCAGACACTGGTTCTAGCACGCTCCGCATGACTTCGAAGGCACCCCTATCGGGCAAGGTCAGTGGTACCCGCTCCGAAGAGACCAGAACCCCCCCCGGCACTGACATGGATGGCTCCGAGGCCGATGTCGGAGACGAACTCACCAGCGCCGAAGCACCGAGAGGGAGAGCGGGATTGGACAAGGGTCCGATGCCACTTGCCCCCTCGAGCCGACGAGGGAAGCTTGGTTCCAAGATCCCTCCAAAGAGGATATCGGAGCAGACGACGGAGCCGAAAGGGAAGGTATCGGATCCGACGCGCCGACAGTCATGGCTCCGATGAGCCCCGGCTCCGAGCTCAAAGGAGTCGGAGGAGGAACACATTGAGGGACAGAAATAGCCGCTGACTGATGAGTCGGGCTATGAAGCATTTGGGCCAGCGCCTCGGACTTGAGAAGTCTACTCACTACCCTTTGCAAATCGTGGTCAGATAGCCTGGAAGACCGTGAGGAATGCGATCTATGGCTCCGCTCCGAAAGAAGAGGGGATCCTGGTGCCGAGTGAACAGAGCCGATGGAGGGAGACCTAGATCTCTTTCTCGAAGGTTGCTCCAATAAGAGTATCGGAGCCAACTGAGTCTTATCAGCCTCGGCTCCGGCCAGAGCCGAGGTAATAGTATGAGGCTTGGAAACATCGGCTCCAGCCGGAGCTGATGTCGAAGCAGTTTTGATGCTTCCAGAGGACGACTCTGAAGCCGGAGCTGACTGTCTGGAAGTCTTAGAAGGCTTCCCCGACACAGACTGGGTCGGGGGGCTTTCAGGATTTAATAAGCCACGCAAAATCAATTTATTTTTGCGTTCCTGCAGAACTCTAGGGCTGAAACCATGGCACACAGCACATGAGTCCTGCAGGTGCAAAGGTCCCAGGCAATACACAAGAAGTGTGACCGTCTGTCAGAGACATTTTCTGACAGCACGAGTCACACTTCTTGAAGCCTGAGACCTTGGAGTCCTTAGACATAGTAAAGGCCTAAGTAATAAAAACACACACACACACACACACACACACACACACACACACACACACACACACACACACACACACACACACACACACACACAGGCCTTTAAGAAAATATTAAAATCCAGTCACACTAAAGGACTAGGAGAAGGAGGGGAAGGGGCCTAAGGCCTAAAGTAAAAGGGGAATAAAATTATGGGCAAAAGAGGTGAATCAATTCAAGGAAAAAGATAATTAAAACTAAAAGTTATACTAAGAAAGTAATAGGGGTCTAAAGATTGTGAAAATAGAATAATTTTTCACTAACCTGCCAGAGCCGGTAGAAAAGCACCTCGTCAGCTAAGCGGCAAACGAGATATGAGTAGTTACCGCCTAGCATTGTGGAGTATAGGGGAGCCTTGAGCCGGTGGAATTAGCTCTCGAGCTTTAGTATTGGCCGAGTCGGAGCCGAGGATCGGCTCCGAACCCATCCAGCAAGAATGAAGGCGAGATAGACAACTTAACATTATATATTAGAGGGAGCTAGTGGCCTCCAATAATTAATATAATCAATTTTACTGCTCTTTCAAACAAGTTTAATAAGTAGTTTGTAACTCTGGTTTTACTGTCTTTTTCACCATTCTTGTAACTCTAGTTAGCATACCTTTATAATTTGTATAGATTAAACCATCATGTCCTAATTCCTGGTCTTACTTAACTAGCTGTGAAATAATTTTTAGCATTCTTAATATTTGTATCAGCTTTATAATTTACAGCATTCCTCACCTACATTTCTTAAATCATAATTCATATTTCTCTCTACATTTGTCCCATAGCAGTTGAATGGATGAATGTCCACTTTTCCTCCCAGAGTAAAATTTAACTCATCTAAGTAATTCTGTGAATCACTCTGCCAAGTTAATTGGGATCTGCGGATATTTCTGGGGGAGAGCACATGTCTAATGGTATTATTCACTCCCCCAGACTGCTGCATTAGCATGCAGATTCCCCAGTGGGACCAGATCTCCCCATGCTAAGGCCTCCATGTGGGAAAACCATAGCAGTAGAGTAGTCTTTGAATCAGAAAGGCTTAGTGCAATGCTAAACTTTCCCAAGATAATGCTCCCACATTGTGGTATGCTTTTCCAAATTACAGAGCTTATGTAATAATCTTTATTTATAATTATTTATGCAAATACTTTTTCTTAGCAATTTATATGGTTTTCTAACATAATTTTCATCTTTTGCTGGATTGTATGTGAAACTGGTTGCCTGATTAATGTTCCTGGCCAGAAACTAAATTAATAAGTAAACATTGAATTACTTTTGGGTCTGAAAGTGCCTGTTTTCAAAGAGTGATAGGGCTATTTCTTTGACAAATGCGTTCAGTATATTTTCAAACTCCTAGAAGCTGAAGCTTTTAATTGCACTTCTTCATTTCTCCTGTATCATCTAAGTATGTAGCCCGTTTCAATATATTTTGGAATTTTGCAATAGCTTCCCACCTGTGGATATGAAGTGGGTGTTATATATCTGAAAAGGCATGGTTTAATGTTTAATTTTATGTAACAAAGTGACACAAACTTTTGACTCTTTTAATAACATTAAATGAAGCTTAGCTGTTTAAATACTTAGAAGATGGTACATCTAAGCTGTAAATTTTGGAAATATATTAGTACTTGTAAGGTATATCAACCATCAGAAATATTCTACTAGAAAATATTTTTATAAATGGAGTTGCTGTACTTCTAGGTATTTTTATTATTAATAATACGCATCTTTGTTTCCACAATAGGAATCTATTTTGCTCCTGAGACTGCCACACTGCAAGACTATAAAGAGTACATAGAGAATCTACCTTTGATTGACGAGCCAGAAATATTTGGCATGCATGAAAATGCCAATTTAGCTTTCCAGGTTTGTTTGTTTACTTCACTTTTTGTTTGCTCAGTGGTTTTACAGACATGCATGGAAAGTCATTCACTACATCCACCCTTCCCATCCACTCACCTGTAGTTTCATATTAGTTGAATCATTTTTTTGTCTAACCTGTTTTATTGCCATGCATAATGAGTGATTTCTTCCAAATAATGTAGTTTCCTAAGTAAAACAAATGAAATTACTTCACCTACCTGAGTATGACAAAGCAGTTACAACATGCTGTGGTATGCTACCATGGTGAATAAATGTCCTTAACATTAGTGTTTAGAACAGGTTATCTTTATAGCAATGCATTTCTCTACTTATGAGCTATTAGTTTCCGATTTTGATTTTTACTGCATTCACGATTCTTCCTTTTAAGTGCATGATGCTCCACATATGCATAGCCATGTACTCCCCATATTTAACTCCTTGTGATCGGTTTTGTCTACTATTTTGTTACAACTGGTGGAAAGTTGGAAGTATGTGAGCACTGGTACCAGTGTACTTTCAAGTGCTATAATTGCTATCGAAATTATTTTTTTCTGAAACCCATTAATAAACTCAAGAGTATATGATGATTTTCAAATGAATAATGATCCTCCAGAAAAGGAGTAAGCCCAACAGCATTCTACCAGATGTTCCTTCACTGCAATATTTTGTTGGTGAAGGTGGGGCAAGCCTTTAGATATTCATTATCACAAAGAATTTATCTCATTCGTTTACAGATATGCAGATATGTAATCACCGCTGAACTATTCATCACCCCATTTGTCATGCATACCCAGTGTGCCTTGCTTGGGTGCTCATTTATCTAGCCATTCATCATGTATTAAAATGCATATTTCAGATCTACTATTTTTGCTCCTAATACATTTGGTGTATGTCCTGGTCTGCTGTTTTCATTTCCTTCTGATAGCTTTTCTACTGCTCCTTTTAGTGGGAGCTGTTTTTCGGAATGGTGCCAGACCAAACCCTAATACATTCTTTCAGTCTGAAAGGTTGCAGTCTGTGATAGCAGAATAGTCCATCTATCATAGCACCGATTGTGTCATCCTAAATAGTTACTGCCTGGGCAGCAAGACAAACTCTTTGTCAACCCACATTGTGTGTCAGTACAGATGGTTACAGTGTCTGTTTACAAAGCAAATCCTTCCACATCTCACACATTGTGTCATCCTGGAAAATCACTGAGACTCATACTGACTAATTTGTGCTTGTATCATGGATTCCAGGCTCCCATTTTCTTTAGTTGCTTTTTTGTTAGATGGGCTGGTAACACTTAAGACTTCACTCTCTTCAAGGGGGATAACAGATATATTTGTACAGATTAGGAGAAATGTATCCTGGCCACTGGAGTAATTCCCCTGCTGTCTTTTCCAGGAAGTGACATTTCATTTACACAGGCAGCCATTAATTCAGACTGAAGGGATTTCAGTTTCTTTTATCATCTGATGGAAGGCACCTCAGGAGTACAGTACCGTCCTCATGCTATACTGCATTGTTAGTTATGCAACATGAATTTAAGCACTTGGCCTGGGATAGAATCCATATTCCCTTGATATTACCTGCATCCCTTGATATTACCTGCATCACATGTGAGCTCACTATTTGCTAAACTACTAATACTAGTCGTTCATGACTTACGATGTATACAAGCTGCTGTTTTTGGCAGCACAACAGAATGCAGCCTCAACTAGCTTGTCCACTTTTTTAAATAGATAAACCATGTGGTCTAAAGCTCTAAATGTACTCAAATGTACTCAAGAATGAGATGCTTGACCAGATCAAGAAGATTTTCTTAGTAGATAGCAAAATTGCCTTCTCCCTTTCATTTTTTTTCATCACATTTCAACAGCATAGCAAAGTAATACACTGCCAGTAGGGTACAGCAATCCTTGATTTATATTTCCCTTTAATACATGGTATCTTCACTTCTCTGCAATAAAGGAGACTGGGAAAATGTACAGCTTTGAAAGTTTACAATAGCTGGTATGTAACAAATAGGAGTCAGTAAATCCTTGAGAGAGGAAGATAACTGATAACTAATAGACTGATTTATTCTGTTATATATATATATATATATATATATATATATATATATATACACACTGATATTAGGGCGACCACAGTGGTGCAGCGGTTAGTGTTGCCACCTCACAGTAAGAGGCTCTCTGGTTTGATCCTCGGCTGGGGATCCTTCTGTCCGGAGTCTGCATGTCCTCCCTGTGGTCGCATGGGTTTCCTCCAGGTGCTCCGGTTTCCTCCCACATCCCAAAGACATGCTGTAAGTGGATTGGACATTCTAAATTGGTCCTAGGCGTGAGTGCGTGCATGTGTGGGCCTTCTGTGGAAGGTTGGGCGCTGGACTGGCAACTTGACACCATAAAACTCCACTGCCAATCATGAGCGGACAGGTGATTCACTGTGGTGATCCCTAACTGGGAAAAGCCAAAAGAAGAAGAAGATATACACTGATATTAAAAGGTTTTGTGACAAGTGGTGAAATCGATTTATTGTATAACACAATTTAGATTGCTATATATTCTGTTCATCCATTTTTTCTTTTATATAGCTTTAGCTTGAAGTAGTGTTTCCCATTTATGTTGGAGGCAGTGGAATATGGTGATGTCTTAAATTGTCTGCTAGTACTGACTTGCAGAATTTCCATAGTTTTTTATGAAAGGAATGTCATTTGGGTGGTTTTCTGTAGTTAGGAAGTAAGTTGGGAGGTTTCTGTTTAGATAATGTTCAGATTTTTGTTGCTTTCTTTTTGTAGTGTATTTTGGCTTGGGTATAGACTAGTTGATAGTATTAGTTTTGTTTTGTTTTAGTAAGGGGGGCATCTCCTGACAGCAGTTTTCTGGTACCACTGTCTCAGCACTGAGTAGGAGTGATGGGACTTCTTCACATAGCAGTAGTTATCTTGATTTTTGTCCTCTCACCTGGTATCAGCTGTATTGTATCATTCCTCCAGGTCCTACTTAGCCACATTCAGCCACACTGGGACAAGATTATGTCAGTGTTTTGGAAGTCTCAGTTTCAATATAGTGTCATCTTGGTCCCCCTCTGTGTCCAAGGCAATGTGAAAAGAACCATGAAGCACCTTCACTACTGTTCCTCCTGCTGGCCCTGTTTTGGCTCCTGGAGCATTAGAACTGGTTAGAGAATACATGACAATGTTCGCAGCACCAAAGGATATATTTTCTTCTATGATAGTGCCCCCTGGATTGTTGGAGGTGTCAGCACTGACCTTGTTGACAAAGACCTCGTACTTGGCCCAAGAGGCTCTGCACTGAGTGTTCAGTGCAAACTGAGGTCCCTGCCTTGGTGGGGGAAGTAGTCAAAGTTATCGTTCTCAGACTTTGACTCCTTGGTGTAGAAATCTTCCGTGGTGACCTTGAACTCAGAAAAATTGGTGCTAATGCCCAGCACAGGTGCCCATTCTTTGGCATCAGTGCCAGTGGGGTTGGGGAAGACATCTTCTGGCCAGAGTACCTCAGCTGATGGATTGATCCTGAGGAGATCCAAGGTGATCCTCATTCAGGAGAGGCTATACGTCCCACTGGTTCCACCCTTAGACAGTGCTAAAACTGAGAGTTTCAACCATATGTCAATCTTGTCCCCACAGGACAGAAGACCATGTAAGCAAGAATAGCAGAGGTTTGGTATGCCTTCTTTTCAGAATAGCTCAGAATAGTCACTCCTGAGCCGTCCTAGGAAGAGGCAGTGCAAGGGGAAGCACTTTGATTCCCTTTTGGAATCTCCTTCCTCAAATACAGACCTTGTTGAAGAGGAAGTTCCCCTAATCCCCTCTTGAAAATAACACATTTGGTTAGATCCTAGAAATGCTGAGGCAGAAGGGATCCTGTCCAGTCAACCTATCCTTCTCACAGGAAGAGATCTTGCATGAGGCTTACAGGTCCTCACCCCCAGTGGCGTGATTAGTGCCACTTCTGACAAGCTCATTGATATTGTGTACCCCAATACATGGAGAGAGATGGACATAGCTGTGCACATCCCACAGAAGACAGCGAGAGTGTTGCCAATCCCCCAGGGTTAGGCAATAATGGAGCAAAGGTCCACTTGTTGATTCCATAGTGATGTGAGCAGTCACCAGAGTGAGGTACTGGAGGATGCTCAGGCTGTTCATCCTTTTAACCACAGTCACAGGTGATGGATAGACTCAGAAAGTAGATATAGTCATAAAGTACATTTTCAGTCAAGGCAAATAATTACTTGGCACATATGATAAGGTTTTAAAGGGACTTAGCTGACAAAACTACAGATACTGTCAAACAGTTGCCCACTGGTGAAGAGAAAGCACAGCTAGAGACTCTGGTGGAAATCGTTAACTCTGTTTCTTTCTGGTCATGAAATTGTTACATAATGCAATGGATACAACATCTAAAGTGGCTGGCTTAGGCATTGTGATGTACAACCGTGCCTAACTACACCTTACAGATTTTGCAGAGTGCTTCAGAATGGCTTTTGTCAATGATCCTTTTGATGGAACTTCCTTTCTGGGACAAAAGGTTAAGGACAAACTGACAGTGTTAAGAAGTGATCAAAATGCACACAGCTGTTCGAGTTAAGTTTTCAGCCCCTCAAAGATCCTTTCAAGGAAAGGTGCAAAAGACATGGTTTTGCAAATCCCAACGGTCCCTGTAGAAACAGCATTATGACAGGATCCTGTGGTAGTGAGGGTGTTCTCTACTAACCACTGCCAAGAAGCAGAGGTGGTCTACTCCAGCAAGGGTTCAGGAGATCCTTTCGGGGATTTCACCAGTCTAAACCCCAAAGGGTTGCTCAACTGTCCAATTCTGGAGGAGGTCAGAAGATGTCTTTCAGTACATCTGTGTGTGTGAGTGGCCATCACATGGAACAAGTAGATCAAGGAAACCATTTTCAGAGCTACGAGATAGCATTTCTAAGACTGCCCAAACACCCACTGTCTCATTTCGGGGGGGGGGGGCAGCAGTATAGGTGTACAACCTTTTACAGTGGGAGCCATTCAAGTGGTCCCACCAGAACATTCCGGAGTTTACCCTTGTTTCTTCTTGGTGCCCAAAAAAGACTCAGGACATCAGACCGATTCTTGACCTCAGTCATCTGAATCAATATGTGAAGAAGGAATCATTATGGATGGTTACAATGCAGTCTGTTCTACCTTCTTTACAGGCAGGAGACTGGATGTGCTTTTTGGATCTCCAGGATTCATACCTACATGTCAAAACCCCAACGTCATCTAGGGAGCTTTCTGCACTTTCAGGTGGGAGTCAGTCATTAACAGTTTAGAGATCTGCAATTTCTTCTCACCACAGCCCCAAGATGTTCACCAAATGCATAATTATAATCACAGCCCACATGCTTACGTTAGGAGTAAGAACCTTAAATTACCTAGATGACTGGCTCATCATGATGCCTTTTATGGAAAGACTTGTTGCAGCAAGGAAATGTTTGCTCCACCTATGTCTCTCCTTGGAAATTACTGTCAATCTAGCAAAGTCTCAGTTGGATCCCTCACAGTCTCTAATCGTTTATGGCAGCCAGTTAAATACCGTTAGCCAGCTAGATTGGCATCAAACAGGATATCCACCATTGTTCTGGCAGACTTAGAGCTGACAAACATTCAGACTCCCAGTGCAGTTGCAGTCCTCAAAGTGCTAGGTCTTATGGCTGCTACAGTTCAAACAGTTCTACTTACCATACTCCACATGAGGGTCCTACATTGCACTCGCAGGACACAATGGAATCAAGCAACACAGCCCATATAACATACAATAAGTATTCCAAAAGTATGCAACAAACACTTCCTACATTAGTCAAATACATGCAGCCTTTTTACAGGGACCTCTTCCAGCCAACCTACTTACACTGCTATGATAACTATGGATGCATCCTTCATGAGGTGGGAGGGTCTTACTTAGACAGGATGAAGATGGTCCAAGAGATGCAGACACCACAAGAGGCCAAATAGCAAATTAGTGTTTTGGAGATGAGAGCAGTCATCCTAGCAGTGCAGACTATTCAAGAATTGCTTCCCCAAGGTGAAGTATCCATTCACTCAGACAATATGTCAGTATCATGGTACATAAACAATCAAGGAGGAACCTGACCTTACACCCTATGAACAGAAAAAATGAGGGTTTGGGAACAGCCCAAAACATCATATTTCTTTCTCATAACAACGCATATACTGTGGACTTCCAACATGATTACGGACAGGTTGAGCAGACAAATTTTGCTTCCAACCAAATGGTAACTCGATGCTTCAGTAGTGCTCAAGATTTTCCAAAAGTAGGGGATACCCTGTTGCAATCTCCTTGCTTCACCATTAAACACCAAATGATTTATAAACAAACAATTTTTTCTCCAAGTAGTCCACAGCAGATGTAAAACACAAGATGTTAAGTTGTCAATCTCGCCTTCATTCTTGCTGGATGGGTTCGGAGCCGAACCTCGTCTCTGACTCGGCCTATACTAAAGCTCGAGAGCTAATTTTACCGGCTCGAGGCAACCCTATATCCCATGATGCTAGGTGCTCCTTTTACCGGCTCACAGGTTAGTGAATAAATTTCAGAAAAATCGTAGTTTTCTTCTTAGTTTTCTCCTAGAATAGTAATATATTTTTTCTAAATAGGCTAGTTTTTCGGTTATTTTAAAATTTTTAGTTCCTATTTTTATCCCTTATCCCAGTCCCTAGGTTGGCCTTAGGCCCCTCCGTATCCCTGTATCCCTGTCTGTTTGAATGTGTGTGTGTGTGTGTGTGTGTGTGTGTGTGTGTGTGTGTGTTTATCTATCTTTACAAATTGTTGTTTTTCCCTCTCGACAAGCAATATGTCAAGGAGACAAGCTTTCAGAAGATGTCTCTGACAGATGGTCACACTTTGCATTCAGCTCCAAGAGTCCTGCAGAATAAGTTGATCCAAGCCTTCAAAGCCACCTAAGCCTTCGGGTGGTGGTTCACCTTCCATCAACCTTGATGCCTTCACGTACGCTAAGAGGTGATCTCTCCCTCTCTGGAATCTATCCATTTGGCTCGAGGTCACCTATCAGAGCCATTCCTCCCAGGCTTCCGGACTATGATGACCTTGAGGGTGGTAAGTAGACTATTAAAGTCTCAGGCACTGGCCCAAATGCTTCACAGCCCGCCTTGTCAGACAGCTGCCACGCCCATATTACCTACTATTCCTCCTTCGACTCTGCCCCAGTGTCTAGATCATGGTGCAATCCTTGGAGGATGGCACTTAGACTTCTCTGACTTTCTCCAAAGGGGCGAGTGGCATCGACCCTTGTCCAACCAGCGGGCTCTGTAGCCTGCCTGCCTGGGGGCGCCTCGAGGTCGAGGAGCATACTGGCTGCAGTGCCTGCTCAGCTCCATCAGCTCCTCCACACCGAGTGCCTGCTGAGGTCTCTTCCCACTCTCTCGCCCCTGGCCATAGAGATCCAACGCCTCAACTCCCTAGTCCGTCACACATCTGACACCGACTTGGATGAGTCGGAAGGATCCCAAGGTCCCCTCTGAGGATGTCTCCTTCTCTGACATCCTTGAAATCCTTAAACAGAGGGGGAACTGGTCTAGGCTTTTGGCTGGACCCTCCACCTCCCCTGGGCTCTCTCCCTTCCGACCCCCTTATGGAAGTGGTGGATGGAGGCCTTCCAAATTTATAACAGCCCTTCTGATAAGCAATTTTATCTAAAGGTGTCCCAGTTGATGCCGGTGTGCAGCAGCCACCAAGAAGGAACTGGTTGATCCTTCAGTGCCTATCCATCCACCTAATAAGGAATCTAGGACAAGGGATAGGTATCGCTGAATTTCTTATGCCACTTCACCCATCTTCAAAGAGACATTCTTAAAGAACTGGGTGAGGTCCTACAGGATACATCAGCTGCTGGGTCTCAGGACAAAATTAACTCACAGCTAGGAACCCTGAATTCCATTGTCAACTCCTCCATGCGGCTTATTTCATATGCAGCCGATGGAGAGACCCCTTCAAAGCGTCTTTCACTAACTCCTCTTTGATGGTTCAGCGTTGTTTGGACCTCAAGTGAAAGATACTTTGACCAGATGCGAACAAGATAGCAAGTCTCATCCTGTAGGAGTCCATTTTTCAACCCCATCTAGACCATATCCTAAGGGTCAAAAGGGTGGAAAAATGTGGTTCTGCAAATCACAAGGAGTCACGCCTGACGCAAGAGGTCAGTTCACCCCTAGAGGCAGAGGGGGGAACAACAACAACAGACGCCGTCCCAGAGGCAGAGGGAGAATCAGGGTAGCAGAGACACCTCTCTGACAAACCCTTCCAGCATCCCTGGACTGTCCACGAGGCAGTCGGGGGAAGATTATCGCTGTACCCACAAGCCTGGCTCTCCCTCACTCAACACAAATAGGTGCAGTCGATCATATCCGAGGGTTACAAAATCCCCTTTATCCAAACCCCGATTCAAATGGGGTCTCTTCCAGACGTTCCACCCAGTCTAAGAGAACAAGCAGCACTAGAAATATCAAAGCTGCTAAAAAAGAGAGCCATCCAGCCAGTCCCAGCAGACCAACTAGGATCCAGAGTCTACTCAAAGTTCTTTTTGGTACCAAAAACAGGGGACTGGAGGCCCATATTGGATCTCAGCAAACTAAACAAGTTTGTAAAAAGAACAAGGTTCCGGATGGTCATGCTACAGTCCATTTTACCCCTTCTAGGCAAGGACAATTGGATGTGCTCAGTGGACCTTCAGGATGCATACTACCACATCAAAATGCACAGGCCTGGCTGGAAGCCAGTCACTACCAGTTCAGAGCCCTGCCAGTGTTCACCAAATGTATGGCAGCAGTTTCGCTCACCTCAGACGCAAGGATTCCAGGTGTTTCCATATAGCCTAGGCGACTGGCTCCTCTGCACCACCAGGCGTCAACGTCTTATAGCCAGAGATTACACCATTCACATTTGCAAAGAGCTAGGTATCTCTCTAAATTTATAAAGTCTGCGTCAGTCTATTACCTTCATAGGCCACCTTGGGCACCGCTCAGCTCTCAGCAACAGAGCAGAGGGTCTTAGATATTCAAAATCATGTTCACGTCCTCCTCCAGAGCAACAAAATTCAGGCCAGGTATGTTCTGAAAGTATTAGGTCTCATGGCGGCAGCCATCACGCTCTTCTTCAATGGATGCTTTTCTCCCAGTGGTCCTTCCAACAGCTCCCTATGACTCACAAGATCTTAATAACTCTATCTTGCAGAAAACATCTATCTTGGTGGATGGTCTCCCCTCAAGTCCATCAAGGCAGACCATTTGATTGGGTGGGGGGTGGCATTTTCAGGGCAGGACAGTCCATGGCAAATAGCAACCCTTCGAATGCCACTTGCACATAAACATCCTGGAGATGAGAGCAGTTCTTTTGATGTTGCAAGCCCTCCAAGACTCTCTTCCCCTGGGGACTATTGCAATTCAGATGGACAATATGTCCGTAGTATGATATATCAGCAAGCAGGGCGGAACCAAGTCCTATCCCCTGTGTTGAGAAGCACTCAGACTCTGGCAATGGGCAATCTCTTCTCAGCGGTTTCTGATAGCAACAGGCTGAGCAGAGCTATTCTCATGCCCCATGAGTGGTCTCTCAAGCAATCGGTGACGGACAAAATTTTATCTTTTGCAACATCACAAAACAGCAAGTGCCTCCCCTTCCAGGCCATCCCCCAAGAGACGCTCTAGTCCATGATTGGCCTCGGGGACTTCTATACCCCTTTCCCCCCTTTCCATTAATCACTCAGATAATTCAGAAAGCTACCGCCTTGAGAGCCAAGATGATCCTCATTGCCCCTTATTGACCTCGACAGATATGGTTCCTTTTCCTGCATCGCTATCTTTTGGAGCAGCCTTGGCATCTGGATCCAGTGCCAGATCTTTTGGCCCATCAATCAGGGCAGCTGCACCAATCCCTCCAATCTCTCAACCTCACAGCTTGGTTGCTCCACTTCCATCCCTAGCCATGCTCCCAATGATTTCAAATTCTGTCCAGGATATTATTGTAGCTTCCCTTAAGTCTTCCACCAGAAGGATCTATGCTAGTAAATGGCAACGTTTTTCCTTTTGGGCAAAGGCTAGGAACATAGATCCCTTCACTGCTCCAATACACTCGGTCTTAGATTTCCTAGCTGAAATCTTTCATTCAGGATCTTCTTCCTCCACAGTAAAAGTTCAGCTAGCAGCCATTTCAAGTTTTCACATAGGCTTGTCGGACTCCAATATCATGTCCCATAAGCTTTGCAAGGCATTTCTCAGAGGTATCTTTTTACTCAGGCCCCCGATCAAAGAACCTCCACCACAGTGGGATTTAAACTTAGTTTTAGCATCCTTGATTCTCCCTCCCTTTGAACCTGTGGCCTCCTGTTCATTGAAGTTACTTTCCTGGAAGACACTCTTCCTAGTTGCCATTACATCTGCTAGGAGAGTATCTGAACTTCATGCCCTCTACATTCGTCCTCCTTATTTAGTGTTCCATAAAGACAGAGTTTCTCTAAGAACTAACCCGTCTTTTTTACCCAAGGTGGCTTCTCAGACAAATTTAAATCAATCTATTGATCTTCCAGTTTTCTTCCCTAATTATTCAAACAAGGCGGAGCAAAATCTACATTGTTTGGACGTTCATCGTCAACTCCGCTACTATCTGGACAGAACTAAACAAATCAGGAAATCTTATCTTATGCAGAAAGTAGAAAGGGCCTTCCGGTATCCAAGGTGACTCTGTCTAGGTGGCTGTCTTCTGTGATTACCTATATTTATCAACTCAGAGGTAAAGAACTGACTACTAGGCCAAGAGCCCATTCAACCAGAGCATTAGCTACATCAGCAGCCTTTCAAGCTAGAGTTCCAATAGACACTATCTGTGCGGCAGCCACCTGGGCCTCTCCTCATACCTTTGTTACACATTACAAATTGGACATGGCCTCCAGAAGCAGGGCAAATTTTGGTTCCACCGTTCTCAAGAGTCTGTTCCAATGAGCCACCCAGGATGAAGGTTCCAGCAAGAATGAAGGCGAGATTGACATGTTAGTTGTCTTCTGCATCCTGCCCACCATCCCCCTAGCCTGGACAGACCGAAAGGTTTTTCCCCTTCTTCCACGGGACTTTATCTTGCACTATTCCAAGCCCAGACAGTTGGTCCTGGGGTAGATATAGCTTCAGGTAGTGATACTTGGGGAGTTCTCCTTTTTCCTCCTCCACCACAGAGGGGAGACTGAATTGGCTATTATTTCTCAGCTACTAAACGAGATCTGGGTAGTTACCACCTAGCATCATAGGATATAGGGTTGCCTCGAGCCAGTAAAATTAGCTCTCGAGCTTTAGTATAGACCGAGTTGGAGCCAAGGTTTGGCTCCGAACCCATCCAGCAAGAAAGAAGGCGAGAGAAGACAACTAACATGGAATGTTATGGTAGGTACATAACTTCTCATTTTAATGACAAAATAAAATACAGATAAGAGCTTTCGCAGTAAGCTTCATCAGATCGAAAATGCATTTCAAAACTACAATCTTAAAATTGCAAAAGCAGTCACAATCAACAAATCAGAGCAAAGTGCATCCAGTATTATTAGCTGCCATAGTAACTACACAAATATATGTTTAAACCTACAAACACTCTATATTACATAAAACCATATATTGAAAAAATTACATGGAGCTGCTTACTGCTTGGTGTGATGGATTTGAAGTATTCTTAAGACACTCAGTATTGCTGGCTGAATTCTGCTAAAATTCAAAGTCTGGTTATATTTGCATTCACAGTCTGTTGCATACAGAAACTTGCAGAATATACACTGATGAGAGAATATACTTTGCAGCATCAACTTTAGAGAGCAGTAACAAATAACTTTTTATAATAAATCAAACGGAACCACGTTGCAGCTTAAAAGTGCTGTTCCAACTTTACTTCTCATATAGTACAGATGATGTGAGAGATATAACATTTACCTTAGGACTTGTGTCCCTATCATACCTCTAACATAACTGGATTTATACAGCTCTTTATATACAGTTTTAGTCCTGTAGAAACAATACTAAGCTTCCTTGTTTAACAATGTCTTGTAAGAGACCAGCTTTTCTGACAGTGTGAATATCTTGTAACAGTGTCCTGATGTCCATGTAGAAAAACATATTTTTGAGGAAACACATTGTTCTGTATTCTATTTGGATCTGTGTATATGAACATATGTTCTTGTGCCAATGCTGATAAGCATATCCTGTTTTTTATGAAGAAAAACATATTTTTGAGAAAACACATTGTCAGAGATCATCTTTTCTGACAATGTGAACATCCTGTATTTTATTTGGATCTTTGTATAAAAAACATCTGTTCTTGTGCCATATCCTGTTTTTCCATGCAGAAAAACATATTTTTGAGAAAACACATTGTCACAGTGTCATAAACATATCCTGTTGTTTTAGGAAACATATTGTGTCCATCCTGTTATTTTAGGAAACATATTGTGTCCATTTTTATATGCAGAATAACATGTCATTGTTCTTTAAAAGCAGATTTTGCATTTTTGTTCTTGCATACATCCTGTTTTGAGTCTGTAAGGGAAAAATGTCCATTCTTTAAAGCAGATTTTGTATTTTTGCTCTTGCATACATCCTGTTTTGAGTCTGTAAGGGAAAATGTCCATTCTTTAAAAGCAGATTTTGTATTTTTGCTCTTGCATACATCCTGTTTTGAGTCTGTAAGGGAAAAATGTCCATTCAGCAGATTCCTTTTCCAAGCCATGGTAATTTAGTATAGATGCTGATTACATATTACTAAACTCTATTTCTACATTTAAGCAAGCTTTATCTTATACATTATTTATGTTGCATAATTGCAGCAAAATTACTTTCAACCTTAGTATATTGTTGAGCACACTCTAACAATTCCCTCTTTTTTATTTTAAACTAGAGAAATAAATTCAGCATTATTTGGTAATACTTTTTCATTATGACAATTAACAACAGTAGCTTGACTAGCTTTTGCTAAGCAGACTTTAATACATGTAAATAATATGCAACCAAGCATTACAATAACAATAAAAGAAATTAAAAATACAGTGATTTTTCCTGTCCATCCTGTAAATAGATTACTAAACCATTCACTCCAGTCATCATTCCAGTTTTTTCTAGTATGTTGAGACACTTGTGCAATCACTTCTGAATGTGCTTTTACAGATTCTGCTTTGTCTGGAATAAATGTACAACACTGTTCTCCTATTAAAGCACATGTACCCCCTTGTGATGCTAATATGTAATCTAATGCCATTCGATTTTGCGACCCTCTGCAGGGCTTACCATCACTCCTCCTGTGGTTGAATGCAGATTGTAGGTTCAAATGCAGGCTAGCTTGCCATTGAAAAAATTACATGGAGCTGCTTACTGCTTGGTGTGATGGATTTGAAGTATTCTTAAGACACTCAGTCTTGCTGGCTGAATTCTGCTAAAATTCAAAGTCTGGTTATATTTGCATTCACAGTCTGTTGCATACAGAAACTTGCAGAATATACACTGATGAGAGAATATACTTTGCAGCATCAACTTTAGAGAGCAGTAACAAATAACTTTTTATAATAAATCAAACGGAACCACATTGCAGCTTAAAAGTACTGTTCCAACTTTACTTCTCATATAGTACAGATGATGTGAGAGATATAACATTTACCTTAGGACTTGTGTCCCTATCATACCTCTAACATAACTGGATTTATACAGCTCTTTATATACAGTTTTAGTCCTGTAGAAACAATACTAAGCTTCCTTGTTTAACAATGTCTTGTAAGAGACCAGCTTTTCTGACAGTGTGAATATCCTGTAACAGTGTCCTGATGTCCATGTAGAAAAACATATTTTTGAGCAAACACATTGTTTTGTATTCTATTTGGATCTGTGTATATGAACATATGTTCTTGTGCCAATGCTGATAAGCATATCCTGTTTTTTATGAAGAAAACATATTTTTGAGAAAACACATTGTCAGAGATCAGCTTTTCTGACAGTGTGAACATCCTGTATTTTATTTGGATCTTTGTATAAAAACATCTGTTCTTGTGCCATATCCTGTTTTTCCATGCAGAAAAACATATTTTTGAGAAAACACATTGTCACAGTGTCATAAACATATCCTGTTGTTTTAGGAAACATATTGTGTCCATCCTGTTATTTTAGGAAACATATTGTGTCCATTTTTATATGCAGAATAACATGTCATTGTTCTTTAAAAGCAGATTTTGCATTTTTGTTCTTGCATACATCCTGTTTTGAGTCTGTAAGGGAAACATGTCCATTCTTTAAAAGCAGATTTTGTATTTTTGCTCTTGCATACATCCTGTTTTGAGTCTGTAAGGGAAAAATGTCCATTCTTTAAAAGCAGATTTTGTATTTTTGCTCTTGCATACATCCTGTTTTGAGTCTGTAAGGGAAAAATGTCCATTCAGCAGATTCCTTTTCCAAGCCATGGTAATTTAGTATGGATGCTGATTACATATTACTAAACTCTATTTCTACATTTAAGCAAGCTTTATCTTATACATTATTTATGTTGCATAATTGCAGCAAAATTACTTTCAACCTTAGTATATTGTTGAGCACACTCTAACATATATGGTGTACAAAATCAAGATAGATGTGAGTATAAACATCTCAAAGAACATATATATGAAAAAAATGCATAGATACTAAATAAAATATATCTGATAAAACTTATGTAGTAGGGAAATGTACATACAGCTTACTTCTTTTTCATATGTTTTGCTCTAAAAGTAGGTTGTATAGATATGCTGTCATTCAACCCAGGATAATAGTGTGCTTGTAATAAAAAAATCCACTTAAGTTCTGCCTGATAAGTTCTGTTCACAAGGTATTCCTTATTGATGTTATCATAAATTAATTCTAGTGCTACAAACCTCAAAGAATGTTCCATGCCTGTGTTTATCATGTGTTTTGCCTGTGTACTATAGCTCATACCCCTACGTGCACAGTATAAGTGGTCACGAATGCACTCTCGTAGGCGCCTATTTGTTTTGAATACATAGAATGAACAACAACGAACCTGTCTGAGTCCTTCATACATCCCAACAATAACAGGGAGTTTTCACATCTGCCCTCAGCTGACTGTAATTCCAAGGATCTAGTCTATCTTGCATTATGTAATGTTTGTTGTTCTTTGAGATGTTTATATTCACATCTATCTTGATTTTGTACACCATACATAGTGATGAAGCTTACTGCGAAAGCGCTTATCTGTATTTTATTCTGCCATTAAAACTTGTGTTTTACATCTGCTGTGGACAACTTGAAGAAGAATTTGTTTGTTTATTTTCACTTGTTGCATTCCAGTGGTTTACTTTCTTCAAGCATCGCCCTGTTGTTTCGCTGTTTTATTTTACTAAATGATTTATGTTCATCATTTCCTCTGCTACAGTTTTTTTAATTTCTTTTTTTGGGTTTCTAATACCATGACAGGAATGGACCCCATTCCCAAGTCAAAGTACGATTAAAGTCCATGAAATTAGTATTGTTTCAGTCTTTGATGTCAGCCAGAAGTGGTCTTGAAGCACCCGCAGCATGCCCACTAATGACTCCTTCTGCAGTTCGTACAGGGTTACATGTATTGGTAATATTTAAATACAAATACATTTGCAGGTTCTTTTTTATAAGACCCATTGCTGCTACTATTATTGGAACTGTCTTGGTAGCTTTCTTCCACATTGCTCTTGTTTCTGCCTGCAAATCCTGATATTTTATGACTTTGTGTCTCTCTGTATGCAAGACACTGTAAGTCACTTGGTGTGGCGATTTGAATGATCAACGCTACTTTTGTCTTCTTTTCATGGACCACTATATCCAGTTTTCTAGCATCCATCTTTGGAACTGTTGGTAATGGATGAACTCTTGTGATGTAGACTTCATCATTTTCTATGATGCTTTGTGGCTCATGTTTCCAGTGCTTTTCAGCCACTTCAGTACCATAATGTTTGCACATTCCCCAGTGCAACAGTCTTGCCATATAATCATGCCTTTCAGTATATAGTCCTTCTGCCATTAGTATGTCACAACCAGCAATGAGGTGTGCAACTGTTTCCAATTCTGTTTTGCAAAACCTATATTTGTCTGTTTCTCCCACATGTTCAATGGACTTTGTAAACCAACGTGTATGTAACCCACTATTTTGGGCCACCAATGTTAACCTTTCATCTCTTGGTTTGACTTTACTTATCCTTAACCATTCCCACATTCGATCCAGATCAACATGAGGTTCTTCCAGATGTTTTCTATACTTGCAACTATATTTATGCATTTTCCACATTTCTTGCCTTCTCATCTGGTCCTTCATCTTATATTCTTTATTTTGTTTATTGGCACATTCAGTTGCTGCCTGATTTTTATCTACTTCTAGTTTAATTACCATTCCTGCTTGATGCCGATATGCTTCTGCTAGACTAAGCAGAGAAGTCATTTTAGATTTATTCTCCTCATGTTTTAAAAGTTTCACTACATTTGAGTCTTGTGAGGTCAGCAGATATGTGTGCAGTCCTACAACTGCAGATCTATACATGTAATCAGTTTCAAGGAGGCCCATCCCTCTTTCGGAATGGGAACTATATAATCTTGGTATGCACTCATTTTTCTAAATTATTTGGTGAGCATGAAGTATCATTCTTGTTTTCCTGTCTAATCTGTCCAACACATTTGGGACCAATCAATCACTCCAAAACTGTAAGTTACGACAGGAAGAGCAAATTGGTTTATAGCTTGAATTTTGTTCCTAGATGTCAATGCTGTTTTCAGGATTAATTTAAATCTTCTAAAGTATTCCTTACTAAGTTTCATTCACATTTGTTCATGCTTTATTGTTGATCCTTCATCATTTCCCAAATATTTATACACTCCTTCTTGCTCAAATTCTTTTATATCACATTCTTGTCCCAAATTGATGTTTTCTTGGTGCTGCATTTTTCTGCTTTATAGGTTGCTTTCACACATTTATTAGAACCAAATGACATTCTTATATCATCTGAAAAAGTTTTGACAACTTGCAGTTGTGCTTTCAGGTTCTCATCTGATGAGCTATACAGTTTTAAATTATCGACACAGAGAAGATTATAAGTCTTTACACTTTGTTGTTTTCTAGGAGCCAAATTATAGCCATAGCCTAAGCTGTTAAGTAGACAGCTTAATGGGTTAAGGGCAAGACAGAATAGCAGCAGTGACAAAGAGTCACCCTGGAATATCCCCTTTGAATTTTTATCCCTGGAATAATAATTTGTCCTTTACCATGGCTTAATTGCAAAGTGGTCTGCCACTGTTATGTAGTAGATCAGTGTAGGGTGTATCTTATAATATGCATCTCTCTCTCTCTCTCTCTATATATATATATATATATATATATATATATATATATATATATATATATATATTTATATCTTATATTTTACAAGCACTCTTTTATCCATGAATGTGGGTACTATCAAATACTTTTTTGTAGTCAATCCATGCCATACTTAGATTCTTCCCCTTTTTATAGTTCTCCACTATGACTTTATTTAAAAACAAATGATCTTTTGTTCCATATGTCTTTCTTTTATTGCCCTTTTGTTCTATTGCCATAATTGAGTTTTCTTCTAAATGACTATAAACTCTGTCGGCATCAATTCCAATGTATAGTTTATACATCGTTGGAAGGCCAAGTTATTGGTTTGTAATTTTTAGGGTAGTTTACAGGTTCACTCTTAAGCAAGAGCATTGTTTTTCTTGTTAGCCAGGTTGGTGTCTGTTCGAGGTGTACATAGTAATAATTCTTACTCATGGCTAAATCTTTGTGCAAAAATGTTAATACTTTTAACCAGAAGTTAGGTACTGCATCTGGGCCTGAGATTTTCCAAGGCTTTTCTTAACTTTGTTTCAACCTCTCTGGCTGTTACTTCATCCCATTTCATATCCTGTACCTTTAAACTTCTTATTTTTTTCTTTTACTTCTTCTATCCATTTAGCATCTTTGTTATGTTCCACAGGATCTTCATAAATACTTCTCCAAAATATATCTATTTCTTCTTTTTTGGTGGTCTTTCAATTCCTTTTACCTTGTTTTCCAATTCTCTGTAAAACTTTTTTGAGTCATCAATAAATTGCTTATTTTGTATTTTTCCTTTATATTTATATGCATATCTTCTAAGTTTTCCGCCTGTGCTGAGATTTTTAGTTTGTTGTTTGCGATATTGCATACTGCGGTGGTGGTGCTGCGGTAGTGTTGTCGCCTCACAGTTAGACGCTGCATGTTCGATTCTCAGTTAGAGTGTCTTCTGTGTGTCGACATGCATGAATGGGTGTTCCTTCAATGAAGTTTGTGCGTTAGGCCCGGCAAGCCAGCACGTAAAAATCTACTGCCAATCACTAGCGGATCGGAGTTCCGCTGTGGTGACCCCTAATCTGGAAAAGCCGAAAGAAAGACATTTGTGATAGTGCATGATAGATCCTGATCTGTTCTAATACTGCACAATGTTTTTATCACATCTATCTTTCTAAGTATTTTTGTTGATCTGTTCCCTCTTCTATACTCTTCTAACAGTGACACTTCTTGTCTTAATTGCTTTGCAGTTTTCTCTGTTCGATACTTCCATGATGGCATTCAATTTCTTCCCTTGCTTTCCCTCACTACCCTGTGTTCTTGTGGAAGAACTTTATGAGTTATTAATTTAGCTGCACAGTAATATATTCTGTTTACTTCAGTTATATCACATGGATCTCTATGCACAGTCCTAATTACTTTGTTCATTTGTTTTATCAAACTTCTGACTTTTTGGGTTTTATTGACGTTCTGCAGTGTATTTCTTTCATTGATCTTAATATGTCTATCTCTATTAAACCAAGCAACTCTTTTGTTAGCTCATTTTCTTCTAAACTGAGGGCACGTATTTGTTTTCCATTTCCTGCATGCATTCTATAGAAAGTTCTATAGCATCTTCCTGTGGCACATTCTCTTTAATTTCATCCTGTGCCATCTGTTACTCTGTCATATGGGAACTCACTGGCCTATCACTCCACAACATTGACTGCATCAGTTTCCACAGTTTCCTCTTCCTTCTCTTGCTGTTCAGCTTCAAGTGAACATTTATACTGGTTTCCAGTAGAAGGCTCCAAAATATCTTCATATGGCACCTGACCAATTGCTTCCCGTTCCACTGGTTTCCCCTTAATTTGGATGTCCATTACTCTATCCTGTTGTGGTGCTTTCTAAATTTGATTTTCTACACCGAATCCTTCATTCTGCAGGTACTCCATAACCTCAGTTTCTATTTTTTTAATTTCTCCATTACTAATCACCTTTTCTACTTTTCCTCTTTGTCTTCTTAGTTTTTTGTCTTGTAACGTTTTCCATGTTTCAGTTCTTTTGCCTGTATTTCTATTCCAATATCTTTGATGATGCTATTTTTGTACTGATTAGTTTTGCTTTCTACTTTGCATAGATATTACACCATATTACATCTCTTTTTCTTTCCCATGTCCATATTTCTTCTTCAGATGTCTCTTGATCTTCCTGTTTCTCCTTACTTTGAGGACTCATTTCATCATGCTGTAATGTAACCTGTGTTAGATCTTCTACACCAAATCCTTCACTTCACAGGCACTCCATAACTTCAACTTCTGTTTTTTTTTTAACTTCTACTGTACTAATCTTCTTTCCTGCATTCCCTCTTTATTATATTATTTTTTGTTGTGAAATTTTCCATATCTGGATGCCTTTGCCTGTATTTCTCTTTGAATATCTTTGGGCCTGCCTTCTTCATATTGATTAATTTGGCTTTCACCATTACATAAATATTGCACAATATCAAATCTCAGTTTCTTTCCCATGTCCATATTTCTGTTTTATACTTTTCAAAAATCTCTAGGTTTTGTTGTTTAATATTTTTGCACTTCCTCAAATGCTTTCTTTTCCAAACAGATCAAAGTTTCTTGATCTATATACTGTGTTTCACAAGTCTGTTGTATTAATTAACATACATTTTTATTTGAGGCTTCTGACAGTTTTTCTTGTGGAAGTATTTTTCTTTCCTCTAATTTCTCACTTAATCTTTTTGTATATCTTGTGTCTGGAAATTCTAGACTTTTTGCATTTTAGTAACAGTACATAATTTCTTTCTTATCCTCGGTACTCCACTCTATCATCTTTATGGCTCTTCCTTGGCCTATAAGTTTTTCTAATTTTTGTGGACTACTACTTCCTTCTGGGCCTGGTCTGCCCCTATTGTAGGAATGTCTCCATATTTTGAGGATTATACACTGTCATTTTTTTCCAGTCCTGGCACCAGTGCGGCTACCAGGATTTGGCACTTTTTTATTCTGGGTGTTGTGCACCCAGCTATCTTTTTTTTTTTTTAATTTTGACCCACTTCTGTCCATGATATAGGCTATATAAATACAGTCTATATATCAGTGTCATCTTGGTGAGATTTTGTGAAAAACAGGGTCCTCCTGGTGAAGGTATTCACCAAGACTTGAGGATGAATTCAGTTTCAGCAATACTACTCTCCTTTGCTTGCTGACTTATCATCTGTCCATTCGGAGAGTAGTAGGATATACATGATGATGTGGCTGACCCTTGGTTCATAGTGGCTGAAAAGAGTACACCCGAGGAAGTATAAGAGGTAAGTGAGTGGTCTGAGGAACGGCCAATGGCCACTGCAGTGTCACCCACCATTGGCTGAGCCCACAGAGTTGGCTAGGGCTCCCTGGCAAATTGTTTTTTCTTTCTAGGTACAGTGGTAAATGGCAAAGGAGGACCGGGGTAAGTATCCATGGTGTGCTTCAGATGGGATAACCTTCGCTGGAATGAGTCGTTCATTAAGTAAGTTGTCAAATATAATTCACAAGCAGTACAGTAGTTATCTGAACAGTCCCCTAAACATAGTAATGCATAAGCAGCATACTAAATTCCTGTCAGAAACGCCTTCTCACAAAATTCAGTCTGAAAGAAGAAATGGCGGTTAAGTTTCAGACAGTGAGCACAATCACTAACATACCCAGTAGTAGTCCCTGTCCAGGTAAAACACTGCCCAGCACTAAACTTTTACATAAAATGGATAAAGTCTACACAAGCAGTATATTTTATCACTAAATTAGCCAGCAAAATAGCTGAAGATAAAAACAGCGGTCCCTGACAGGAGACTTCCAATACTAGAAAAATACCAGGTTTCTTAAAGGGATAATACAACTAAAAAGCCATAGCAAAATAAATTAGCAGTTTTTAAAGGGCAATATTCTGTGTATAAGTGTTCCTTACTTGAGACTTATCTGCCAGAATTGAAGCTGAAGGCTTGTTGGTTGCTGTTTCAGTGAAGCTTCTGAGCTTCTTCTTCTCAAGGTGACAAGAAAGACCTAAAGATTCTTCAGTGTGAATGCTGATTTTCCCTCCAAAGGGCTGCCCAGTCAGCAGTCAGAGTGAAGGTATGGGAGAGATCCAGAGCTTTTGGAAGCTGACCAGTTGTGTCTTGGGCAAGACACAACCCATATAGCCCAATGGCTATTGCAGCAGTGAGGAATTCGAACATTTACTGTTATGGGTAAGTACTGTACTTTCTCCATCACCCTAAGAAGGGCAGTCACCAAGAAACACATTTAGCACATTTGGCCTCCAGGTCTTCTGTATGCATTTTTCCCACTTCCACTCATAACCAGATTCCTCCTGAAAGTCAAAATGCACAGAGCCAAGGTCATTCTCATAGCCCTGCCAGATTTGGTTTCCTCCTGCCGTGGCTTCATCTAAATTGAAGATCTCTTCTCCTTCCTCATCACCATCTTCTGCTGTCTCACCTTTCTGGGCAACCTCACACAGATATCCTATCCCTTTCACTTGACTGCATGGTTTCTCTACTTCTACTGATGACCAGGGACTCTTCATTCCCTACTGAAATGTTCAACTTTACGTCTTCACAGTGACCCTCACTTAAGAAATATTTGTAAAGGAAAATAGAAAAGAATTGCTATGTTTGCTACTCAACAGACAATAGACCCCTTCTTAGCCCCTGTATCTCAAGAAGTAACTTTTCCAGTGAGGATATTTAAAAATGGGCTACTTACTCTTCTGTGAAAGTTCATCTAGCTGCTATATTCTTCTATCACTAAGGTTTCTCTTCTTCATCTTATCTTTACACAAGCAATGTAAAGCTTCTTTGAAAGGAGTTATTTTTTTTTTATTTTAGACAGTACTTGGTTTGCCCTGCTTCTCTATGGAGTTTAAATTTTGTTCTGGAAAAAAACTTACTCTGTTTCTCTTTGAAGCTGCTGGCTCCACTGATATTAAGTTTTTGTCATGGAAAGCATCTCCTTCTGGTAGCCATTATATCTGCCAAACAGCTCTGTAATCCTTATTTACCAAATTTTCTTATATTATTTTTCATAAAGATAGTGTGGCATTGAGAAGTAACCCTCCTTTTATGGCCAAGGTAGCCACACAGGTGAATTTGAATCAGTCCTCTCAGCTCACGGTTTTCTTTCCTAATCATTCCAGCAGAGATAAATATCAGCTACACGTCTTAGATCTACACAGTCAAGACATATTTTATATTCACAGAGCATGAGAATTCAGGAAATGTGGCCAATTATTTATCTTTTTCAGTTATTAAAAAAAGGTCACAAAGTAACCAAGGTCATTTTATACAAATAAATGAATATTTGACTGTATTACCTTCTGTTATTCTTCTGGTAACATATCCCTGCTATTTAGACCCAAAAGTACACTCTGTAAGGGCTCAAACTATGCCTATGACCTTTCTCCAAAACTTGCCCTACAAAGAAATTTATGCTGTTTTTGCTTGGTTTACCTTACATACTTTCAAAGTCATTATATCTTAAATATCCTGTCCAGAGCTCAGGCCTTTTTGGAGCCTCTGTTCACAAAGTGTTGTTGTCTTATAATTCTGTCCACCATTTCCAGTTTCTGGAAAGTATCAGATGAAAGATGTAAGCCACCAGTTCCAGTGTCTGGACAGGACCAGACTAAATACATAAGTTGTATATTTACCAGAATTTAGATTTAGCTGGTGTCAGTTTGGGCACTGGAACAACCCACCCACCCACCTAACCTACCCCACTCTGTAATATCTAGAGAGATATAAATGGACACAGGAGCCTTGGCTACAGACTTCACAAGTCCCGTAGGATATATAGTTTCCTTCAGATCATGATATTTTTATTATGGGAATCTATGCTTGTAAGTCACTTTTACCCAATCTGGAGTTTCACAGGGGATCAAGAGCTTATGGGATAGAACAGGAGCTTGAGTTAGCAAAGAGTACTGCTACACAGAGAAAAAACATGCCAAGGATACCAGTTCTAGTATCTAGCCAGATACCAACTAAATTTAATGTTCTGGTAATTAACATAACTTACATTATATTGACAACTGTGTTTCTGGGTAGACAGCACTGGAAAGATGACCATCTTTTCATCTCCTTTATCAAATAAATCAGGGCAGAAAGTGTCCACTATGACTGTGTCCAGATGGCCTTCAGATTGCATTGTCTTTTCTTGTGGAAATATAGAAAATCATTACCAAATATCCAAAAAAAAAAAAAAGCATTCTTAAAGAGCTTTACCTACTCTGTCAATGATATCTGAACAGCTGTGACTTTGGCTTTTCTGTACACTTTTGCAAGAGAAAGTAAGCCAGATATGATTGATCTCTACATCCAGATAGCAATTTGAGGTTGCCATCCTTCATGGTATTCTGTTATGAAGTCACTGAAGAGGAGAGGAGAGGACTAGATCACGTAAGATATGAAAGTTACTTGTTATAATGTTAGACTTTCATGACCAGTGTCTGTCTACTGTAACGTAAATCAAAAATCAGTTAGGGGCAGAGAGGATTTTCCATCAATGGGGTCAACCTTGCTGCAGTCTGTTGGCCTCTTGCCACAATAACACATGCGGCAGGTTCTTTGCCCTGATCATTCCTCCGGGGGAGTCACAGAGAAATGCTGTAGTCCATGTTTGCCCCTCTGGTCTCATTTACCCTTATCCCATTATACCTCCACTCCCAAATTCTTACAGAAGGCAATTCAGTTGATGAGCATGGTTATCTTCATTGCCCCCATCTTGGCCTCATCAGGTGTGGTTCCCTTTCCTTTGGTCTCACCTTCATTATAAACCCTGAATACTGGACCCAGTCCAGACCTTTTCTCTCTCATCCCATGGGGATGGATCACCTGAACATTACAGGCCTCAAATCAACCAATTCCACTGATGGGTAGGCAGCTCAGGCTTTCCTCCCTGGTCTGACAAATATCACTATTATCTTAGAAGGCCTCTACCAGGAAAAGCTATAAAAATAAATATAAGAGATTCTCTGTTTGGACTCTACAGAGGAATTATACCCCTTCACTGCCCCCTTTTCCCCTATTTTGTAGTTTTTAACTTCTGATTTTCAAGAAGGGACTAGTTTCTGTACGACTTAATTGCAGTTGGCAGCGATATCTAATTTTCATTCAGGGCAAAATGCTTCCTCTTTAGCTTCATCAAAATTGTGCAAGTCCTTTCTTAAAGGTACCTTTTTGCTTAGACTCCCCCCATGAAGGACCTTACACCACCCTGAGATTTAACAATTGTGCTGTAAGCTGTAACTCAGAGTCCTTTTGAACCATTGGCTAGATATGACTTCAAATTTTTATCATAGAAAACTGCTTTTCTTGTGACCATTACATCTGCTTGGTGAGTTTCTGAGCTCCAGGCTCTCTCTACCAAATCCCCACTTTTGATCTTCCAGAAAGATGGAGTTACCTTATGAACCAATCCATCCTTCCAACCTAAAGTAGCGACAGAAGTGAATATTAACCAAGCCATTAATTTACCTGTTTTCTTTCCTAAGTTTGCTAATAAAGGAGAATATATGCTTCATCTCTTCAATGTACATGGACAGCTTCATTTTTATCTCCATATAACAAAAGATTTTAGAAGGTCAGATCAATTTTTTGTCTCATTCTTCCCCAACAAATGGGTCAAACTAGTTTCTAAAGTCACCTTAGCCAGATAGCTTACACACTGCATATCCTCTGTTTACAGTCAGCGAGTTTGGTCCTTGCCCAGACCCCCTAAAGCACACTGCACCAGAACCATGGCTACATCATCCACATTCTGGTCTAGAACTTCTATAGATGAAATTTGTGCCGCTACTACTTGGTTTAATGCTCATACCGTTATTGCTCATTACAAATTGGATTTGACTTCCAGAAGCAGGGCTGCCTTTGATTCTGCAGTACTCTGGAATATCTTTCCATGAAGGCCACCCAAGGTTCATGTAGTTGGCAACTCTGTCCCAGTCATTGAGGAACAAATGAGAAGGACAACATCAGATATTAAAGTTATGCACTCACAGTAACTATGCTTCTGTGTTGTTCATTTCCATTCTTCCTCAACTTCCCATCCCCACTTCCCCCTTTCCTTTATCTCCTGGAGTGACCTTATAGTTGTTGTGGAACCTCTGTTCCAGGTTTGAGCCTCAGTCTTTTTCTGCTAGCCTTCTTTTTGTCTTAGCCTGAGGTTAATTCTTTCTGTTGGTTATCTGGCAGTAAACTCCATCTGCGGTATTACAGGGTGACCAGGGCATTATGGGTAAAGGAAGAACTTGAGAGTTGGATCTGAGAGTCTACTAAATGTGGCCCTGCTGGATCCAAGACCCATCATTTGAGAAAGAATGAAAATGGACAACACAGATACATAATTACGGTAACTACATAACTTTAATTTTACTTGAATAGGTGTCTGTAAATGTATGCTATGGTGTCATTAAAATGAGCAATGTATGTTGCTATTAAAGATAGAGTATGTGCAAAGAAATTATAAAACATTGTACTTACATTTTTAATAGGTTGTTAAGTGAAACATCTACATAGGTAGTTACTAGACTTGCAGTCCTTGGGGCCATTTATGAGCTTAGCCCAAATTCCCAATTGCCTTAAAGCACTACCTAGTTAATTGACTTGCTCAAGGTTACACAGTACTCAAATGAATGCTGAGGGAATCAAACTCACAGAAAGGAGCCTGCTAACAGCTCATAGCCTGTATCCTGTGTGCTAACTGCCAGAAAAGGAACTTAAAAACAGTTACATTTACCTTCTTTCTATATGTGATTTTTTTTAGGGTGAGGGCTTCTTAAAGTATTTAAGGTCTAAAATGTTTCTGAGCCGTCATTAGGACATGAATGGAACTTGAATGACTTTTTTATTTGTCTTTTTTAATTTAGCCACCATTTGAAGAGCCTAACACTCTTTGCTTTCCATCCTTTTGCATAAAAATACTTGCATCTAAAGCATGGAAATGGGCAGTAGCCCGTTTTAAATGGACTTGAGCTTAATGTATGAATTCCACCCATCCCTCTAACTGCAGGGTGTTGTAAAGACAAAGAATGACTCAGTGCAGATATTATTTATATGTCTGAATTGGAGACTTTCTAAAATGAATAACTGATGGAACTTTTCTCTCCTGGTTTCCCCAGCTTGTATTGTCTCTCATTCATATCCTGGGTGGTTTCCACCCATCAGTATAGGAGGGTGTAACCAGCCTCTTAGATAACAAGTTCTTTTACACTGTTTGCATATTTCACATCTTGAGCTTAACATCCATTGTGTTGCAATTCATATGTATGCCCAAATTGTCTAAATCTTCCAAATGCCCTGTTTGGATGGTCACCATATCTCCAGCCAGGACCTTTGCTGGCTCCGTCTTTATTGCTTGGGAAATAAGGACAATAGGAGACATTGCCACAAGCACCTTCATATTAAACTAGCAACCTATACAGGTAAGATTTAATTCAGAAATTTAAAAATAGCTGCTGTGGAAGGTGACTAGCAGAAAAACTGAAGGGAGGGTGGTTTAGATTATCTTGGGTTGGTGGCAGACCAGTTAGAGAAAGTAAGAAATCAACATCCAGCCATCATTCAAAACCTCCAAAGCCAACCCATGAATATGTCTCATGTTCCTCATGATTTGTGAGATCCCCTTTGACTAACAAGGAGTCAAACTTGCACAAGTCATCAGCTGCTGATTAGAAGAATGCAAAATACATTTCCATGACAATTACCTTGGTATTAACACCTTGGGTGTCTCACCTAGCTTACTTAAACTCAATAATCCAAAGAATGATTGAATGGTCAACTAAACTAGTATCCTGGGTCCCCAGTGAAGTCATGGTGGTAGCAGGCAGATCCAACATGCATACTTTCCAAGGATCACCATCTGTTATGAATGACTCATGAATTAGTGTTTAAAACACCCATGTCAGTTCTCCTGCACCATTTGGGTCAATTGGTATAATCCAGGCATTAGACATGCATGAAGCATTAAATGTCTTGCAGATAATGTTGCATAGTATTATGAAGCTTAGCTAAATCATAATGCCAGGGCTGCAATAACGTTCTCATGACAATATTCTGTTCTTGCTATGTACCACTCATAGTGCTAGTACCCCACTGCCTCACACTCACCACTGACCTATCACAAACTGGTCAGCTTGTATGATGGGTGATTCATACCACCCCCTTCTGAGCTGCAGAGTTGTGGAGAGTTTCATTCTCCCTCAATTTCATCAGAAAAAGAAAGATGATCCAGACATCCTTGTCTCTAAGTTTGACAAGATTTTTGAGAGCAGCCCTTTCTGCTACTGTCTTCCAGATGTCTCCTGCTTATTGGAGATCTTTGGGATTATGATGTTTACTATGTCCTGGACTGTATCTTCTCTGTCTTCCTCCCCAAAATGCATAAGCCAGTACAAGCTCCTATTTGAGTAGAGGAGTAAAGTATGTAACACCCCAAGACGTTGAGTTCTCTGTAGTCTCGTCAGTCCAGTGAAGCTCCCACAGACTACTGTACCTTTCCACCTTGTCATCTGATAAGGGTCTAAAGTTTTATATAGATTGGACATGAGTAATTTCTCTTCTGCCACCTTGGAACTCAAGTCCGTAAATTATTTATTTCAATTGTCTAGATTCTAGCAATCACTTATTTATCAAACACTGGGAATGCTGGCAAGCCTCCATGAACCTAGGGTCAAGGAGCCTCATGCAAGTACTCTTCTATATTATTGTACTCCTTTTTACATTATAAGCTATGGGAAGCAACAAACTAAATGGCAAAGATTCACACTAGAAGGGCTTTATCAACAATGAACAAACATAGTTCTAATGTCTATGGTAGCAAAACCAAGAAGTATTAACATTATATTGGTAATATCAGTTAATTAATTCACATTTAATTTAACTAATTAATTAAAATAATAGAATAAAGTCAGTTAAAAAGAAATAAAATAAAAATATTCTTAACAAAAATCTCCATTCCAGTTCTTGATTTAAATCATAAGACTTCAAAAGTATTGAACTTTAACATATCAATATTTTCTTTATACCTTAACAGAAAATCCAGTGCTTTTTACCTCTCTGTCATCACCTAAAACTTATTCCAAAACACATAATTTATGTAATGAAGCACCCTTATTATGAACTGTTACAAAGTGCTCTACCACTGGATTTTCATTTTTCTCATTTTATCTTTCTTATCTATTGTAGCTCTCTCTCTCTCTCACTATGTATATATATATATATATATATATATATATATATATATATATATATATATATATATATATATATGTGTGTGTGTGTGTGTGTGTGTGTGTGTGTATATATATATATATATATATATATATATATATATATATATGCGACATGTTCCTGTATTCTTGGTTTAAAACTTCACATATACTTTCACCAATGTAATAAGAGTGTATTTGTGTGCTTGTAGCTCAAGACACACTTGTTTGCTGCCACATGTTCTAAATGGCAAGTGCCCTCATTCCAACTTGCCCAATCCTACTTAATTACTTTGCCCTCCCACCACCCAACTTCATTGACCTACATAGCCATACCAGATCCCCAACTCTGACCCTAAAACTCGCTCTCAGTCCCTAACTCTAATCGTTGCAGTCTCTCTTGCACCTAATCCTAATGACCTTGGAACACTCCCTAACCTAAAATTCCACTCCCCTCTCCATAAATCAAAAGTCCCTGACCACTCCTTAAACCTGAAACTACACTGCTGCTCCATAAATCAAAATCGCTCCTCCAGGTCTTTAACACTAAAGTCCCCAGCTGCTCTTCCCAATCCCTAACACTAAAACTCCTACTCTTTAAACCTCCAATCACTGCCTAAAGCTCTAATCTGCACTCCCACCTCCTCCCATTCCCTCCTCATGGCTGCTGCACTTAGCTTGCTTGAACTCTGCTACTATGCTCAGGTGAGATGTGGTGGCTCCACTCTCTTTGTATGGCTACTGTATGGCATGTAGTCGAACTCCAGCATGAAAAGCAGCCTGTGTGAGCTACAAGTCAACAGTGTTTTTCAGTGTTTTTTGAATGCCTAAGTCTGGCTGTCTGTACAGACCTATAGTACAGACCTATAATAAAAATAGCATGCACACCAAATAGCCTAACTAACACCCTCATAGTACAAGTAAAACTTCCATGCAGTTCAAACATAATGTTATTAATTCTTATTACTTAATGACCATAGTTACAAATATTGCATCTCCCACAGAATGCTGAATTAGGCTCCTAAGAGGTATTGTTCTGCAGTTTTATTTATTTATTTTTTAATGACTAGCACTAGAAGATCAGATAAGATTTATCTCTAGTATATAAAATCGTAGCCATATTCAAAAAACTATAAATAATAGTGGATCTTGTTTCAAAATTCCTAAGAATTTAAAGACCAATTTGACTAAGGAAGTACTCAATATATTATATTCAGAGGTAAAATATAAATCCTCCTCTTTATGTTAGGCCCATTCACCTATGAAATTCATTAACAACATTCCTATCTGTTAAAGTATTACAGGGAACACAGCTGTACTTCTAAGATGTCTTTTTTATGGCTAATCTGTCAAACTCCTAACAAAAAATTTTTGATTTTTCGTACTTCATTTTGGAAATCTTCCCACTTTGGGTTTTGTGAGCATCAGGAAACTCCCCTAATAGTTAAACTTTGATTATCCTCAATGTGGAAACTAATTCCATGATGAATTTTGAACAGTGACCTCTTTTTGACATAATCATGTACCTGTTTTGTTGTGATGATTCCTAAAATGGCATAGCACTAGAAAACTAATCTTAACATTATCCGTTTGTGTGGAAGTTTTATACTTGGACTGTTTCTTTGTAGGGTTGAAATCAATTCAGCTAATTCCTCTTATATTACCAGTACATGTATGTAATAATATAACACTTTCATCTTAATATCATGCATGTATATGCAGTGCTTTTAAATACATAGGTTTGCATTTGGGTGCAAACAGTGTTCCATTTGTAGTATCTGTTAGTTGTCAATATAATGTATTACGATCAAAACTGAAACAAAGTATTATACAGGCTGAATTCAAATACTTCCATGTCAATTAGCCAACTTATCTGAACCTAAAATTATCTAAGTACATTCATACCATGAAATACCACTTGTAAAAGACACCACTATAGCGAACCACTGCACACAAAAAGGCCAGTGTATAAGTGAATGAAATTGTTTATTATAAAACAATAAAAATTTGAAAAGTGTCCTAGTGCCTCGGCTTGAAAAATTATATGACATCTTCTGTTTGTTTCTTTCTGTTACTTGCATTTACATGCAAGCATACTCAAGTATATTTCACTACTTATTGTGATCAACTAGTCTTATTACTGTATTGTACTAAGTACAATAAATACACCGAAACAACTGCTTCAGTTAATACGCTTTCTATTACATTTTCTTTTTGGATCTACAAGAATGCAACACAGATGCTGTCAGCTCTCTATGGCAAATTCCCAAAGCTTGTTTACTGTTACACTCATATTTATACCAAAAAGTCTGATATTTTTTCTCAAGAGTCTGATGTATAACATTTTTCTTTGTATAACAGTTTTCCTTTGTTCCCTTGTCCTTGGTTCTTTGTAGTTTGATGATCCATGGAAACTCACTCTTGCATTATCTGAAACGTGGTGTTCCAGCACTACCTGAAACGTGATGTTACATCTCTTTACTTCGTTGATGTCCTTCCAGCTGCCATCTGCAGTTATTTTTACAGACTTTGTTTCTCAATAACATACTCCTTTACATGGATGCCAAAATCTAATAAGCTATGCCAGCACACTTACTACTTTTTATTTTTTCAGCATTTTACACTATTTCTAAATTAACCCTTTATATTTCATAATATTGTTGCAGCTTTTTATTCAAACTAATAATCATGCTAGCAACAGTTTGAAAAGGCAGTGTATACTAAAATTCTTTCAGTTCCCCATTTTCTTTATTTGTTTCAGGAACGGACTAAACGTCAGTTAAAGAAAAGACTGCATTTGTTTCATTAGCATTAGCATTTACAGCATTTACCACTTTGCTCATATTTACAATCATAACTTGTTGAGTTAGTAAGTAAGTCAGGCAGAGATCATCTCTGAGTAAGCAATAAGCCACTGAGTACAGCTGGAGTTTTTCCAGTCGGGCTGCATAGGACATATGTTTGAGACCAGTATTCCTCTTGGTGAGGTACTTTTGTGGTCTTTCCAGCTGTTGGAAGTGTCTTGTGAGGTACACCCCAAACAGGGCATTGTACTCTATGATGGGTCTGATGAGTGACAAGTAGAGGGGCACTATAACCTCTTTATTTCTAGATGCGAACCCTTTAGTAATCAGATGGGCTATGTAGAAGGATTTCCTATCTACTTTGGCAATATGATTGTCAAAGGAGAGATTACTATCTACCTGTGTCCCCAAATCTCTTATTACTTCTTCTGTATTAAGGGGGCTGCCACCTATGTGGTCATTCATGGGTGTTTTGTTTTTCCCAAACGGGATGACTATGCATTTTTTGGCATTTAGCTTGAGACCATGACTTTGACACCAGGTGTCCTTCTCAGTAAGACTCTTTTGGAGAATGTCTGTGTCAGCCGGTGAGTCAGTTATGGCTCCCAGTTTTCAGTCATCGGCAAACTGGGTTAGCCATAGTCCTCCTGTGTTTGCCTGTACTTCTGAGAAGTATATGCCAAACAGTAGGGGGTCCCAGGAATGAGCCTTGTGGGACACCACTTGTGATTGGTTTAGAGTCGGACCTGGAGCCCATTATTCTTACAGTGTGAGTTCTGTCTGTAAGCCAGTTGGCAACCCATCTCGTGACGTAGGGGTTTATGTTCAGGCTGGTGAGTTTTTCTATAATTCCCGAGTAGGAAATGGTGTCAAAAGCCTTGGCGAGGTCAAGGTAGGCTGTGTGAACTACCTCCCCCTCATCTATGGCCTTGGTGACTGTCTCGAAGAGGTCAACCAGGTTTAGTAGGCATGATCTGCCCTTAACAAAGCCGAACTGGGTTGGGTCAAGTGTTTGAAGGCTCCCAATGTCTTTGTTAATGAGTTCCATGATGATGCGCTCCATAGCCTTGCAGACCAGGCTAGTCAGGCTTATGGGGCGATAGTTACCATGGTCAGTTGTGGCCCCTCCTTTGTGGAGCAGAATAACCATTGCTGTGCGCCATTCTATGGGCACATAGCCTGTGGAGAGGCTGATGCTGAACAGTGTGTTTAGGTGGGGGGTTAGTTTGTTCTGTAGTTCATGCAATATGCAGCCTGGGACAACATCTGGCCCCATTGATGCTGTGCTTTTGGCTTTTGAAAGGGCTGTTTTCACCTGTGCATCTGTGATTTCCAGGACACTACACTTTTCCGGTATTGTTGTGCGCCCTTTTGGGGGTGAGAGGGGGGTGAAGTTTGCACTGAATCTATCTGCCATGATGTTGGCAATATCAGTGGGTTTAGTATATTTTGTGCTAGCTCAGAGCACATCTGTGAGTTGCCACTTAGATTCTTGACATAGCTAAAGAAGGCTTTGTGATTATCTTTCGAATCCTTGGCTATTTTTCTTTTGAAGTTAGCCTTGGAAGATTTTATGATGGACCTTAGTTTCTAACTGATACTGATCAGGGATGTCTTTCCTTCTTGGGATTTGCTTTTTTTCTGAACTAGTTTCCTCCTTCTATTGTATAGCCTGTTTATAGCAAGGGTCCACCAGACTGGTTTCCTTCTCTTAGAGGAGTGAGTCTTGGTTTTGCTAGGGATGGCACAATCCTTGCATCCTTGTAAGTGCTCATAGAGTGCATTTGTAAAGGTTTCTGCATCTTGGGCAGCATTATCCTTTAGCATGGAGGCTGTGAAACTTGCAACCTCTGTCTTAAGTAAGGTGAAGTTTGCTTTAGAAAAGTTTTTTACTGTGGTTTCTGTAGTTCGGGGTGGTGGTGGGGTGTGGACATCCAGAGTGATTAGTTTATGGTCTGATCTAACCAGTGATGGGTTAACCTCTGGTGTGGAACACCTGTCGCCCATGTTGGTGATGACCAGATCCAATATGTTTTCACCTCTGGTAGGGGAGTTTACCAGCTGATCCAGGGCATTTGAGTTGATAAATTCCAGGAAGCGCTGGACCTGGGAGTTTGTACTTGAGTAGTTTTCCCAGTTAACTGTAGGATAATTGAAATCGCCCAATATCAGGGTGTTCGGTAGGACCTTCATGTTTTCCAGTGTCTCCAGAAAGGTGGAGTGGTGGTCCTGGGTCATGGAGGGTGATCTGTAGCAGGCCACAATTTGCATTGCAGATTTGCCTGATGTTAGTTGCACATGGATGATCTCAGAGGTGGTATGCTGCACCACTAACCTGGAGATGTAGGTATCCTTGATGAATATGGATACACCCTCTCCTTTTGTGTTTCGGTCCATGTTCTGTGGCCGAAATGTGTGGTATGAGTTGTAGCTCGGTAGTGCTGGGGTGCTCTGTGGAGCCTTGAACCAGGTTTCAGTTACTGCACAGAAGTCGACGTTCTCCATACTGAGGAGTGCTTCGAGCACATGCATTTTGAGATTTAAACTCCCGGCGTTGAGTAGCATAGCCCTCATTTTTTTATTTGTGCTGTTTATGGAGGTGAGTTTGACTTTTGAGCCTTGCCATAAAAAAGCACTATGGGGGCAGCAAGAACCTTGGCCAGTATTCGAAAGCCTAGGGGTGACAGGTGCAAGCCTCTCGCAGCTGCATTTTTATCTATAGTCCTTGAAGCATGTTCCAGACACTGAACATTCAGCTTGTCTCAAGCTGTACCAGAATATATGCATGCTAGCAAGCAGAAATACATGTAGTTAACTAACTGTATTATTTCTACATATATTACAGCAACAGATGTGTATATGCATCTAACTAGAAAATAGATGTGCACATGCATTTATACATTTTTAAACGTATCTATCACTATATACATTCCCTCTGTTTTATTTTAAGTCCCAAACTGCCTATATCAGTATGCACTTTTTAGTCAAGTTATATTGCTATTAACTAGAAACGCACTGGGAAACAAAACCTTTAGTTTTCTTTTAATACAGCTGGTTAACACAGTTTAATATTGTTAACACAATGATAACAACCATTACTATTAGAACTGGATGAATCTGAATATGACTCTATACAGTGATGTTCTATACAGTAATTTATTGACAGTGCTTGAGGATTTTATTGCAAAGGCATCGCAGTCTTGTTTTTTGAAATATACATGGCTGTAATGTACAGTCAGTCTAGTTTTTAAACTTAGCATTAAATTGAAGCCTGCTAATTACATTACTTGAAACATTAAAATGTATTTTTGGCATTACCACTTTGCACTTTCATTTGAGTCCCCAAGCATGTCCTTCCTCCGTGTAGTATACATCATTTTATTTCAGTATTGTTTATTTGTTTTATGCTGTGAGAATTGAATGTATGCTTGCCCTTTGGCTGTTACCTAGACTGTGACACTTTAGTCTTACACATTTACTTTTTGATTTGATCATTTTTTGGCAATTTTCAAAAAGAGAAAATATTTTTATAAAGCTTTTGCTGTTGCCTATACTGTCAAAGTTGTAGTAGGAAATGCTTTTACTTATTTTGAAAAGACGTTTCCTGTTACTACTAGCTATTCATACCCTCCCTTTTTGTAAAGGGACCTGCATAATTTACTTTAACTGCATACCATAGCTCATGTACTGACTGTACTCATAGTATTTACTTGCAAACAGATTATTAATTACATGTATGCACAATTGTGATGCTTTGTAGACTTTTTTGCTTTTTGTTTAATGCTGTACGTGAATACTTAATAATGTTTTAGAAAAACGTAAGCCATTTGGCCTGGTGACCAGTCTTGTTTCCTTGACCTTATAAATTTCAGTTCCAGTAACATTTTATTTTATACAACATTCCTTGTAACTACCCATTCCAGTCTGGAAAGATTTGAGCTCACATACTTTTTTTTCTTTCTGCGTATTCCAGATGCTTAACCCATAACTCCTTCAGCACTTACTCGCACCTTCAATCTTCCATTAATACTTGCAACTTGATATTAGGATGCAGTTGTAAAACTCTTAAACATTAGTAACTTGCCTATCTATGCGTAATATTGCTTTTGAATACTGTTTTTACTGGAGTCTGTGCTGTTTTTTATGCTATTATACAATTACAAAATATTGTAAGAAACAAAAGAGATATTGACTTAATTAACACATGCTTAAAACAAATATATTTACATGATTTACATTTGCTGTTGTGCGCGTGTTGCTGCATTTTAGGTGAAAAGAAAGTACATGCTTGTCAGTCTTGTGACGTCATGTCTTTTCTGTGTTTAACTACTCTAATTTGATTTCTATGCCTTAGAACTGTTTTGTTATTTGAAATGGTTTTAAAATCATTACTTAAGTGCCTTGCTTTAACTGAATGAAAGTTTGTGCAGTGTATGCTTAACCATTTTCTAAATGTAGAATAGCATGTCGTAAATTATTTCTTATCAGCATAGTTAACTGCTGTTGCTTTAACTCTTTACTAACCAGATTATTAAAAAAGAAACTGCAGTTGTCACAATAAGAAACCATTCGATCCGTCAACTGTGGCTTGCCATTGAAAAATTATATGACACCTTCCTGTTTGTTTCTTGCTGTTACTTGTATTTACATGCAAGCATACCAAAGTATATTTAACTACTTATTGTGATCAACTGTCAATCATCTGTCATCAATTGTCTTATTACTGTATTGTACTAAGTACAATAAATACACGAGACAACTGCTTCAGTTAATATGCTTTCTATTACATTTTCCTTTTGGATCTACAAGCATGCAACACAGATGCTGTCAGCTCTCTATGGCAAATTTCCAAAGGTTGTTTACTGTTACACTCATATTTATACCAAAAAGTCTGATATTTTTTCTCAGAGTCTGATGTATAAATTGCTCAATCTCATCTCTTATCGACTCTCCTATATGCTTCCCCCATTTATACAAACCTTAAGAAAATCAATCTTAACAAACTTACAACTTGCTATCACAACATAGCTCGCTTTGCCAGCCAACCAAACAGAAAATTAAACTGTACTACCAAAATCATTGGCTTTGTTCCTGCACACACTGACTAACCATTTTTTTCATTACTCTATCTTGTAATGAACTGCATATTGGAAACTTGTTTCTCTTTTGAAATGATCATTCATTCCTTGTGTTGATATGGCTCGTAATGATTTGTTTATGTAATGTACTATTTAGTAGAGCTTTTTTTTCTCCCCCTCCCTCTGCTGAAAATGGACATGTATCCAGCCTGACTAGCCCGGTCAACAAATGTAAAATAAAAATAAATAAAATAACATCTTTTTCTTTGTATAACAGTTTTCCTTTCTTCCCTGTCCTTAGTTCTTTGTAGTTTGATGATCTTTGGAAACTCAGCCTTGCATTATCTGAAACATGGTGTTCCAGCACTATCTGATACTTGATGTTACATCTCTTTACTTCGTTGATGTCCTTCCAGCTGCCATCTGTGCAGTTATTTTTACAGACTTTGTTTCTCAATAATATACTCCTTTACATGGATGCCAAAATCTAATAAGCTATGCCAGCACACTTAATACTTTTTATTTTTTCAGCATTTTATACTATTTCTAAATTAACCCTTTATATTTCATATCATTCTTGCAGCTTTTTATTCAAACTAATACTCATGCTAGCAACAATTTGAAAAGACAGTGTATACTAAAATGCTTTCAGGCTTCACAAAGCCTTTACAGAGTAATGCATACAATGAAATCACACATCTTTTATGCATCTCATAGTAACAGAATAATCAACCAATTAAGTATTAAAATAGACCCTATTACAACCCCCCATTACAAAAAAAACCACTTTCAATTGCATTCCCTTTTAAGTCTCACAGGGAAAAGAGTGTTAAACTTTAAAATTAAAATAGATTCCTTTTTATGTAATTTATTTTTAATATCTTTGGGGGACAGACTCTTTATAAACTTGATTTAAAATACTTCTTAGTATGTGTAGGTAGTACAAAATACCTGTTAGTACCTGTTAGTTGTCAACATAACGTATTAAGATTAAAACTGAAACCAAGTGTTATACAGGCTGAATTCAAATACTTCCATGTCAGTTAGCCAGCTTATCAGAACCTAAAAAATACCTAAGTACATTCATGCCATCTTCAAGTCTAATGGGAGTATAAAGGCTAACTCCATCTAAAGTGACAAAATACATGTCATCCTTCCCTTTAATATTAACACATTTTTGAAGTAGGCATTTAAAATCTTTAATTAGAGATGGAAGATGAAACATGTAATTATGTTGGAACCATTCACAGTTTTGCATTTTTTTCCAAAAAGTCAAAACATCCCAATATAATGAGTGTACTAGAAGGAGTAGAATACTCCTTACACAGTTTTGGAAGACAATAAAAACTCAATATAAGGGCATTCCAAAAAGCTTTCTAATTTTAACAGAAGAAAAACAGCCCTATTTAATATCCTTATGTCCAGACTTCTGTAAATCACACAAGGCCGGTTGGTAATTTTCTTTTGAAATGTTTTTATAGGTTTTCTTGTCCTGCAAATAAATCAAATTCATATGCTAATATTTTCATGCATGTAGAAATACAGCTATGTTGCTGTTATCTGAAAGTTTAATAACAACTTCCTCTTTTTGAGCTTGCCATCCGTTTCTAGTTAAATTATATTCAAGATTATAGTATTAATAACTCAGTCATATAGTTCCTTAGCATGGTATAAAAATAACATAGAAAACTCATTAATAACATCTGACATAATTAAAACTTGGAATAAAATTAATTTTAACAGCAGGAGCATAAAGATAAGTTAAACAAATTCATATCTATTTTTGATAAGCAAGAGTAAAAATCCTCCACTAAGCTGCCCATCCCTTCCATGTCAGTCAAATGCAGTAGTGGGGTCAGCAGTACAATATATTGTAGAAAAAAAAATAAATCCCATTTTTTGCCCAGGTTGAAGCAATACACTTTAATTTTATGAAAACATGGCAGTAGGTTAGGAGCAGACCTCAAATATTAGATAACAAGATATATATAGAGTAAATGAACATTAGATCAAATAAATTCATAAGTGGCATAAAAATCTGTTTGTCAGGTCACAAGTGGCACAATGCTTGGCGTTTGGTGTCTTTTGCCATAGGTCCAGAGTGATTCTGTTTTAATCCAAGGCATCCAATACAAAAATCCAGAAAATAAGTATACCTTGTGTCTCTATTGTACTTTTTAAATTGCAGTGTATCTGATCACTGCATTTTTTTCTGCTTTTTTACTGTCGTGATTGTGTATTTTCTGCACTAGTTTTCAACTGGATTTTCAGTCTAGATAGTATAGTCTAGAATCAGACCTGCTGAATCTAGCCTGATTTTCTTATACTCAAAAAATAAACCAGCCATCTTACATCGAGAAAGGCTACCCTGCACCCTTGTGGCAGAAGAGTGTGGATCCAGCCTTGTCTGAGCTGGGGATTGCTGGAGGAACGTGCGTTGTGTATTTTCCTATTGGTAGATTATTGTAAAACTGTTTAATTTCACCTGTATTTAAGCCTCGTGTTTGTGCTGGTTTGTGCATTTTAACTGGAGCTGCTCGGTGTTTGACATCATTTGCCAGAGGTCCAGAGTGATTCTGATTAAACCCAAGGCATCCAAGAGAAAAATCAAGAAAATAATTGCACTTTTTAAATTGTATTGCATCTGATCATTGCATTTTTTCTGTTTTTTTTATTGTTGTGACTGCATATTTTCTGCAGTTGATTTCAACTGTATTTTCATCCTAAATAGCATAGTCTAAGATGAATCTAATCAGTTTTTGTCACACTGAAGCATTAAACCAGCCATCTTACATTAAGAAAAGCTCCCCTACACCCTTGTAGAAGAAGAGTATGGATCCAGTCTTGTCTGAGCTGGGGATTGCTGGAGGAAGGTTCATTGTGTACTTTCCTATTGGTAGATTAGCTTAAAACTGTTTAATTTTACCTTTATTTAAGCCTTGCATTTGCTTGTCACTGTGCATTGTGCAGTGGGGGGTTAGCAATGCCCTGTATACATGCAAATGCATTGAAACACATTTTTTTCCTAGACAACTGTCAATGGAACCCTCACAAGCTTTTCTGTTGCACTAAAGGCAACTCAGTTGTGCACTGATCAGCTTTGCCACACCTATCATCCACAACCCTCATTTGAACAACTCTTGATAGTCCTAGCACAAAAACTGGTCAGTTTAGCCCATTCTTTTCCCTAATAGCTCATGCCATAAAAATCTCTGTAATGGACATACAGTTTCCCATCATTTCTCTGGTCAGCCTGATTGATATGGGAATACTGAGGCAATGTAGTAATTGTCTCATGTATAATGACAACCATTTACTCCTACAGCAAACAAATACCCTATGTGAGAGATGTAAGTACACTGAAATTGGAATCACTTCTCTCATATAACAACAAACTGGATACTAAACAGGTTGTCAGTACACACTCTTCACCTATCACACAAAACTAAAGACATGACACATAGACACACATATACGGAGATACTCACTAGAAGTCTACCAAAAGTTGAGAGACCTCCCAAACGTAAACAAAGTGCACACACTGTTATGCAAATGGAAAGCACTAACCATACTAACACATACAAAGGTGTCTCAACAAATAAACACCTGAGGCAAAACCACTCTAAATCAAATGTCCTGGTCATAGGTGACTCCATAGTGAGACACACTGATGGTCCCCTCAATAAGCTAGACAAGGAGAAGGTCATGGTCGGCTGCCTGTCAGGTGCCAGGATCCATCAGATCACGCATGTCCTCAAGTCACTGAACAATAAGTACTGTTAAGACTCGGTCATACCTCATGTTGGGGTGAATGACTTGAGATGTACCTCTCTGGACTGTATGAAGAGAGACATGACTGAACTGTCAGAGTATGTGTCCCAGGCAGGTATGACCCTAGCCCTAAGCAGCATTTTGCATTCTCCCAGGATTATGCCACAGTATAAACAAAATGATCAACTTCAACAACGGACTTAGCTTCTGCTGTTAGTCCAGGAGGATCCAGTATCTGTCAGCCTGGGATGACATGTTTGACAGGCCATGCTGGTTTGTCAGAGATGGTCTGCACCTGTCTCCTCTAGGCTTTTGGAAACTGGCAAAGGTGCTTGCCTCCCCCATAGTGCCTTTTTTAGGCAATGTCAAAACAACAACATTTCAGACGTAAAACACAAACCAGGAACCAGGAACAACAAATACAAGCAATCCAAAAACTGAAGGTACTGCAGACACCAGCGAGCCAGCGAAAACTTTAAAAATTACTCATTACTAATACATTTTTAAAGTTTTTGCTGGCTCGCTGGTGTCTTCAGTACCTTCAGTTTTTGGAAAATTTAAAACGTAACAAAATCCACCCGTGACAAACTCAAGGTTTTGATGCTTAATGCTAGAATTCTAAACATGAAGCTGCACTTCCTGGAAGCACTCCTCACCTTGGAAGATGCTAAAGTCTGTGCAGTCACTGAGACATGGTTCAAGGCCATGGAGAGCACCCCAGACATGCAAGTCTACAATGCCTTCCACATGTTCAGACCTCAAAATGAACATAAAAGAACCAAAGGTGGAGAGGCATCTATTTTTATTAAAGCAAAGTACACCTTGAGACTGGTCAAACAGTATGACTCTCTCAAACTACTCCTCTATGTCTAATTAACGCTAGGAAAAATACCCTACCACATCATTGCTATCTTTAAGTCCCCCACCATGAACCAAGAAAAACACACTGCCTACCTGGACTTACTGGGATCACTCTCCATATAGCCCAACACCTTAGTCATGGGTGATTTCAACCATCCTTCCATCAACTGGGTGACATATTTGAGTGCAAATACACTCGTCCACAGGCTTGTGGACTTTGTTAATTCAAATGCTCTGGAACAGATAGTGTGCACCCCTATAAGGGGCTCAAATGTCCCAGACATAGTACTCAACAACATGGGGAGTCACCGCACTACCACCTGTGTGATGCCTTTCCTGGTAAGGTTGGACCATAAAACTGTCTCATTCAAAGCAACTATTAGACCTGACACCCCAACAAGAGCAAAAAAAAATGAATAACTTTTTCGTCAGCTAACTTCAGATAACTAAGCAGTGGTATAAAAAGGTTTATACCCCCACAATCACAGACAACAATAACTCCTATGCAGAGGTATACTCAGATACACTGTACAAACACTTAAGTAGCTGTACAGTCTTGCCTGTACCTGACTGGAGCAAAGCCAGGTTCGCCCAAAAAGCAAGCCACCCTGGTTGAACTCAAGTACAAACAGGTTATATAACAAGAGGAAGAAACAAATGTCTAAGAATAAGAGGGAACTGACTTAGCAGCTGACGGATTGGGTGAAAAATTTAAACCCCTGACCCCACCAGCCATACCCAAAGAATACTTGACACCAGTCCTCTGCCTGGTATCTATAGAGATCAGGACTTATCTGTGCTCGCCAAGGCAAAAAACACAGCCTGAATGGGACCAGATTACATCCCAGGATTCTTATTAAGCAATCTAAAACAGGACCTAGCAGACCCACTTAGCACTGTGTTTAACAATTGCCTGAGAACTGGCTTTGTTCCAGCGGAGAGGAGAACAGCAACAGTAATCCCCATGGACAAAGGGTGGCCATCAACAGACCCTGGGAACTATAGACCCATAAGTCTAACCAATCTCATATGCAAGGCCATGGAAAGAATCCTCATGGACCTTATCTGCAAGGACATAGGGAACCTTCAGACTCAAGACCCAGCCCGATTTGTCTTTGTCAAGGATAGATCACGCTTATCAAACCTGGTGGACTTCTTCAAGAAAGTCACTAAAGTTGTGGATGAAGGTAAGTAAGTGCATACCACCTATCTTGACCTGGCCAAGGCTTTTGACATAATCCCCTACTCAGGTATCATTGAAAAACTCTCTCTGTTAGGGTAGAGCAGGAAGCATCTAATCAGTTGCCATATGAAGATACTTTAGAGCCTCCCATAGGAAACCAGTACAAAGGTTCAGTTGGAGCTATACAGCAAGGGAAAGAACAGGAAACTGTGGCAACTCTGACACAGTCAATGCAATGATAGGCCAGTAAGTTCCCATATGAAAGAACAACGGATGACACAGGGTGAAACTGAAGAGAACGTAGCACAGGAAGAAGCTCTGGAACTTTCTAAAGAATGCCAGCAGGGAATGGTAAACAAAGAATGTGCCCTCAGTTTAGAAGAAAATAAACTAAGAGAAGAGTTCCTTGATTTAGTAGAGATGGATAGATATATTAAGATCAATGAAAGAAATAGACTGCAGAAGGTCAATAAAACCCAAAATGTTAGAAGTTTGATAAAACCAATGAACATAGTATTTAGGACTGTCCATAGAGATTCATGCAATATAACAGAAGTAGACAGCATACATTACTGCTCAGCTAAATTAATAACAGATAAAGTCCTACCACAAGAGCAGAGGGTAGTAAGGAAAAGGATGGGGAGAAATCGAATGCCATCATGGAATTATCAAATAGAGAAAACTATAAAGCAATTAAGACAAGAAGTGTCACTGTTAGAAGAGTATAGAAGAGGGAACAGATCAACATAAATACTCAGAACGATAATTGTGATAAAAGCATTCAGAATGATAAAAGTGATAAAAGCAATTTGCAGTATTATAACGGATCAGAATTTAGCATGCACTATCTCAAATAATAAACTAAAAATATCAGCACAGACAGAAAAACGTAGAAGATATACAAATAAATAAAAAGGTAAAGTACAAACTAAGTAATTTAATGATGACCCAAAAAAGTTTTGTAGAGAATTGGGAAACGAGCTAAAAGGCATTGAAAGACCACCAAAAAAGAAATAGATACATTTTGGAGAAGTATTTATGAAGATCCTGTGGAACATAACAAAGATGCTAAATGGATAGAAGAAGTAAAAGAAAGAATAAGAAGTTCAAATGCACAGGATATGAAATGGGATGAAGTAATGGCCAGAGAGATTGAAACAAAGTTAAGAAAAGCCTCTAACTGGAAAACCCCAGGCCAATGTACAGTACCTAATTTCTGGTTAAAAGTATTAACATCTTTGCATGAAGATTTAGTCATGAGAAAAAAATATTTATATGTGCACCCTGAACAGACACCAGCCTGGCTAACAACAGGAAGAACAGTGCTCCTACTTGAGTGAACCTGTAAGCTACCCCAAAAATTATAGACCAATAACTTGCCTTCCAACGATGTATAAACTGTACACTGGAATTGATGCTGACAGAGCTTATAGTCATTTAGAAGAAAACTCAATTATGGCAACAGAACAAAAGGGCAATAAAAGAAAGTCATATGGAACAAAGGATCATTTGTTGTTAAATAAAGTCATAGTGGAGAACTGTGAAAAGGGGAAGAATCTAAGTATGGCATGGATTGACTACAAAAAAGTATTTGATAGTATCCCACATTCATGGATAAAAGAATCCCACATTCATGGATAAAAGAATGCTTAAAAATGTACAAGATACACCCCACATTTATAAACTACATCACAGTGACCATGAAACAGTGGCAAACCACTTTGCAGTTAAGCCATGATAAAGGACAATTTATTATTCCAGGGATAAAATTCCAAAGGCGGATATTTCAGGGTGACTCTGTCACCACTGCTCTTTTGCCTTGCCCTTAACCCATTAAGTTGTCTGCTTAACAGATTACGTCATGGCTATAGTATGGCTCCCAGAAAGCAACAAAGCATAAAGACTTCTCATTGTCTCTTTGTCAATGATTTAAAACTCTGTAGCTCATCAGATAAGGAAATGAAAGCACAACTGCAAGCTGTCAAAACTTTTTTCAGATGATATAAGAATGTAATTTGGTCTTGATAAATTTGCAAAAGCAATCTTTAAAGCAAGAAAGCTACAACACTAAGAAAACATACATTTGGGATAAGAATGTAATATAAAAGAACTTGAGCAAGAGGCAGTTTATAAATATTTGGGAACTGATGAAGGATCAGCAATAAAACATGAACAAATGTGAATAAAGCTCAGTAATGAATATTTTAGAAGACTTAAATTAATCCTGAAAACACCATTGACATCTAGAAACAAAGTTCAAGCTATAAATCAATTTGCTCTTCCTGTCCTAACTTACAGTTTAGGAGTGATTGCCTGGGCCCAAAAGGTTTTGGATAGATTAGACAGGAAAACAAGAAGGATGCTTCATTCTCATCAGATGATTTATAAAACTCAATGCATACCAAGATTATATATCCCCCATTCCGAAGGAAGTATGGGGCACCTTGAAACTGATTACATCTAGATATGCAATCTTGGGACTGCATACATATTTGCTGACCTCACAATACCCAAGCATAGTGAAAGCTTTGAAACATGAGGAGAATAAATCTAAGATGACTTCCCTTCTTAGTCTAGCAGAATCTTATTGGTGTCAAGCGGGAATGGAAATCAAAGCAGAAGTAGATAAAAATCAGGCAGCAACTGAATGTGCCAAAAAACATAAGAAAGAATATAAGGTGAAAGATCAGGTGAGAAGGCAAGACATGTGGAAAATGCATTAATATAGTTGCAAGCATTAATATAGTTGCAAGTATAGAAAACTCCTGAACCATCCTTATGTTGATCAAGATTGAGTGCAGGAATGGTTAAGGAGAGGCAAATTCAGACCAAAAGATAAAAGGTTAATATTGGTGGTCCAAGATAGTGGACTGTGTACATGTTGGTTTACAAAGTCCATTGAACAGGTAGGAGAAACAGATAAATATAGATTTTGTAAAACAGAACTAGAAACAGTTGCACACCTTGTTGCTGGTTGTGACATACTAATGACAGAAGGACTGTAAACTGAAAGGCATAATAATGTGGCACGACTGTTGCACTGGGGATTGTGCAAAGATTATAATACTGAAGTAACTGAAAAACACTGGAAACGTGAGACACAAAGCATCATAGAAAATGATGAAGTCTACATCACATGGGATCACCCATTACCAAAAGTTCAAAAGACAGATGCTAGAAAACCAGATATAGTGGTCCATGAAAAGAAGACAAAAGTAGCATTAATCATTGAAATCACCACACCCAGTGACTACAGTGTTTTGGGTACAGAGAGACACAAAGTCATAAAATATCAGGATTTGCAGGCAAAAGCAAGAACAATGTGGAAGAAAGATATTTGGACAGTTCCAATAGTAGTAGGAGCAATGGGCACTTTGCTAGGGCACTTCTATGGGCTAGGCTTGTAAAGGGTCCAGGGCCATTAGCCTAGTACACATCTGTGAACCTATGAACCTAAAAAAAGAATCTACAATTGTTTTTAGGTATGTTACTGATATATGTAACTCTGTACAAATTGCAGAAGGAGTCATTACTGGGAACATTGCAGGTGCTGCGAAGAGTACTCTGGTCTGACATCAAAGACTGAAACAATACTAATTTCATGAACTTTAATCATACTTTGACTTAGGAATGGGGTCAGTTCCTGTCAAGGTATTAGAAACCCAAAAGATTTGGAGAAATGAAATATTAGGGATTAACCCTTACGTCATGACATGAGTAGCCAGTTGGCTCACCGACATAACACATACTGTCAAAGATAGTTGACTCCACCTCTGCCAGTAGAACCATCACCAGTGGTGTACAACAAGGTTCTGTCCTGAGTCCTTAACTCTTCAGAATCTACTTCTTGAAGTCCAGGCTAAATTAGATGGCCTTGGCTTACCAAGTGCACTGATGATTGCAAACTGGGTGCAATCACTAAGTCCCACAATGATGTTAATGTACTATAGAAAGGGCTAACACAGACAAATGAATGATGTCAATGCCATGGTCTAAAACCAAATGCAAAAAAGTGAATTATTATTCCCTTTGGCAAAGTAGAATTCCCTGCTAACTACAGTATTGACAACACCCCCAAGCTCAAACCCAGTGGTGTGAGACCTAGGAACACAGGTAGATAACAATCTGAACTTCTACCACCAAGTTTCCTATGTGGTAATGAAAGTATTCTACATTGCACATCTCATAAGTAAGGGCATCGCATCCCGGTCTAAGGATGTTGTATCCCCACTGCACTTGACCTTCATCAGACCACTAAGAGCGTACAGTGCTTCTTTTTGCATGTACCTCAACAGACACCTGCAACAGCTGGCTTTGCTCCTGCACAACTTCAGGCTGACCATGCTATGCTTTCTCCAGTTCTCTGTCTCCCACTTTTTATACATCAAGATTGCTAAGTAAACTACTGATTTTGTTATGCTTTATGTTTAGCCAAAATTCACTGCTAGATATTGTCCCTATGGATATTCCACATATGTTCTATTTGTGTACCTTTCTTTTGACTCTTGTTAATTATATATTTCAGCCGTTTGCTTCATATTATGTTGCTTTGAAACTTCTATTGTAAACATTATATATTTTTCTAATGGACCTTTTCTCCCCAGACCTCTGCTGAAAATAGGCTTCTGGCCCAGTCAGACTTTCCCAGTAAACAAATGCAAACTAACTAAATAAATACTCAACAAATAATCCTGTGTTTTTTACCCTTCTGTCACTACATAAAACTTGTTTCTAAACCCAACATTTAAGTAAAGAAACATCCTGAGTATGAAATCTTTAAAAAGAGTTGTGACATTGGAGTTTCAGTTTTCTCTTTATATATACACCCAATATGTTCCTGTATCCTTGTTTTCAAACTTCTAGTAGTTTCACCAGTGCATTTCAGATTACATGAACACCAGATAATATAAATAAAATAATATTAGTTACTGGATGGCCATAATTAGATATATTACATTTACCGTGGGGATTCATATTTGGGTGTAATGTAGTGGTATATGTAGCTTTTAAAATATCTTTTTTATGATTATGCACTAGAAAATTATTTTAAGTTTTTGACTTTAGTATGTGAAATCTTGGCCATATTAGAAATAAATGAGATGCTAGTGGTTCTTTTCTCTGCATTATCCAGAATGTAAAAAAAAATGACTAAGAAAATACTCAGTATACTACATTAATTTGCAAAGCATATATGTCCTGCTTATGAAGGACCAGCTCACCATTATGAGAAGTAGTAAAGTCATGAGCCTCAGTAACAACATTCCCATCTAGTACGCTGGGTTAGCAAAGCTACCCCCCTTCTGTGTTATGAAATTGAGGAGCGTCTCATTCTCACTCAATTTCCTTTAAAAGAATCTGTGAAAATCCAGAGGTCCTTATCTCTGAGGTGGGCAATGATATTGAGAGACACTCTTTCTTCTATTCCTACCAGCTGACATCTTCTCACAACCTCCGCAAGATTATGATGTTAACTGTGGTTTGGCCTCCAGATCTTCTACCTTCTCCATAGAAATGTTTCAGCCAGTACAAGCCCTTAACAGACTAGAGAAGCATACTTACTAAGCATCCCAGGATGCAGACTTCTCTGCATTCTCTTTAGTATAGTGTATATCCCACAGACATGAGCATCTTTCCATCTTAACATCTGATAAGTCTTTGAATACATGTATTCCCATGCATGTCAAGCAGAGTGCCTCACTGGCCCTCTTCAAGAGAAATCATGATGAGCGGATGGGAAATAGAAAATTCACCCCGTGGATCACTCCAATGGCTGTACTTGACAGAGGCACTGGGAACTAAGGTCGGGTGGCACAATGCCTGGGTAATCCTATGGGCTAGGCTTGTAATGGCTCCAGGGCCATTAGCTTAGTACACACCTATGAACATATAATAATGTTGTCTAGACTACAAAAGCTAGCAGGGGCAGGGTCAAGGTGGCTCCGGTAAATGCATTTACCATGGTTTCTGAGTGGATTTTCACATAGTCCTTTGTAATATTTGTCTTTGATAATGCACTAAGGCTTTGGAAGTTGGATCATACCTATGTCTTGCACAGGTGGACATAGCTTTGACCCTGTTCATTAAGAATGATTTCAGATAGGCTATTCTCAGTACCCACTTCTAGGGTACCATCCCCTTTGGTAGATATCCCTGGATATGGTTTGGGACCTCCAAAAGAGAAAGTAGGTCTTCACTTATGATGAAGGTCTCTTTGATGTTTCCTGCTTCTTCCTGCTTTTTTGTCTTCTTCTAGGTCATACTAGTCATCGATGAAGAAGAAGAAGCAGTAGGATCCCATATACCCCATGGAACAGATAGGCCTTTAAACAACAGGGAGTTTTTCTTCCCCACTAGTGTCTCTTGCATTTCAAGGAAGATGATTCTTCTACTTTGGTAGCTGCACTCCTGATTATCTTATAGGGCCACCCGTGGCAGGCTAATTTTTTCAAGTCCTTCCTAGCATATGGCGCCCACACCAAGAACTGATGAGTTTGAGATACAGTCACAGAGAGCCATGTTAGAGAGCTATTAGTTCTTTTCCCAGAATGAGCTCTGCTAGAAATGAGTTGTGTTAAGGAACTATGTAGTCTCAGTATAGCTCTGCAACATAACCAGCAGCTAGTCTGCAAGAAGGAAGATAAAGGCAAAAGGATTTAGTTCCTTCCTTTTTGTTTTTAAGGAGCATTGAAACATCTGCCCCATCGTAGACCTCAGTGACTTCAGTGAGCATGTCCAGTATGTGGGTTGGGATCATCTACTATCAAACAGCACCGGTATACAAAGGTGATGTGAGACATCTGCTCCATTGTGGTTTTTGGTGCCTTCAATATGTATAATCCAATATATGGGGAGATCATCTGCTACTAAAGAGCACCAGAATGGTGGTACCAGACATGACTGATATATCGTGGCACATCTGTGTCTGCAGTCTGCACCATAGTTTCCTTCAGTTTGTTCTTGCTTGATGTTATTGTAAGTAGAGTATTTTGCCATATTTTCTCCTTTGTACCTACAGGCTGCATTTGGCAAGATGGTAGCTTTGGTAGCAGAGACCATGCAGAAGCAAGAGCTCCATATATTCCTGTAGTGTACCTGGATGACTGGGTGCTCATAGCCTCATCAGGGAACTCTGTAGAAGTATCCCTAGTCATGGCATTTCTGTGGTTGTAGACCCTAGGGGTTCCCATAAGCAGAGAGGAGTCTTCTGGTGTCCTCATTCAGAGGATTGGCTTCACTGTGACGGAACAGTACTCTTATTAAACGGCAGTCATTCTTCCAGTAATGAGGATTTAGGAATCATGGCTTAGAAAACCAATGCAAGGTCATAGTAGAGGCTTCAGTTCAGACTGTTCTGCAGCTTTTAGTGCTTATGGAAGTCATGACATTTTGGTCCTGTTTATTAGCCTAAAGATGCAGTGGATTGTGAGATCTCATTAAAAACAGAGCCATTATGTTCTCAAACACTTTACTCAGTTATCATTCTCTAGTTGATGGGCATTTCTTAGTGATCTTAAAGTGAAATTCCCCTTTCTGCTCACTTAATGGACACACCAGGAGCCGGTTAGGGAGTTCTCATGGTCCTCCCTTGTTGAGAAAAAGTGGTCCTCTAAGGACTGGTATTTTACATAAACTTATTTCTTACACTCAAAGCTCTGGAAGGGGAGTTAAAATTAGAACTCTACCTGCTCAATTTATTCATGCCATATTGCTCTGTGTGTGCTTCACTGGAGTTTTGCATCTGCCTCCACTTATCACATGGCTTGAGTCCATTTATGCCTCTTCATACAAACACATCTCAAACACGATTTAGGTACCATATTTAATGCACTGGTGGGGGGACCTTTAGTATATCCATCTTCCTGTAAGCAGTCTTTGTAACTCTTGTTGTGGCAGTGACACCAGGATGGTGTGCTGAAGGTCTTGTGTTTAAGTCTCAATTGAGACTGTATAGTATCCTTTTATTTTTATACTTATAACAGTGCCTAAGCAGAAGGCTTTCTCTGTATACATGTGTACGTATGTGTCTTGAGAAGATTTACTAATGACCCCACCAAAAAAGTAATCTGTTGAAAACAAGAGTAATTACCTAGAGGTGTATGTTTCACATTTTGTTTTCTTCAGGTCTTTCTAATTTCTGTACCTTATAATATTCCTCTTTGTGTCTGCACCCTTGTTGTTTTTTCTTTATCTACGTCTTCTCCCCAAAAGGTGAATAATTTGAATCATCACTCAGTTTGTATAGTTGTGCTCTGGATTTCCAGTGCCACTGGAGTTCTGTTTTAGGAAGGGTCTTCATGAGATAGTCCCTGCCTTCACAAAGGTGAGATGTTCATCATCTTGATCCCTGCTACAGTAATCTTAGCTAAATGGCTTATATCCTGCCAAGGACATAACAGCTGGCCAGCTTCCAAAGCTTCAGGGTACCTTCCATGTACCAGAACCATCAGTTATCTCGAGCTGAGCTTGGGCACCAAGCACTTTAGTGCATTCATGCCACTGAAGAGAGCACTCATCTGGGGCCTGTCAAGGATCAGTGGTTGGCTTATGCTGCTCCTTTTCTGGGCATAGAAGTTTCCTTTGGGGAAACCCTTCCACATTAAAAAACAAATGTTGTTTTCTTGTACTTTATGGTTTTGGAAGGTTATTTTGAAGGTAGAGGTTTCTGTTTTAGCTGACTTTCTTAAAACTTGACTGTACTTCTGAATGGGAGCACAGTTTTTTGACAGTTAAAAAGTTGTTTAAAGTAATTACCATTTTTTTTTTCTGTGGCTAAATTGTGTTTATTTTACTTTTGGGGCAGGCAAATTGTTTTAAAGGGATTTTTACTGTGTTTTTGTGTGAAGAAGTGACTTTTAAAAACTTTCAGTCTTTACCAGCTTTTGCTGCTTGTATTATTTTTGGCTTGACCATGGAACAAACTTACAGTTCCATGGTTGGTCCTTCTAGCGACAAAAAGAAAAGGTTAAGCAAACTTTGTTTGCCACCACAGCAGACTACGAATTGGGTGACTGTGACCTGTGGCCATAGCTTGTTCTTCAGACCACTCATCTTTTACCCTGGATCACTCTGCCATACAGCCAGTATGGACTAAGGTTAGCCATGTCCAATGTGGCTATTTGGGTCCCTTCAGTGGGCAAAGGAGAGCCAGTTTTGTCAATCGTGGTAGAGGAAATAGGAAAAACTTTCCTGTTTGGTGAGAACATTATGCTCATCCCTGGGGAAGCTGCTACTGTTGGCCCCAGTTTTCCTGTCAAAAATAAACAGAAAATGAAACGTGCGTCTACCCTCCTCATATTTTCTTAGAGAAGAGTAGTTTACTGGGTCTGGCTCAGGGTTTAGATTAGGCTATTGATCTTTCTTGTAAGGTGATTTCTGGTAAATGACCAAATGATACCTCATTTTCTGAAGAGATTCGATATTGTGAATCTGAGCTAGAAGATGAAGAGACAGATACAGGGTTGTGTCTTTAGATTTCTGATTCAGACTCAGAGGAGACCTCAGTTTCTGATTTTCCCTGTGGATGGTTCTCTTCCTCTGAGACTATTTCCAGAATGTGCCAGTATTTTCAGTGAGAGAACACTAAGTTTTCTCAATTCCTCAGAAAATAGTACGAAATGTTTTCAGAACCTTCACCTATTCCTCCAGATTTGTCAGATTTGGATGATGTGTGTCACTGTCTGCAGTTTTCCTATTAGTCAGCCAGCAGCCCCTAAAAAGGCAGATAGACTGTATTAAAGTTTCCATTCTTTTAAGTTTTTAAAAACTCTTTCCAAACCTGACCCAACAGCTATAGCTTTAGTTAATCCAACTGCTGCTAAACTTTTAGTTAAATCCATTCCTGCTGTTTCTGATAAGGATGGGACGATTGTCGATAAGTACAGGAAAAAGTTATATGCTTCAGCAATTTTGATTTTCAGAACTTTGAATTGTCAGGCTCATATGTTAAAGTTTATTCTAATTGTGAAAGTATGAGGAATTGTTTTATCTGCAGTTTCTTCTTTTGAGGAAAAATCTGCTTTAAATAGTTTTCATTCCATTATCCCTACAAGCCAATCCCAATCCCTACGAGCTACACGGTCTAGGGACCTAAACCTTGTCACCACAATAAACAGAACATGCTGGATGGATAGATTCCTGTCCCAGAGACTTCCCATACTCTGGAACAAACTACCTATCTATATCAAACAAAGCTCCTCATTAGCGCTCTTCAAGAAAAATCTTGATGATTGGATGGGAGATAGGAAATTCACCCCGGGGAACACTTCTGTGGCTCTGCTCGACAGTGGCACAGGAAAATAATTTTCTTGGGTGGCGAAAGCCAAAGTACCTTTGCCTAGGCTTATATAGGCCCTAGGGCCAATAGCCTAGTACCTACCTATGAACCTATTCCATTGTACAAGTCACTACTCATTGTTTGCAATGTATGAATGACTCAGTTGATACATCTTCTAGGGCTATGGCCACTGGTACTATTTTGAGGAGGTATGCCTAGCTACATTTTCAAAATCTCCCAGATGATGTGAAAAATGAGATTTTAAATTCTCATTTGGATAGATAGCTATTTAGTTTTTGATACCTCTGCTGTATAGGCTATCAAACAGTGTGATGAAAGGGTAAGTTGATACAGGGAATCTAAGATATTTCTGCCCTCCTTTTCCAAATTTTCTAAGGGATTTTCTAACTCCTCATCTAATTTTGGCAAAAAAACTGAATGAACAGTCTCAAAAATGCATATAAATAGACATTCAAGAAGAAATGACAAGGGGCTCCAAAAAACAATTTGAGACCCCCCCAAAAAAAACAAATGACAGATCAGTAAGTCAGAATGACTGTATGACACCTTGTTCTCACCCTGTCAATTCCTTTTCCCTTCTAGAAAGTCTGAATTTCCACTTTTCTCTTTGGCAACAGATAGTTTCATACAAATGGGTTCTGAAGATTATCCATCAAGGTTACAGATGGCAATGGGATGATATCCCTCCTTTCCTCATCCACCAGGAAAGACACTTTTATTTCCTCCCATTCTTCATCACATGCTTACCCAGGGAGTGATAGAATCAGTTCCTCCTTCCCAGATTGGGAAAGGTTTTCCTTAGGATGCTTTTAATGCCAAAGAGAAATAATTCCTGGAGGCCAGTTCTGGGTCTTTTTTTTTCCTAAAGTTGTTAGCAATAGGACACAAGTTCAAAACACTGTCACTTCACAACCTATTACTTCTCGTTCCTCATTTGAGTTTTCTGGTAACACCAGCTAAAAAAAAATGTTATCCTCATATCCCTGTTCATTATATTTCTTATTTTTTTTTTGTTTGGATCACATTATCTGTTCCTTTAGAGTATTCACTGCACCAGGATTGTTCACAAAGTGTTTAGCTCCAGTTATATCTAGAGTTGTTTCTAAGATTTTCCACTCAGACTTTGGTCACTGCAAGTGAATATCTGAGGATTTTGGGTCTCATTGCATCTATTATTCTCATGATACTCCTAGTAAGACTCTACATGAGTAGGATGCAATGTTATCTGAAATCTGTTTGGTCCCAGCACCAACATCCTTTGTCTTTTCAAGTCCCAATTCACCATTTATTAGAAGAGAAATAACATGATGGGGACAGCAAATATCACTAACTACGTCACCCCTTCTCCATCCCTGTTCCAAAGCAGTCAGTCAAAACAGACACCACAGACTTTGCTTGGAGAGCAGTTTCAGAAGGGATAAAAGTGCAAGGAGTGTGGGACACCAAGGACAGACACAAGCATATAAATATAAAAGACACTGAGGTACTCAATTCTCTGAAATATCTTTGGTCCCTGGGACCTCTTCAAGTTGTTACAGACAATAGCACAATCAAGTGGTAAATCAACAAGCAAGGTTGTACCCCTTTGCAGACTTGCCATCTTAGCTTGGGATATAGCTTCTCAGCACAGTCTCACTCTACAGGCATCGTATATTCCATCAGAGGAAAAATGTATGGCAGACAAGCTGAACAGGACAAGGGCAGACCCTCATGAATGGAAACTGTATCAGGGGGTCTTCCATGATTTGATCCATCTATAGAGAGTTTCTCAAGTAAACCTGTTTGCCTCCTCTGAACAATCAGCTGGCAAGATTCTGCTTCAGAACTCAATGCAAGAAGGTATGGAAGACAGATGCCTTCTGTTTTCCTTAGGAATGTTCCTGTATGTTTTTCCATCCTGTCTACTGATATTGAAGGAATTCCCAAAGATCAATGTGGTCATTGTGGTGACTCCCTTCTGGCCCGGGCAACAGTGGTTCTTCTTTCCTTTGGAAATGGCCAGGGCCAATTACCACAAGCTTCCACACAAAATGGATCTATTCAGACAAGACCATGAGTGTTTGATACTTTCAAACCCCGATCAGTTTCAATTGACTGCCTGAATGATAGCATCTTAACTCCATTTATACACCTGATTACTGAGGACGTGCAACAGGCACTAATTGAGGCAAGAAAACCTGCCACTAGAAAATTAGCAAATGGAAAATGTTTTCTAGTTGGTGCCATCCTACTCCCCTTATTTTTTGGTGTTTTTGAATGTGGAAATTTATTTTTTTGCAGTTTGTAACATTGTTCTTTCAAGGCTCAGCCTCCCTGTCTCTGTTGGTATGAAAGCTCTAAAGGGCTTGGCACCCAGGCCTGTCTTTTTAGTCAGCTCAGCTTGAGCAGACTGTGGGTTTAGGCATGTGGAAGGTACCCTGAAGCTTTGGAAGTTGGACGGCTGTTATATCCTTGGTAGGATATAACCCATATAGCTAAGTCTACCGCAGCAGTGATCATTCAAACATCTACTGTTATGTTAAGTATACTTATATAACTGTACTTTATATATCTGCATACATTCCTTTGTAACAACTTGCTTCATTACTTTCTTTCTGAAACAGAATAGTGTTCCCAATTAAAAAAGTTATCATTGCCCCTTTTTGTACTTGGATAGTCAAGCACATATCTTCAATAAGGGTCACTATTCCAAAGAATCATAGCATTTGGGTTCACTCACATTATTTGCTATTTTTTCTTTTTATACCTCTATTAAAGATTCAAGGGGGCAGCACAAAGGCACAGTGGATAGCATTGTCGTCTCACAGCAGGAGTTTCCCTGGTTCGATTCTCAGCTGGGGTGCATTCTATGCAGAGACTGCATGTCCTCCTTGTGTTTGCATGGGTTTCTTTTGGGTGGTCCAATTTCCTCCCACACTGCAAAGACATGCAGTAGGTGGATTGAACACTCTAAATTGGCCATAGGTGCAAGTGTGCATGCGAGTGTGTGGTGTGGAAAAACTACCGGATCAGGGATAGCCAGCCAATGGAGTAAACCTTGGCTCTAGATGATTATTAGTGTTGAAGTGACACCCTGACCCCATGTGCATAAATGGGAAAAAGTTGTGGATGGATGGATGGATGGATGGATGGATGGATGGATGGATGGATGGATGGAGGATTCAAGGCTGCTAGATAAATATGGGGAAATGTGTACTAATCTACTACCATGGCTGTTACTGCACTTAATTATTTATCTTAAATGGTTGCATACCAAAATTTAAATTTTCAGTTTAGAGCAAATTCAGAATAATTTCTAGTCATTTCTTAGCAGTAATTTTGTAAACAAAATAGAGAAGTTAGTTGTTGCAATGGACAAAACAGAATTTTGCAAACTGAAATGTGTATGAGATGCTGGAGATGTTTCACTGACATTTGCTGTGTCAAGGGTACTGTCAAGAAATTTTGCAAAGTTCAAAAAAGAATCTCAAAATAAAGTCAGAGCCAGATTATTTAATAATCCAGTGACACATGCTTTCTTAATTTGTCAACCAGCAGATGATGTTGTTGATTTGGGAAAGAGAGTGAAAACAAGGTCTTCATTTAAGGAATTGTATGTACTTCATAATCCTCCGTACCAAAATACTTACCCTAGACATGCATGTGTATTAAAAGAACTCAGAATTGTTCTATCAACATATGCAGTATAACCTACAGCAAGCTGATTACAGCTCAAGTTCAACTGGAAAAGAAGCAGCAGCTAAAGACCTACAAAACATACCTCTCAACCTCTTAGCACAAAAAATCTCTACAAAGGCAAATATAAATTGATGGGGTGGGGTGGGGACAAAAGGTCCAAAAATAGCAACAGGTTTTAAATATTGCATTTATAAACTTTAAAAGTTGCTAGAATAATAGGCTCTGCCTTCGCATATATTTTCTGAAGGATATGAATTCTGAAACTCAAGTGCCTTTCATTATTTACTGACTTCAATCCTCAATGATTTTCTAGAAAACCACACATTTTTATGAGGAACAGACCAAAAATCTGAGGCAAAAATGGACATTATGAAAATATCTGGTCAGGTGAGAGGTTTGCTTCCAAATGAATGTTACCTTCCTTGTACCACTTCTGTTTCCCTTAATACTTATCAGGCCAGTTTTCAGAGGTCTCCTTCTCAATAGCAAGATATAACTACAGGCAAAATGGGTTTGCAAACAGTTCACCATCATTATGCAACAGAATGTCTTCACAGACATGAAATGCAGCTTGTAGCATGAACACCCTAAAGTGAAGAATAACAAACATTACTACAGATTTATTGGTTCATAGGTGATTACTAGACTTATAGACACCATTCAGGCCTTTTACGTCTAGCCATGGTTCCTTGGTGTATCAGCTGCTGATAATGAAAATAATATGAGCATTCCTTCCACTCAAAGGTGTTGAGGTTTTTGCTCCAGACTGCTTCTAGTTCCTGGAAAGGACAAGACCTCAACAAAACTTATAGACTTATCAAATCTGAACAAGTTCATAAACACCAAATCACTCAGTCTGGTAACTCCAAAGATTCATGATAGCTGAGTTAGCTCAGTGTCTCCTTTGATTTGTTTTAATTTGTTTTAAACTGTACCATTTGGCCTGTCTATATCCACAGAGCATTTTCCAAATGTTTAGCTTCACTGATAGCCTACTTCAGAAAGTAAACCCCAGTTATCTCTTTTCCCCTGTATTGACAGTTTTTGATACTGGCTCAAAGAAGAGAACTGTTGATACAGTACCTTCAATAGTTATGCTCTTCAAGTCTATGGAGATAATAATGAATTACAAAAGTTTTCCACATATATTATTTTTAGAGAGAGTTACAAATTTAGTGTTAGAAATGTACAAGGCCTGACAGCATTATAGGACAACTTAAAGTTGGGATGTTTCCAGATCAAGATAAACAATATCACACTAAACTGGTATATAAACAAAAGAGGCATTAGAGCCTTCCGTCTCTATAAAGAGACAATTCAAATTTGGCAAAGGGAGTTAAAAATATGTCTACCTTTCAGCAGTTCACATTAAAAAATTACAAAGTCATTTAGCAGGTGTTTGGAGTTAGAAAATAACATGTACACATTCTCAGATGAGAGCTAATAGTATCCTTTCTCTTCTATAATTCTAGCAGTGCCTGAGCTGAAGAAGTCTTTCTCTGTGTATGTGTGTGTATTTCTAGCTTGGACTATACACAGGACAAATGTCTGATTATACACTGGAAATAAATTACACAATTTATGTAAGCCATTTTTTTTATTTCATTGGCACTCATTTTGTTTACTATCTTCCTTCAAACAAGTTTGAATAAGACAAGTAAGCTGTAGTTCAGATTGGAGGTTTTTGAAGCCAAACTATCCTTATGCCTGTAGTTATACTTCTCAGTTGCCTGGAATATCACAGAATGTTCTAATTTTTGCCTGATTGTTTTGATCTATTCCTCATAAACTGTGTGTGTGTTCTTTTTCTGGCAAATCATTGAGAATTGAAGTTGCTAAATAATGACAGGCATTTGAGTTTCAGACAAGATTGTAAGAACAGTATTTAGAATCTTTGATATTGTGATCCCCCCCCCCCCCAACAATTATTTTTGCTTTTGTCCAGAATTCTTATGCTAGCAGGTTGAGGGGTATTTATGTAGTTGTCAGCATTCATAATCATCATCATCAATACCCCTTTTCCTGTTTTTTATGTGGAGTCAGGGTATCACATCAACAATAGTCAATGTGACCAAATCACCAGCTTTAAGTTTTCCTATAATGTCACCGTAATTATTCAAGATATACATATTTTACCATGTTCATGAAGTACTAGCATGTGGCTTCTGATGCTGTAGCCTGCCTTTCATCCATAAGTAACTGGACTACTTATTACTATTGCTGCTGTTGCAGAATTTTTGATTGCAGACATTCAGATGTTTAATGTTGTATGTACCCGTTTGTGTGTTTTTTTCTGATATCTCAGCGCCAGGAGACCGGCAGCCTTATAAATGCCATACTTGAGGTTCAGCCAAGATCTGCTGCACATGGGGCAGGCAAAAGCAATGATGAAATTGTAAATGAACTTGCTGATTCCATCTTATCAAAGCTTCCAGGTAAAGAAATTTTGAAAATATTTAATCATACGTATTATTATCACATTATATAGTAAAACAGAGATGTAAATAACATTCTTTTAGCAGTTTTTGTCAAGTGGAAAGAAAACTATCAATCAACTTTACTTGATAGTAATTTAGATATTGCACATGCCAAAAGGTGGAATCTGTAATGACTTGCATAGACAGGAAAAGGACAGTGACTGTCACCAGTGATGTCTTTCCTTGGATCACTGTTTCAGTACTACTAATTGATAGATTATCCTGCCAGAGACAGTTGCTCATCTGACCAGAGTGCCAGTGTCGGCCAGGGTGCATTACTGTCTGCCATATGTCCATTGCATGACTAAAGCTTGAGAGAGCTAGGGGTAATTAAAGGATATATAGGCACAAATTACTCAGAATGTTCTTTCCTCCAGCCTAAACACTGAACCTGAGATTCAACTTCAGTCTGCTAGCTATACAGACTGTGTTGTTTTCAAATGCTTTGGACAGATAAATACTCCCACTGGAGAGCCTTGCTTTTCTTCCTTTTTTGTGACTAGAATATATTATTCCATGTCATCTAAGAGGGAAAAATGTGATTGTGGGAGGCAGTTCCTTTCAGGAACAATCATTCTGTGTTTATTTTGTCTTTATGCTAGTCATAATTATAAAGGCCACTTCTTCTGATTATCCTTTGTCGCAAATATCCTTAGAAGGCATTTGTCTTTTTTATAACTGTATCTAGAGAACCAAAGTCTAAAGGAGTGTGTGCAGGGTAAAATTATTTTCAAGGCTTCCCATTCAGATGTTCCTCTTCTGCCAAAAAAAGAAGCTAAAGAAATCTAAACCTAAAGCTTTGACTGTCTTTGGATGCAGATGTCTCTACTGTGTCTCTTGATGAGTCCTTAATACTGACCTGGTACTTTGGCTATTGCAGTCCAGTTGGAGGCAAGTACAGTACTGCCTTCTCACACATTCATTCTGACTGATGAGGTGCCCACTTTGGGTGGGAAAGGTGAACCTTAGCTAGTTATTTCAGAGGGAGCTGATGTTATTCTTCAAATTCTTGGAAGGAAAGAAGTCCCTTGCTCCCTTATTGAGGTATGTCAGGGGATGAAGTAACTGTGTTTTTGTGTGTGTGTGTGTGTGTGTGTGTGTGTGTGTGTGTGTGTGTGTGTGTGTGTGTGTGTGTGTGTGTGTGCGTGTGTGTGTGTGTGTGTGTGTATGTGTGAGTGTGTGTGTGTGTGTGTGTGTGTGTGTGTGTGTGTGTGTGTGTGTGTGTGCGCATGTGTTTGTGTGTGTGTGAACATCCCTATAAATAAAGACGACTGACAATACCTCTTCCTCTCAACAGCCTATCAAACACCCACCAAAAGAGTGGTATGATTTTTCACAGGGGCTTTTCAAAGTCTTTGTATACATTAAGCCCCACCCCCCCACCCCCATACACACACACACACACACGCACTTTGTTTCCTCTGCTTCTACTGTATCTTCTCCTCTTAAGAGACATAGAGATTTCTCCTCTGAGGATGATGACTGAATCTGATTTTGACTCTTTATTATATTCTTTCCACATTCATTCCCCTGAAGGTTTTGGATCTGACGATAAAGACACCATGTCCCCTGATTCTTCATTGGAAGAACTCTACTTTGGAAACACAGTTCTAAAAATTATGCAGAATTGTCACTGGGAAAGACAGCAGGTGTCAGACATTCAAAGCTGATACTATGATATTTTGTACATGGAAGTCCCTAAACCTGCTGCAATTCCTGTTGTTTTGGAAGCCTTAAAGGACAGCTTTACTACTGCTTCTGCTTACCCTGAATCCCAGCCTGACAGGTTCCATAAGATTTCTGACTCCCATAAGTTTTGTATACAAAAATCCTTCTGACTTTGCAGTTATTTTCTTGACATCTGATAAACCTACCATTGTGCTTACTGTCCTACTGCTCTGCCCAATGATAAAGATAGCTGAGATATAGACAGATATGTCAAAAAGGTAGACACGTCAACTGCTGTCTCCTGTTGTGCCATTATCAGATTCACTCAGTAAGATGGCTTCTATCTATTTGGGGGTCTTGTGTAACCTTCTTTCTGACATGTCAGAGTTACACAATAAAACTTCTTACCTCTTACTTTTGAATTCTGCCTGTCAAGTAGCTAGACACTCCATTAAAAGCAACTATGATGTACCTGATGTATATTCTAGGTCAGATGCTATAGGTGCTGTACCAAGAAGATTTTGTTGGCTAGGGTGTCAGTCTTTATCACAGCATGTTAAGTACAAACATTTGGACTACCCTGTGAACAAGGAACACTTTTCTGGACCTGCTGAGGCAGGCCTATTTTTTTTCCAGACCTAGATTCTTAGATTCCAGCTCAGCTTCTCAGTCTACCTTTCTCTTCATTTAAACAACTTTGGGATCAGTTAGTAACACTGCAACACTGATCTGAGGAAGGACATAGTACAGTTGTGTAATGATCACTGTTGCAGTATTCCATCCCACTCGGTTTCCCCCTTGGTACTTTCTTTTCCCTGCCTTGACCTATACCTGTTGGCATGTATATAAGGTGTATATTTGTATATAGTTTATACCTTCTTCTTCAATATTCATTTCCCTAGTCTAGGGCAAGGAAGTCCTGAGGTAATTAGCACCTGTACATCTGTTATGTCCCTCCTAGCTCCCTCAAGCTTTTGTCATACACTGGACATATGGTGCAAGAGAAATGTACCCAGGCTTTGATGCACTAGCCAGACATATGGCTATCCTTGGCAGGACATCCCATCGGTTAGTAGTACTGCAGCAGTGGTTAGTCAGTTATCTACTGCTATGGTAAATTCTTATACAATTTAACTACTTTTTAGGTTATGGCTTGCATACACAATTGTTTTTTTTAGAAAAGCCTCAATGTCTCATATCTTTTCAACTTTTTTTATACTTATGATCCATTTTAGAAAAGAGGAAATTAATGTATTTAATTGGTCATTATTTCTACTGTATTTCTATGCAACCTGTTAAACTGCCACCTTGAAGTACAGTTCACCAAATTAAAGGTGAATATCTTTACCCTAACATGCCTTAAATTCTATAAGATATTCAGACAGTCATGGAATACAAAAGGTCTTTAATTTTATTATTTATTTGTATTTGTTAACTGGGAATGACCAAATGGATGAATCCATTTTCAATGGAGTACTGGAAAGAAAAATCTTAAGACAACATGCAAAATACATAAAAAGCATTACCATTTCCATCTGTACAATAAATAAGTCAAACATCCTATCTCTATTGATATAGGGGGATAAAGCCCTGATTGAGATAATGATGATGTGAGTTTGATCAGTGGCTCTTGCAAGCATTGAAGCTGTTATAATGAGAATGGGCTTATCCATTCCAGCCTAAGAAGGTCACAGGTTGGGACAATTTATTAGAGGTGAGGCAGCAGATGTAAATGCAACCTGATGGCATGGATTCAGCTTATCAAGTTGCTGCCTGGCAGTAACCTTTTGCATAAGTAGACAGAAGCATGCAGACACATAGCAGAGGCATAGTGGACCTTGTGGTGATGGTGATGTGGGTAATATATTCTCCTCCCTGTGATGTCAGGTTAGGACAATGTCATCAAAAGCTTAGATGGCTGCATGTATGGTAGCTGCTGTGGCCAACTTTTACCTATAAATAATGGCTGGGCTTGGTGGGGCATGGGAAAGGTGATGGTGTGCAGGAACCAGAGGGTGAAAAAGGGATATATAAATAAATGAATAAACAGTGCCAGGAGAAAAAGAATAAATAAACAAACACACAAATATAGTTCTTCATATGCAGCCAATAATTTAGAAAAAATAATTGACAAGTTATTTTTCTGGGGTGGCAGCACTAACCTGCTTATGTTACTTTATAAGACAAAAGAGTAACTTACATGAAGGATAATTATCTCAAGCAGAAAGCAACAGATAGGAGTACTGATTTTGAGGACAATGTATATGCATACTATATACTTTATTTAGGGAATTGTATTCCAGGGGACTGATTCAGAAAACTGCTTAGAGCAGCTCTGGAATTTACAAACAGAAAAGTAGAAAGCCAGCAGCTAGATTTTAGAAAGAGTGTTTCAGGCTGGACATATCATCCATATAGCAGGGATGATATAATAGTGTAAAAGGCAGTATAAGGCTTTTAGTATTGAAAGCAATAACTACTCAGGAAATGACTAAAATTCAAGAGAATTTCTTTTGGGACTCTGAGGAAAAGTATCTTCTAGATGAGGAGGGGATTTATCAAATGGTCTTTTTTAAATTAGTAAACAAATGCCAGTGTAATGTGTTAGCCCACAAAAGGCACAGGTCCTTCTAAATGCTAAGACTGAAACTATATTTAAAGACAGCAGTGTATTTAATTTAGATAATGATTTATTGCAACTGCAGTGAGCAGTTTGTATGGCTACTACAACTGTTAAATGTGGTTCCTTCATGATAACATACAAAAAAGGAGAAAATACAAAACATTATGATTTTCAAACTGTAAATGCAAAGTGAAGAAGATATGAAGTCACCTTTTTGCACTAAAATATGTTAATTTCAGCATACACAAGCACATATTAGAATGAACTTGAAAGTGCGTGTTACTGGTTTGCTGGCGAATGTGGTGTGGTGGTAGCATGTAAGGAGGAGCTGCAGTCACCGTTAGCTCTGAACAAAATACACACTTCTGTGTTTTTAGAGCATTGGTATACATATGACTAAATGTTTATGGGGTATGCAGAGGAGATGGAGTAAGAGGTGAAAAAAGAAGAAGATGAAGTAGACAAAAGTACGAAAATAAGAAAGTGTGAAAGGAAGCACTAATTTCTGGCAACTATACTGTGACTCAAAAATGTCCAGAAAAATTAATTCTCAATCTTGCTATAATCTATTTTGTGTCACTGCAGTACAGTTCACTCCAGTCTTATTTTGCTAGTCTGCACACATTTAATGGGTCTCTGTTGGTAAATGTTTTCCACTATATGAGTGGATAAAGGGACATAGGAGGTTCTTATGGTGACACAAGTTTCAAATCACCACAACTAGGTGGTTATTTCATAATTCAAATGCTGTCAGTGCCAGGATGCCAGCCCTTATGACTGCCTGAGAGATGGCTCCTCTCAGACAGCTCTTGCCCCAGCTTTGAGTGGAATCCCAAGAGAAGAGGAACAAATGAACATTACTTGATTAGTGGGAGGCTTGATGGTCAGCAAACATTTATTTATTTATTTATTTATTTATTGCCTTTTGTTTACCAGGATGGTCCGCTTGAGTACTTAGGCCCATTTTCAGCAGTGGCCCAGGAAGAAAACTCCATTAGAGTTACAAAAATTACAAAGAATTTTCAGAGAAAAGAGAATCAGGTTCTTAACAGTAGAAATGGGGTTTTAGAATCCTCCAGTGGGTAATGCAATCAAGACAGAGGTTAATACAATTTGACTTCTGTAGGAGTTTTATACAATAATAAACATGTTGCATTTACATATACAAATATACAAATTACATTTGCAAACAGGGTTGCCAGATTTCCAAACTGAGAGGTAGGGACCCAAGTCTTCACTATGTGAAGACTGAAAAAAAAAAGAAAAAGATTTTTCATGTGGAACTGCCTGCTGTTCCACATGAAACAGAACTGGCTCCACTTTGTGATTTTTCATTAGCTTAAATGCCGGTATACTAGCCAATCAAAAATCACAAAGTGAAGCCTGTTCTGTAAAATGTGAAACAGCAGATGTTTTGCCATGATTTTAAGAGGCAGTGCGGGACTCGGGATTGGGCTACTGATCTCGGTACAGTCCCATTCAAATAGGGACATCTGACAACCCTGTTTGCAAATGAACAATGAAAAATAGTATATTTATAAATAGAGAGAGGATTTATTTATGTTTACAGGATAAGGTAGGTGAGCTGGAAAGTTAGAGGTTGGTGATGGTCTAGAGATCTGAGAGAGACAGACAGAGTCAGTCAGGATGTGAACAAGAACAGAGCCAGGCAGAATCTAGGAGATGTTTTAGGTTGTGTTTAAAGCTAGATGCACAGCTGCGCTGTTTTAGTGGGATAGGCAGGGAGTTCTACAGTCTGGTGACATAGGATGAGTATAGTGAGTCTCGAGCTGTATTGCAGGATTTTAAAGTTATTAGTAGGCTCTGATTACCTGAACAAAGGCAAAGTGGTGGAGTGTATTGTTGAGAATGTTTTGTAGAGAAGGACATGTGTGTGACTTGTGTATTAGTTTGTGGGCAATTTGAAGTTCAGCGAATGCAAGGTGATTAGGTAGTTCTAGCTAGCTGAGCTTCTTTAGTGTTAAGCATTGGTGTGTACTGTAGTATGCATTAGCTGCAAACTTGGCTATTTTGTTTAAGCTGCCTCTAATTTATTTAGTAGGGTGGCTTGAATGTTGGCATGCACACAAAAGTCTCCTACAAAAAAGGTATTTGCTTTAATTTCAACTATAACAAAAAGCTGTAATGGATTCATCAGTTGTCACACCAAATGGGTGCCTGAGATACATATGCTACTTCCTTTAAGAATGTCTCTATATGAGACAGTTAAAGATTCTAGTTTGAGTTTTATTCTCCCTTCTACCAGACATTTCAAATGGACATACAATCCACAAACAGGACTGGATCTGTATAATACATACCCATTGCTGTAATCTTTATCACTGGAGAGGTTCTTCTTTGGTGACCAAGCTTATTTGTTGTAGTGCTGTAAAAGTCGTCCTTGAAGAAAGGGTCATAGAGTCAACTAAATATTCCTAACCATGATTGCAGATCTTTGAATGAGACCTTAATAGATAATTTATTCCACTACTATGTTTTTCTTTTCTCTTCTACCTTAATGATCTTGTGCAAACTGATAAAATCAAGAGTAGTCTATGTGTTCTCAAAATGTATATATTCGGTAGTTGCTTACTTTGGCTGTCTTTCTGTCATTAAAGTTTGCTTTCTTACTTTTCTTTTTAAGGAGACCTCATCCAAAAAATGCCCTTCATAGCTGTAACATGTTTAGCCCCAATGATTACTCTGCAGGAAGTTCTACTTCTTTGCTGATATGCTGACATCACTTTAGGGTCAGCAGAATCCATTAACTAGTCAGCAGGAGGAAGAAAGGTATACAGAGAGATTTTCATACTGGGGCACTTTTACTTGTGTTTGTTGTCTAGTTTTCGATATCAGGGTTAGTTGCATATTATTGGCTAATTGGTCCTCAAACCCCCCATGCATTCTGCATTCCTTTGAAGTTAAAACAGATTTGAAGGCTGCTATTATTTCATTGGCACACAAGTACATCATATGTAGCATAAAGTCCACAAATCTTAATTGTCTCCAATTTTGCCTAATGTCACTCAATCTTACCTTTCTTTTGTCCATGATTTTTGCAGAATGCCCCTAATTTTGTCTCAGATTTTTACCCTGTCCATCCCTCATTCAACTTTTGATTTTCTAGTAAATCACTAAAGATTAATGTTGGGCACTAATGTTAGATAGTACAGTTTCATAGTTTATAGCTCATTTTGTCCAGAAAATGCATGTTGATGCAAAACATGTTCCTTTAATAAACAGACATACTGCTCTAAGCCAGTGTGCAGCATTGACTTGATATTTACTTACTTTCAAGAAAAAAAGTATAAATAATTAAATCAGAGGAAAGAGACCCTGACTACTAGTGTAGTAAGTACATGAAAGATGCAACTTTGTATCATCGAAGTGACAAACATGATGATGCAAAGATAGGAAGTACTGCCCTTTTAAGTCCATGGACAGTCAAAATTTGCACTCAGGAAATAGTAAAATGAAACAAAAGAATATCCAGTAAATTGGATTTGCAGAGTGTGAAGCCTTCCTTTCATTCCAGAAGAAAGAGAAAGAATGCAGGTAAGTACAAAACATAGTTGGACATGATCTTTAAGTAATATAAATACACATCTGAAAAACATAGTATGAGTGTTATTCAATATTCGATCACTGTTGTAATAGCCTAAGCTGTATGAGTCATATCCTGCCCAGGATATAAAGGCCAGACATTTTACAAAAGATTCAAGGGACTCTGCATGTGCCCTAACTTCTGAGGGTTCAAGGAACGTACATAAAGCAATGGTTAGGGTGAGAAAGTTATCAGGACATTTCTAGATTCAAATTTATTAGCTTCTGTAAAATGAAGGTTGGTTAATAATTCTTCAAAACTGGATAGATAAGTCCCCTTCTGGGAGGAAAAAAAACTTATTGTTTATCTTTTTCTGACAAAAATGTTCTGAAAAACATTATTTGTATGCTAGGAAATGTGCTGGTTAAGTACTTTCATTTGTTGTGAAGGGATTTTTGCTGGGTGAGTGCTTGCGTGATAAAACTGTGCAATAATCTGCTTTTCTTTATTCTGTTTACACATTTTTACATATAATGTTGATGCAAGGGGCATGATATGTGGTTGTGGGGACTTTTACTAAAGTTTTTAACCTCAAACCTGTGCATTTCTTGTCTGGAAGTATACTGACTCTTCCAGGCTCTGCTATCCATTCTTTAGGCAACTTTCTAATCTTACCAAGGGGCAATCTTCAGTCTCCTTGGGTTTTCTTTATCCCATCCACAAAAAAGAAGAAAATATCTTGGAAGTCTTCAAGGGTCAGGGCACTGCCTCAGCTACAGACAGGTGACTCTGCTGTGGACAAACCTGGTTTCTGAGACCACTCATCATTGTCTGTTGGTCCTTTTGGTGTTGCTCCGTGGGCAGCCACTAAGGACAGAGAGTTAGACATGTACTCTGTGGCTATATGGTTGTCCTGTATGGACAAGGGAGAACCACTCTTGTTGGTCTCAGGGGAAGGATCAGGAATAGTGTTACAGCACAATTGGGCTAAGATCCCTGAGTCCTGGACTGGTACCACTATCATGAGGTGGTCTTTTTCTAATGGTTCTCCTAGAAAAAGAAAGCAAAAAATTATGACTGTCTCTTCTCTTTTTCCTTTTATAATCGACAAGGGAGACTTGCCAGCATGAGCTAAGGGATTATTGTCTGCTTTCAGTGTTTTAGATCTGAAATAGAATGTTTTTCTTCAGTAAATTCTCCTCAAGATGAAGATTTTGATAATGATGAAAGTGTTTCATCAGATTTCCTTCCAGAACAGTTATATTTTTCTGCAACTATAGCTAAAATGAAAGATTTATTTTAGTAGGAACATAATGAAATCCTTATTTCACAGCAAAAGTACTGTGACTTTTTACAAATTTATTTTCCTCAGCATGCATCTGACCCTCCTGTGTTATTACCTTTACAGTATACTTTCTTAGTAGCTTGCAGTATGCCTTTCATTCAACCCCCTGCCCCCAAAAAGACTGATATATTATGTAAAGTACCTTAGACATATAAATACCAGTTTTCTAATTGTAAATCAGATCATGCAATTATTTCTTTATCAAAGCCATCTACTGTTAAACATATTGTGAATGCTAGCCTCATTCTTGCTGACAAGGAAAGCAAAACTTTTGAAAAATTTAGTAAGAAAGTCTAATAATTTTCTGATGCTTTAACTTTCAGAATTCTGAACTGTCAGGTTCACATGTTAAAATGTGTTCTGGCTTCTATTGATAACATGAGAACGAAAACTGTTAACCTTCCTTCTTCAGAGGGTAAAAACATTATTAAATTCCTCAGTTTTGTCTGCTTCTTCAATAACCAAACACTGTTTATAGGTTCGTAGGTGTCTAGGCTAATAGCCCTGGAGCCTTTTACAAGGCTAGCCCATAAGATTACCCTGGCATCATGTCACCAGACCTTAGTTCCCAGTTCCTCTGTTGAGTAGAGCCACTGGAGTGATCCCCGGGGTGAATTTTATATTTCCCATTCACTCATCAAGATTTCTGTTGAAGAGGGCCAGTGAGGTGCTCTGTTTGACATGTATGGGAAGTCTGTTTCATAGCATGAGCAGTCTCTGGGTTATGAACCTGACCCTCAAGCAGATTATATTGACTGTGGTAATGAGGTTGAGGTCTCTGGAATGTGTGGTGCGGAGGGATTGGGGTTTCATTAGATGTAGCATTTCTAACAGAGCTGGGTTAGACATGGCTTTGTAAGTCAAGCAGAGATCGCCTCTAAGGAGATGATATGAGACAGAGAATAGTTGGAGATTTTTGAGTTTGTCATATAGGGCAAGTGTTTAAGGCCTAGGATAATCTTTGTGAGGTACTTTTTCGGCCTCTCCAGTTCTTGCAGGTGGTCTAGTGAAGTACATGCCAAATGGAGCATTGTACTCGATGATTGACCTAATGAGGGAAGAGTAGAGGGAGATAATGACCTCTTTCTTCTGGATGCAAAACCCTTAGTAATGAGATGTGCCACATAGAAGGACTTTCTGACCACAGTGGCAATGTAGTGATCAAAAGAGAGGTTGCTGTCAACCCGTGTTCCTAGATCTCTTATAATGCCTTCTGTGTTCAGTGGACTACCATCGATGTGGTAATTCATGGGAACTGTTTTTTTCTCAAAGGGGATGACGACACATTTTTTGGCATTGAGCTTAAGGCCATGGTTCTGACACCAGTCGTTGGTCTCAGTAAGACCTTTCTGTAGGATGTCAACATCACTTGGGGAGTTAATAATGGCTCTCAACTTGCAATCATCTGCAAACTTTATCAGCCAGAGTCCCTTCATGTTGGACTGGACGTCTGAGAAGTAGATACCAAACAGGAGAGGACCCAGGACCAATCCCTGTGGGACTCCACTAGTGACTGGTCGGCAGTCTGACTTGGAGTCAGCTGCTTTCACACTGTGGGTTCTATCTGTGAGCCAGTTTGCAACCCACCTAGTGATATAGGGGTTGATGCCTAGCTTAGTGAGTTTTTGTATGATTCCTGAGTGGGGAATGGTATCAAAGACCTTGGCCAGATCAAGGTAGGCTGTATGAACCACCTTGCTTTCATCCATAGCTCTGATGACTGACTCAGAGAAGTCGACCAACTTAAGTAGGCATGATCTACCTTTCACAAAAACAAACCAAGTAGGATCCAGAGTTTGGAGATTCCATATATCCTTGTTTATTAGGTCCATGATGGTGCATTCCATAGCTTTGCATATCAGACTTGTCAGGCTAATGAGACGATAGTTCCCAAGGTCTGTAGTCACTCCTCCTTTGTGGAGAGGAATGACTATAGCAGTGTGCCATTTGGTAGGGACAAAGCCTGAGGTGAGGATGTGATTGAACAGGGCACACAGGTGAGGTGTCACTTCACTCTGTAGTTCATGTAGAACACAGCCAAGGATATTATCAGTGCCCATAGAAGCTGTATTCTTGGCCTTGGACAGTGCTGTTTTAACCTGTGCAGCAGTAATACTGGGTGCCTGGGTGCCTGGCAGTCTGCTGGTATTGTGATTGGTGCTTTGGTGGGGGGAGAGGGGTAAAGCTGGCACTGAATCTGTCAGCCAGTATATTGGCAATGTCTGTTGGCTCAGTATAAGAGGTACCATTGTGCAGTAGCTCAGAGCAAATATGGGTATTGCTGTGGAGATTCTTTACATAACTGTAGAAGGCCTTGTGGTTGTCTTTACTATCTGCTGCAATACTGTTTCCGTAGCTAGCTTTAGAGGATTTGATGAGGGATCTCAATTTTTTGTTGAGGCTGATAAGGAAGTTTTTCCAGTTTTGGAACTTCACCTTATTCTGCATCAGTTTCTTCCTTCTGTTGTAGAATTTGTTTTTTAGCAGGGGACCACCAGACTGGCTTCCTTTTTATTTGAGGAGAGCGTCTTGGTTCTATTGGGTATGGTGAGATGCATGCATTTGTGTACATGTTCATACAGTGCACTGGTGTATGATTCGGCAGTCATGCAACTATTCTTCATGTGCATGGGTGCCATGAAGTTAGCCACCTCTGTTTTTAGGAGATCAAAGTTAGCTTTGGAGAAGTTTTTCATGGTGGTTACCATTGCCGGGGGGGAGGGGGGGCTGGGAAGGATGTGGATTTCCAAGGTGGAGGTAAGAACGAGCTTGTCCAGGGCATTGGAATTAATGAATTCCAGGAAACGTTGGGCAAGTGTGTTGGTACATGAGTAGTTTTCCAGTTAAGGGAGGGGTAGTTCTAGTCTCCCAGTATGAGGATGTTAGGTTGGACCCTAATATTCTCTAGGGTGCTTAGGAATGTGGAGTGTGAGTCTTGGGACATGGTTGGGGCCCTGTAACAGGCTATGGCCTGAATCGCTGTCTTACCCAATGTTAGCTGCACCTGAAGTGTCTCTGATGCATTATGTTGGGCTACCAGTCTGTTTGAAGTACTATTATGATTCTGTGGATGCTGTATCCAGAGTTGCTGCTGCTGATTCTGATATGAGAAGATTTGTTTGATTATATTCTCAAAACTTACCTGAAGATATCAGAGCTGAGATTTTAAATGCTTTCCTTGACAAATATGTTTTTTTTTTTTTTTTTGGCCTGTGTGTTGCTGAGGTCCTAAAAAGATTTGATGAAAGAGAAACTTATTCAAGGGGTTACCTAGATTTTCAACCCCCTTCTAAGTTCAAAACTTTTTCCTATTCAAGACCTTTATTTCAAGAGGCAGAATAAGCAGTCCCAGCAAAGTTCTAATAAGCAGAATTTTAAAAAGCAATGGCAAGGAGGCTCAAAGAAGGAAAGAGGAGCCTCCCAGAACCAATAACAGTCCAAAAAGTTAGACTAACTATTTGCCCATTTATGGTCCCCCTCCATCCCGCCCTGGCATTCCTTCGAATGACTTCCTCTGGTTTTGCCTGCCTCTTCCACAGTGGCATCAGATTATCTCAGACAAATGGGTTCTGAGAATCATCCAGCAGCAATACAAATTAGAATGGCAATCCCTTCCCCCATTTCAGAGTATTCATCCTCATCCTGTAAACCAAATATCCTTGTTTCCTCCAATTTTGGAAAAAAAATGTCTTGGGGAGGTTATAGAACTTGTCCCCTCAGATCAGAAAGGCAAAGTTTTTATTAAAGGATCTTTCTGGTGCCAAAGAAATAAGTGAACTTACAGAAATATTTTCTTATCCCTTCCGACAGACTCATTTTTCTGGGATGTATTTAGGATACTTACCTAGGAAGAGTTTTGCTCACTTGTCAAAGTAGATCAGTACAAAGAAATGTTCCTGAACTTTTTCAATCAATGCCTGACATCTGCCAGGGAATTTCTCAGTATTTTGGGTTTCATGGCCTGATATCTCTGGACAGTCTGGTCTCAACATCAGCACCATTTATCTTTCTACATTCCAGTATTGGGGTTTAAAAGAAGGGAAATATTGTTATCACGGACAACACCTCAGTGATGTGGTATATAAACTAACAAGGGGGTATCAGATCTTACCCTCTTTGCAGATTTGCCAGTGATGGCCTGGACTGTGCATCTCAACTCAGTTTGATTTTTCATACCTCATTCATTCCATCAGAGGAAAACATTATAACAGACAAGCTGAGCAGGACCAGGAAGAACCTTCTTGAATGCAAACTACACCTGAGTGTTTTCTAAGAACTGATCCAGTTGTGAAAACACTACAGATATATCTGTTTTCTTCCTTTCAGAACAAACAATCAGTGAAATTCTGCTGCAGGATTTCTTGCAAAAAGGCCTGGAAGACAGATAGCTTTTTATTCCCATGAACAGGAATGCTTCTGTTTGCTTTCCACCAATTCCACTGATAACCATGATTCTTCTAAAGGTCTAGAAGGACTCCCCAAAACAGTGGTGGTGACTCCTTTTTGACCTAGGCAACAATGGTTCTCCTTTTCTGGAAATAGCCAAGGGCAATTACAGAAAGCTTCTCCACAGACTAGATTTACTCATACAAGACATGATTTGGTTTGCTGCAACCCCAACCTGAAATCACTTCAACTGACTGCCTAGGTGATAGAGTTTTGACACCCTTTAGGCACTTTTTTTCTGAGGGCATGCAGCAAATAATGTAGGAGAGCAGAAAGCCTCCTATTATAAGATCATATATGTGGGAAAGATCTAGTTGGTGCCACAGTGAGAACCAGGAGCCATTCACTGCCCAGTTGCCTGTGGTGCTAGATTATTTATGTGAGCTATTATCCCCTGGCCTTTCTTGCTCTTCTGTCAAGCTTCAGCTTCCACTATTTCTGCTTGTCATCCCTTAGGCAACCCCTTTCTATTTGTTTTCAAGTCAAACAAATTATGAAAAGGGTTTTACATATCCATCTACCTAGAAAACAGGTGGCTCCTTTTTTATTTGAACTTTTTGCCTGAAGAATTAATTATTTCTTCCATCTGAGCCAGCTCATCAGGCTAATTTGAGGTTATTGACTTAGAAAACTGTGTTCCTTATTGCTCTGACTTCTTTAAGGGTACCTGAGTTATACGTTCTTATGATTGGTTAATCCTACTTTATTTTCCACAAGGACAGTGTTTTTGCAGCAAATCCTTATTTATGTCTAAGTTTCAGAGTTTACTTTGAACAAATCTTTTTATCTCCCTGTGCTCTTTTCAGATCTTAAAAACAAGACCTATATACTCTGGCTGTCCACAGGCCACTCAGATACCTCTTGGACAACAGAACAAAATCATTCAGGAAGGCTGATTAGTTAGCTATTTGTTTCCTTCAAAGTTAGAATAAAGGAAAACCACTGTCAAAGCAGATGATTTCTGTATGGTTGTTCCATTCTTTCTACTATTTCTTTCTGTTGTTCTCACTGTGACAAACCACTCCCAGGCAAGGTTAGGGCCTAATCTACCAGGGCTTTGGCTTCTTCTGTGGCTTTTTGGAAAGAGGTTGACTTTTGATGTATTCTACAGGAAACAACTTGATTTTCTGTACATACATTCACAAAACATTACTAACTGGATTCATTTTCAATGTCTAGAACAGGCTTTGCTTGGACCATTCTTCAGGGACTCCTGGATTCTTAATTTTCTTCCTCTCCATTTTATCCTTAGTTTGGTAATCTACCCATGCAGCTTAATCTACTGCAAGAATGATCTAACATAGAACATAGTGCAGCTGTATAAGTAAACAAATTAACAGTAGATATTCTAGTAGAGCACTGTTGCAGTAGCCCCCCCACCCCACCCCACTTCTTTCTGTTTTTGGTGTATTTCCAGTATGTGGATGTATATACACTTGCTGTATGTTTGCATATGAATTTTTATTTTTCCTAGCATGCAAATCTCAATGATACAGCCTAACCTCTTGAGGAAAGAATTGTCTGATTACTTTCGCACCCTAACCTCTGTTTTATGTACTCTCCATGAGCCCTCAGTGGTTAGGGTACATGGAGGGTGCTCTGAACCTTTGAAAACTGGCAAGATGTTATATCCTGGGCAGGATATAACCCATAGAGCTTAGGCTACTGCAGCAGTGCTCTACTCTTATACTAAGTTTACTTTCACAGCTGTACTTTACTGTCAAAGAACTGAAGATAAGTTAAGGCAGTTCTTCATATATACAGACAGACACTCCCCATTGCCATTCATTCTACAGCAGCATGAGATCGATGTTATTTTTATCACTGAGGGATGCGTGTGCTGCAGGAAATAATTATGGCAGCTTCAGCTAATGTGAATATACATATATTTACATATACACATATGCATATTATCCAAGATACAAACGCACGCACACACACACACACACATATATATATATATATATATATATATGTGTATGGGTCCCTATCAGATCATCGAAATTTCAATTCACCTAACTGTCATTTCTCGACGATCTGATAGGGACCCATATGTATACATATATATACATATATATAGATAGATATAAAACTGGAGGCACACTAAGTACAGACATAACATTTTCACGGCAGGAAATGGGGGAAATCAGAAGATACTGAAAACTGAGAGAAAAGGAAAAATACTAAAATAGGTTAAAAGCTCCAAGTGTCTGAGAGTGATGGTAGAGGAGCAGGGAAGTCTGAATAAGGAAGTCAAAGCTGGAATTAGAGGCACTGCAGTCAAATGGCAGAAAATGTCAGGGAGTAGTTTGTGACAGAAGAATATCAAAGAAGCTGAAAAGTAAGGTGTACAAAACAGTGGTACAACCAGTACTACTGTAGGTTACAGTACCCTGTGCAGTAAAAGTGGAAAAGTTGAGGAAGCTAGAGGAGATGAAGATGAAGGGCCTGAGATGGGTGGTTGGATGTATACTGTGCGACAGATGAAGAAATAAGCACGTCAGTGCAGAAGCCAAAGTAGCTCCAATTGCAACGGTCAAAAACGAACATATGACATTCATTCAGGCACATGTGCAGGAAAGCAGAAAACAGTCTAGTGAAGAAGTTTTTGGAGAGGCAGGAAGAAGGCAAGAGTAAATAAGGGCATTCAGCTAAAAGGATGGATGGATTGTGTGAGAGAAGACCTGTAAAAGTCAGGCATGACTGTCAAAGAAGGTAAGAGAGTAGCACTGAGTCAAGAGAGATAGCAACAGTCGATGCAACACCCTGACTTCATGCAGAATTGGGAAAAAGGGGGTTGATGATAAAGATGTATATCCCATTTGTTATTCTGTGACAGGACTACCATCTCAAAGACCTACCATCATTGTCATTACCCTCACATAAGTGTTATTTTATTTGGAGTTATTTGAAACTTACTACAAATACAGTGTAACAGTTGCAGAAGTGGAAAGCAGGTGATGCAGGACTCCATTTATCAGATGTCTGTGGGAGAGTGCTCTTCATTTGTGATAGCATTGTGTCCAGTCTGTATAAAGTAGATGCTGGTTAAAAGAAAATAACTGAAAAAAGTCTGTGTTTAAAGAAATGCTTTGATGTTAGGGTGAATCCATAGCAAATGTAATAAAGTGTTTGTAAGGTGATTGTAGAAATGGAAGAGAAATAAAATGCATGTCTCTGAAGCTGTGCCACTGTCATCAAGTAGGCACTGCATCTTAGGCAAGGTCCTGCCTGTTGCACTGGATAATTGTTTTAACGCTAAGTTCAAATTATTCACCTATCAACTCTCTCTTTATAACTCTGAACTGGAACAGTGGTGAAAACAGTACTGCATTATTTGTATCCAAGACTGAAGCTAACAGCATTAATGAAGCATCTGGTGATTGCTGATGTCATCTGCTGTAGTATTCAGTTTACCAGCTGGCAGATTAGAAGAAGGTGGTCAGAAGATACATACAATTGGATGGGAAAACCTAAGTATCTTAGGACAATGTTTTGAATACATTAGTAGCCAGTAGCAGTAGTTCTAAAAAGTCATACAAGGGGAGGAGATGCATGTCTAAGAAAACTGTATAGACATCAATACAAATTGATAGATGTATGCATGCGCTCACACACACACACACACACACACACACACACACACACACACACATACACACATACATATATATATATCTTTTGCTCTTTATATATCTAGCCTTAGACAATCTCAGAAATGACCTCTCAATAGTTATAAGACCAGCTGATAAGGGAGGCCCCATAGTGATTTTAGACTCCACTAGATACATCAGTATGATGGATTCTATGTTAAGTGATGGAACATTCTATGGTAATATAAGCCTTTTAGAGGTTGGTACGAAAGTCTTCCAAGTCTATGACACTCTAGATGACCTCCATCGTAGTCATATTATTTCGGATACCCTATTTGAATATCTTAGAGTTAGGAATCCCTTGATACCAGTAATACAAGGCTTACCAAAGATTCACAAGTCATTGACTTCCCTCCCTGAGACCTATTGTAGCAGGGCAAGGATGGCTAACTGAGCCTTTTTCTATTCTACTAGAATATTTTCTTAGACCTTTAGTGGATAGTAATAAATTTATCCTTAAAGATAGCAAACAGTTTTTGCTTGACTTATATGAGTTTACTGCTACACTGAAAGATAGGGAACCATTTTTACTGGTTACACTTGACGTTACTAGTCTCTTCACTATGATTCCTAACCAAGAAGGTATGTTAATGTTTCAAAGATATATTCGTAGTAAATCTAATTTTGAAGAAGGGACAGTGGACCTACTTTCTTTATTTTTAGAGATTGTTCTTGAGAACAATATGTTTATTTTGGAAAGGAGATCTATATACAGAAGATGGCGTAGCTATGGGCACTTCATGTGCCAATAGCTACGCCAACATTGTGATGGCAGACTGGGAGGAGAATTTCTTTTTCCGTTAACTTTATTCCAGAAATATGTGGGTTACTACAGACGGTTCGTAGATGACCTCTTTTTATCTGGAAAGGAGATGAAGCATCCTTCTGGAATTCTTTGATTCCATTAATGGACTAACGGATTTCTTGAAATTTACTATTAATTATTCCAGTATTGAAATATCATTTCTAGATGTCCGCATAAATAGATTACCTAGTGGTTTATTAAATACATCAGTGTATAGGAAACCCTGTTTTAGGAATACACTGTTGCATCGACATAGTATGCACCCCAGATATGTTTTTGAGAACATTATGAAAGGGCAGTTTATGCGAGCATCAAGGTTGAACCCATGCCCCTCAGGACATTCCAAAGAGATTGAATCACTTACAAATAGATTTTTGGAACGTAAATATGTGATGAGAGACATAGATAGGAATAGGAATCAGGTTGACAAGTTGAGAGACACAGTGGCTAAACCTTATTTTTCAAGGAAAGAAGCATCTGAAGCAGTACCAGCTATCAGTAGGGGTGATAATGTTAAGTTGTCCTTATTTTACTCTAGAGATGTTGACAAGATCAAGGAGATAGTACATAGACATTGGGGAATCCTTGGATTGGATGACCAAATCTTAGAAGTAGTAGGTGATAATCCAAGGTTTGTCTATAAGAATAAACCCAATCTAAAAGGACCTTATGCCATCGCCCTTTAGTAGAACATGGTTACCAGAAACCAAGATCTGACCATAATACAATATCCTGTCAAAATTGTAATCAATGTCAATATATAGACAACAGTGACACGTTTAAACATCCGACAACACCAAAATTTTTACTTTAATACTGGCACCAATTGCACCAGCAATAATGTTGTATATATTGCTAAGTGTGTCTCTTGTCCGGTATTTTATGTAGGCAAGACTTGCAGACAACTTAGAGAACGTATAAGAGAACATGTTTACAACATTAGGATAGCATCTGATCATAATGCACTTGCCAGACATGTTAGAAATACAGGACCTGACCATTACTTTAACTTTAGTGTACTACAACAAGTTGAACCTAATCTCAGAGGTGGAGATGTTGATTCACATTTATTGGAATGTGAACTGAGATGGATTGTCCGCCTTAGAGCGGACAAATTCTGGTGTCAATGATAGAGTCCAGGTTAAACCATTACTACGTAAGAAAAGGGTTTTAGACCCCTACTTAGTTATTTCTCCCTTCCCATACACACGCCTACCTGTGTCACCATTGTCTACTGAGGTGGATTGTCCCCTCTCTGAGCAGACATTTTCCCTGGTGTCATTGATGGAGTTCAGGTTTTACCTTTACTGTGTAAGCAAATGTTTTAGATTACACACTTAGTTGCCTTCCCTTTTATACACATACCTACCTGCACTACTTTTTAATTCATGTACTATCATGTATCTGAACCCTGTTGCACATATAGACTTATATAGACTTTTATGGAGCATTTTATATAGTTACACTTGAATCAATCGTATTTTACCCCTTTTTTCCTCTTCATGCTACACTATGGATGTTTTATAACTTTTATAACATTTCACTATCTTATTTTACATTTGTTTTAGGTCATAGATGTGTATTTATACTATGTCCTTCTGTATTATGATGAATAAACTATCTTAGCTTTTTAAATGTATTTTAGAAGTATATCAGAAGGATTTCTGTATATATGTAAATGAACTAGAGTTTAAGTCAATTAACTATGTCATGTGCACCAATGAACTTCTTCCATTGTATATTTAAATGCTTTGTTTTTAATGGCAGTTGTTGAAGTTTTGAAAAAGCCATTTGGTGAAAGCGCTTAACTCTAGCTAGCTATTAAAGTTCTCGTTTGGATTATACTTTTGTGCGATTCTTTTTGGGTTGAAGAACCAGCTACACTTGCTTTACTTTGCAACATACTACTTTTATGAGCTGAAAAAGCTGTTTTACTTTGGAAATAGAGGTTTGCTGTTTTTGTTTTTGTTATTTTACATTGGGAACTGGATTTTTTACTGCAAAGCCATTTCGCTCCTTTTTGTGGTTAATTTAAAAGCTCCAAGTGTCTGAGAGTGATGGTAGAGGAGCAGGGAAGTCTGAATAAGGAAGTCAAAGCTGGAATTAGAGGCACTGCAGTCAAATGGCAGAAAATGTCAGGGAGTAGTCTGTGACAGAAGAATATCAAAGAAGCTGAAAAGTAAGGTGTACAAAACAGTGGTACAACCAGTACTACTGTAGGTTACAGTACCCTGTGCAGTAAAAGTGGAAAAGTTGAGGAAGCTAGAGGAGATGAAGATGAAGGGCCTGAGATGGGTGGTTGGATGTATACTGTGCGACAGATGAAGAAATAAGCACGTCAGTGCAGAAGCCAAAGTAGCTCCAATTGCAACGGTCAAAAACGAACATATGACATTCATTCAGGCACATGTGCAGGAAAGCAGAAAACAGTCTAGTGAAGAAGTTTTTGGAGAGGCAGGAAGAAGGCAAGAGTAAATAAGGGCATTCAGCTAAAAGGATGGATGGATTGTGTGAGAGAAGACCTGTAAAAGTCAGGCATGACTGTCAAAGAAGGAAAGAGAGTAGCACTGAGTCAAGAGAGATAGCAACAGTCGATGCAACACCCTGACTCCATGCAGAATTGGGAAAAAGGGGGTTGATGATAAAGACGTATATCCCATTTGTTATTCTGTGACAAGACTACCATCTCAAAGACCTACCATCATTGTCATTACCCTCACACAAGTGTTATTTTATTTGGAGTTATTTGAAACTTACTACAAATACAGTGTAACAGTTGCAGAAGTGGAAAGCAGGTGATGCAGGACTCCATTTATCAGATGTCCGTGGGAGAGTGCTCTTCATTTGTGATAGCATCGTGTCCAGTCTGTATAAAGTAGATGCTGGTTAAAAGAAAATAACTGAAAAAAGTCTGTGTTTAAAGAAATGCTTTGATGTTAGGGTGAATCCATAGCAAATTTAATAAAGTGTTTGTAAGGTGATTGTAGAAATGGAAGAGAAATAAAATGCATGTCTCTGAAGCTGTGCCACTGTCATCAAGTAGGCACTGCATCTTAGGCAAGGTCCTGCCTGTTGCACTGGATAATTGTTTTAACACCAAGTTCAAATTATTCACCTATCAACTCTCTCTTTATAACTCTGAACTGGAGCAGTGGTGAAAACAGTACTGCATTATTTGTATCCAAGACTGAAGCTAACAGCATTAATGAAGCATCTGGTGATTGCTGATGTCATCTGCTGTAGTATTCAGTTTACCAGCTGGCAGATTAGTAGAAGGTGGTCAGAAGATACATATAATTGGATGGGAAAACCTAAGTATCTTAGGACAATGCTTTGAATACATTAGTAGCCAGTAGCAGTAGTTCTAAAAAGTCATACAAGGGGAGGAGATGTATGTCTAGGAAAACTGTATAGACATCAATACAAATTGATAGATGTGTGCACACACACACACACACACACATATATATATATATATATATATATATATATATATATATATATATATATATATCGTTTTCTCTTTATATATCTATACATCTGTGTGTGTGTGTGTGTGTGTGTGTATGTATATATATATATATATATATATATATATATATATATATATATGTGTGTGTATATATATATATATATATATATATATATATATATATATATATATATATATCTATACCAACCCAGGTAATTACAGACCTATCAGCCATAGAAGCGTTATCTTCAAAGCTATAGAATGTATTACAGCTGACTTCTTAAACAGCAATGTCGAGAATCTTATTAGACTTGACCCCAACATTTTGACTTTGTGATGAATAGGTCATTTCTATTTACTCTGGTACACTTCTTCAAAAGGGCTATGGAGGTTGCTCCAGTGGCACTGAGGGGTAAAGCCTTGATTATGGCCCAGGTGACTCAGGGTCAATTAGCTTCTCAGATAACTAATGGAGCGATAAGGAGGATGGGTGTTCCCATCCTGGAGGGAAGGGCAGTGTCATGGGTATCAATGATCCTTGTTGGAGGGCAAGGACATCACATCGCAGGAGTTTATAGTCCACTGAGTAGGAAGAGGTTTGACATGGCTGAGCTGCTGTGGAGGTGGGGTGATATTCGCCACATCCCCATTGCACAGCTTCTCCTTGAACACTACCACGAGTGCTGAAAGTGGGTTTGTGGGTAGGTCATACTACCCCCCCCCCAGCTGATGTAATGACAACACCATCCCCCCAAGATGCCTTTAAGAGCTACAGTAGCACTGGCAAAAAAATCAGTAATTGGGCGGAGGGGGTAGTTGGATTAGCTGTAGACCCGACGATGGACACAGGGCACTAGCATGGCTGTCTGGATGAAGTAAGGAAACCCAAAACAAGCATTAAGGATGCTGAAGATGGTGACCATGTAGTTAATGTGATATATCTTGACATGGCCAAGGCATTCAACATTCCACATGCTGGTATCATACAAAAGCTAAATGCTTTAAAAGTGAACCTATATGAAATAATATTGATAACAAACTAGCTGAAAGACAGAACCCACACTGTGTGAGTTCCACATGCCTCATCAGAAAGTATGAAAGCAATCAGTTGTCCCTCAGAGATCAGTACTGAGACAGCTACTTTGAGAGATTTACCTTTCAGATCTCGAAGCAAGATTTTCCTGATTTAGACAATAATCCTCCACATTGTCTTTGCTTAATCTGCTACTTAGTTTATAAGACATTTAATAAAGTGTGGTTATGATGTTTATGATGCATCTTCTAGGACTGAAACAACTGGATCTAAGTTAAGAGGTATTCATGACTACATTAAGATGTCAAGGCTGAGTTGCTTGATATCACCTTTGTACAGAGACAATGTTTTTCATCTAGCATCTGACAAGATTTTCAAAACCTTACCAGAGAGAGGACAAATTACACAAGATTTTAAACAACTTTTTCTCTCCCCTCTGCCAAAACTTGGGTGCAATTACCCCTCAAAAGTGGGTGACTTCTTTCACAAAGGCCAAAAATCCTAGCAAAAGTTAAACCATTATTTAAAAAGAAATGTTAGGAAACACCTAAATCAGAGTTCAAAGAACTAAAGAATACTTTGCTGATGAGCTTTCAAACAAATGACTACCAACCCCCCCACACACACACACACACAAACACCTAAGCCAGCACCTCTCCTGTCTTTCGGGGAAGATATCTAAGTCACTGCCTCTTTGGAGATTAATAATTTCAGACACAGGTTCTCAACATAATTCAGAAAGGATTCATAACTTGGAACCTTCTTCCCTCTACCTTCTGACATTCCTCAAGTTTTCTCAAACCAAGTACACCTGGTTTTGTCATTCCTTCAAGATCTGTACCAACAGAAAGCCATAAAATATGTCCCTCATCACCAAAAAGGAAATTAATTTATTGAAGATTATTCCTTGCTCCAGTGAATCCTGAACACTTTTCTTAGAATGCCAAGATTCAATATGATATTTCTCCAAAGTCACCTACTTATGATCATTCTTATAGCCTTTTTGGTTACCCTGGAACCTGAAGAACACCTATCCTCACATTCTTATTCTTCCAGATCACAGAACATTCTTAAGATTGTATGCTTTGGAATTTCGTTTTCTGTTTTCTGCTTTGCCCTTTGGACTTTCTATGCCCCCAATGGTATTCACAAAATGCCATATTGCAGCATTCTGCACACTGCAGGATATCCATATATACCCTTATTTAGATGACCTTCTGGTCTCAACTTCCTCAAATGACAAACTTTTGCAAGATCTTCATTTCACTATGGATGTACTTCTTCGCCTAAGTTTCAATGCAAAACTACCCTACAGACTTTACAATCTTCACAGAAGCAAATTTTTCTAGGATGCCAACTGAACACAGTTTGCATGAAGGCTTTCCTCCCTCAGGACAAAATACAGTTTTGATTTTGTATTCCAGTCTCTTCTTCCCTTGGCAGTGACCTCCTCAAGAGAGATATTGACAGCCCTCGGGTATATGGCTTCTAAAATGCAGTTGATACCCTTTGCCAGACTGACCATGAAGATGATTAAGTGGTACATCATGTCAGTTTAGGCACTGCTATCATCTCACCTTCCCAATTCCTGTCTTGCACTTTGTGAAGAAAGAATGTCTTTAATGGATCAAGCAGATGTCATATAATACAGGAGTACCCTTTCTGGTTCTCTCTGATCATGAAGTCTCCACAGATTCTTCAGATTTGCCTTGGGAAGACTGTTCCATTGGCATAAAAATTCAAGGACAGGTGCAACATAAAACTATCAAGGAAATGAAAGCCCTGATCCTAGCTCTTCAACCTCTTCATCATCTCTTGCCTTCAGGAGCACTTTTAGTTCTGACAGACAATAAAACAGTCATGTGGTATATTGGCAAACAAGGAGGAAAAAAATCCTATCACCTGTGCAATTTAACCACAAGAGCTTGGGAGACTGATGTCTATTACAGTCTGCTCATTTAAGCAAGTGATTTCCTATCAGAGATGCACTTAGTGGCAGATTACTTGAACAGATCCAAGGCAGACCTTCACAAATGGATGCTAAACAAAGAGTCATTCTACATATTGTACATCAGTGGGGAACTCCCCAGATAGACCTGTGTACCTTCACTCTGAGGAAGCAGCTTAGATTGTTTTACTCCGGAGTCCCATGCATAAAAGCATGGAAAATGGACACCATGTCAATCTCCTGGAAAGGGAGATTCTGTTGGTAACCACCTTTTGCTCCAGACAGTTTTGGTTCTCCCATCTTTTCTTCTAGCCAAGGGCAATCACCGCAAGTTACCCCACAGGTGTACTTACTCACAAAGCAAACTGAATCTTCCCTTCATCCAAACTTACTGACTCTCAAAATGACATTTTGGATGATAGGTTTTTAATACAACTCACACACCTTTTTTGGAGGAAGGACTACAGGAATTACAAAAGAACAGAAAACCTGCTACAATACATTTTTACATTTGATGGCAAATAAAGGACAGGACCCTTATAAATTGGGAATTCCTCTTATCCTTACAAATTTGTGTGAGCTGTTCAACTCTGGACTAGCATGCTCTTCCAGTAAATGACATCTACAGATCTTCTGTTTTCTTTATGTTTCAAGATTAGATGATTCCTTAAAGGTGTTCTACACATCAGGCCCCCAAGAAAATCTTTTTCCCCTCCTTGGGAACTGACTTATATACGGGAAAAGTTAACTCTTCCTTTGAACTTCCTTCTTCTGCTGCTTTGAAATTTTATATATGGAAATCAGTTTTGTTGGTGGTTTTGACTTTAGCTAAAAGAGTCTTAAAGTTGCACGTCGTTATGGCTTCTCCTTCTTTTCTGATGTTTTCATAGGGACAGAATTTGTCTTAGGACTAACCCTTCTTGTATTCCTAAAATTGTAAACTAAATGTGTATAAACCATTACATTCATTTGCTAACATTTTTTTCCAAATCTTCAAACAAAGGAAGAAAGAATGTTTCATTAGTCAGAAATTCACAAACACCTTAGATTGTATTTGGACAAAACCAAGCCCTTCAGAAACTCATATCAGATGCTTTGGTCTTATGAAGGCAAAATGACTGGATTTCCTGTATCAAAGCAAAGAATTTTTTTCAGATGGATATCTTTAGCTTTTTTTTGTTAAACATTTCATGAAAAATCCCTTCAAGGCTAGGTCAAAGTAATTCTACTAGGGCTTTTGCTTCCTCTGGTATCTTTTTCAAGGGTCTTGACTTAAGAATTCTTCGGGGTATTCTAGACCCTAGCTCTATTCTTCAGTTATCCTCCCAGTTAACATAAAAGATTTGGAAATCTTCCCACAAGTGAGCAATACTGTAACAGTGATCAAATAATGGACATAGTACAGTTGTATAACAACTCACCATAACAGTAAGTATCCAAATAGATCACTTTTGCAGTGTATACACCTTCCTTCTTTTTCCCAATTTTCCCTGTTCTCTGACCACGGTGAACCTATCTTTTCCATTCTCCTCCCTGGTGACTTGAGTCTTGTTCATATTTTTTCTCAGCCCTAGTCTTCTCTTTCTGGGGCATGAAGGCTCTGAGGAACTTCCTGTCCATAATCTGTTACGTAGTAGCACATATTCTTGTGCACAGGTCATAGGTTGGATGTATAGAGCAAGAGGAAGGTGCCCAGGCTTGGTATACTGACTGGACATGTTGCATCCATAGCTTTCCTTGGCAAGATACCTCCCACTAGTGAGCAATACTCCAGCCATGATTTTATGGTAAGTTCTGACACAACTGTACTTGTTATAGCATAGTTATGTTTTTTTGTTTGTTTAATGTTTAGTACAGGTATTTAGAATCATGTCAATTTTACTTGTAAGAAATAATATTGTGTTTAAAGGTAACAAGCACAAGGGATTTGTTTTCCCTTCATTATGATTCTGTTAACATTTTCTTTCTGTAAGTTTTACTAATGTAGGTGTAGTGACTCTGTATGACTTAAATGTGTATTTTAATGTGGGCTGTGTGAGAAGCTTTGTTTTCTTTTTATTTTTTAAGTATGATTGGGTCTGAGTTACTGTTATCAGGAATGCTGTTAGAGTGGCTGGTGATGCACACAGACTAATGATAAATGCTAGCTGGTGTGTACAGAAAGGTGATCAATAAAAATATTGTCATTCTGTACTGAAGAATGGAAGCCTGAATAGCAGTGGTCAGGTAAATGCAATTAGAAATATGTTCAGCTTTATAACAGAAGGGTAACAAACAGAATAGGCTGTAGAAGTCAAAAGTTGTAGCTCAAATGCTTATGGAAGAGATGTTTTAGCAGAATACACAGTTGACTCCATAATTCCACTGGCAGATACTTCCCTTGAGCTTGTTATTTCTTAACTCCAATGTTTTTTATTCTTCCTTCAAGACTGATTGAGTAATGAAGGGCTTTGTCTGAATGCCACAAAGACCAAGTCATTATTGTTCTCCCCAGAAACAAATAATACTAGCCCTTCCTCGAGTCTTACCTCTCCAAATACACCTATCATGCCAGGTTTCATTTACTATTACTCTGCAAATGAAAGAGATACTGAAAAATATGCCTCTAGAAAGACTTTAAGATTCATTCTAAGTCATATAAAATGGGATCATATTATAAAAGATGCCATTAGAAAGAATAACATAAAACTGAGCAAGTTCTCCAAGACCAAAACATTCCTGATTGTGTCTTTAGGGATTACCACACTCACTTGCTTTCTCCACTTTTCAGTTATTTATTTATTTGTTTGCATCATTTTATTTTTATTTCTCTGTCTGCTTGTATTTGTTTACTGCAAACAGCTGACTGTGCATACTTCTTTTCAGCTTTTCCACAGAGTTCCAAGGAGAAAAAACTCCAAGCTGTGTGACAGTGATAATACAAGGGTACAGAAAACTCTTTTACAATGGAAAAGGGACAATGCATTTCAAAAAATTAAAAAGTTCATTTATTAAACAGAAGTATTATTTAAGGTTATCCTCAAGTTTTGTGAAGGGAAAGATTGTTAGACTGGCAATTTGTGTTGAGTTGGGAAGGCCTGTGGACATTATGTAAAACACCAGATGTCTTAAACTAGATATACCTAGATGCAGTAGAAGCATAGTAGTGCTTGAATGGGTGCTAAATGGTACTGTAGCTATGTAGAACTCAAAGCACAGCAGCACGCTATTAACTAATAAAATAGCCAAACAACAAAAAACGATGGCGGAATGAGGAAATAAAGTTCCAGATTTAATCCACAAACTCAAGACACTTCTCCAAGTAAAAATCCAAGCCAAAAATAAGCGCTTTTGTCTCCTACAATGGAGACTTCTTCAGACTAATGACTTCAGCATAAACAAACACATTTAAATACTAAAATAACAGTCAATTAAAATAACTGACAATTAATTAAAAGCTTGATTAGCTATTTTAAAACAACAGTCAACACATAACAACACATACCTCTAAATACATTCCCTAATGTTTCAGTCCCTTCCTTTTTAAATACATTATAAATTCTTCTGTGTTATTAAATCCTGGGGGAAAACATGCATTTCGCCTAAACTGCCAGCAGTATTCCAACCACCCTAATTCTTCTTCTACATTTATAGTTTTAATATTTGGATGCACTGAATCTAATACTAAGCACTTAAAGTTGATTTTACATTTGTTTTCAGCATAATGCTTACCCATAGCATTCTTTACATCACCTTTGCCTATAGCATAATGGTGCTCATAAATTCCCTATACAATTCTCTTTTACTTCTACCTACATAAAAGGAGCTACATTCTACACATATTAATAAATAAACAACATTTTTAGATCTACATGTAAATCTGCCTGGGGTTTGTACTAATGTTTTACCAAGTGTAATTTCATTACTGTCAGTATATAAATATTGGCAGTAATTACAATTAAAACACTTTACCATTCCTTTCCTTTCTTCCACAACCTTATTTTTGTTTAACTTCCTTTGAAAAAAGTCTTTAAAGTTTTTTGCTCTTTTTTGCACAAATTTGGGTTCATCTCCTAATTTCTCTATAATTTCTCTATTTCCTGTATTCTAATTCTAATTCAAGCAATACCTCTCCTTAATGTCTGAAAAGAGTTAATACAGGTATAACTGCCACTTTTAATGTTCTCTTCAATTTTCCATCAAATTTCCTGTAGAAATTCGGCATCATGCATATTTTCTCTGTCTTCTATATACCACACTATAATGCATTTCATCTCTTTCTTCCGTGAAGTTTATTTATTCACTTATTTTATATTTTTTAACTAGGTAAGTAAACTGGTCTAAGGACCCTTTTCAGCCATGACTTGGGGCAAATGCAGAATACACCCACAAATATAAAGCATGCAACTTAAACGTTTACAGCAAGAATTGTACATGGTTTTACAGTGGTATACAAAAGTAGCATATACATATACATATTTTTGTAGCTATATATATATTAGTTGCATATTCATATGGTACAAGGAATGGCAAAATTGTAAAATTTAATAGAAAGGTAATTAAACAGCATTTTGAACATTTGTTTCAATAACATTTTTAGTGAGAGATATACAAAAGGTTCATGATTTGAGATGCACAAATAATGAGAAAAAAAGAGGAGAAAAGGAAAAATACCAATAAAATAAGTGTGTATATATGTATGTGTGTGACTATATGACAGCCCACTACATCAAATTCCACTTCACCGACATGGCAGAACATCGAGAAATGAAGAGCCGAAGTTTCCCACACGGTAAGTTACTGTTTGGCCATCCAGAACTGAAAAACTGCCATTAAACCAACTTCACAAATGTGGGTGGGGGGGCTATGCCTCCCACACCCCCTAACTTAATATTCCAACTTCGAGAACGCACTACCGTGGGAGTACGGGGCAAAGTTCAGGTGGATGGCCAAACAGTAACTTACCGTGCGGGAAACTTCGGCTCTTCATTTGTCGATGTTCTGCCGTGTCGGTGAAGTGGAATTCGATGTAGTGACCTTTCAATGTACTAAGGGTAACCCATATATATATATATATATATATATATATATATATATATATATATATATTTTCACACACACACACACACACACACACACACGTATATCAACATTTAGTACCCTCTAATTTTTCACCCATTTCACTGTATGTGTATCAAGTGATCCCAGGAGAATTATGAAAGTATGGGTTAATAACAACTAAACATGGAAGGTGAAGATAATGAAGGCAGTTAACATTTATCTCTGTAGCAATAAGATTCATTTTCCTTGGCTGCATGGACATGTAGAGACTTCTTGAACAAGAGATCTATTTGTCTAGTTGTTTCTGGCACAAAATTCTAGCTTACAATTGCAGTTTTTGAGACTGATCTCTCAAAAGTTGCAAGAATATAGGGAGGCTGTAGCAGTTGCAGAGAGTCTACATTATGTAGGAAATAGACATATTTTTTTGATGGACAGTTTGTTGAGAAGAACTTTCATATAGGATTTTAAAGGTAAGTGTGTTAAGAGCAGCTTTAGTACCAACTGCTAGCCATTTACCAGTGTTTAGTGTAGTACAATGGTGTTCTTATCAGTTGGAGAGACAAATAAATCTAAGAATTTAATTGTCTGCTCAGTGTAGTTGAGTGTGTATGTGTGTGTGTGTGTGTGTGTGTGTGTGTGTGTGTGTGTGTGTGTGTGTGTGTGTGTGTGTGTAGAGCCGAGGATGGTGACTGGCAATCCATAATCTAATCTGGGAAGTAGATCATTTATGGCTATTGATCATCTGGCTTAAATAGTAAGTTTGAGATGTTATACATTTTAAGGTGAGTAACACTTTATGTGTTTGGGACTTGGTGTTTTTTTGAAAGTTGAGGTGCTGACAAATAAGAGGACAATATATTTTTATTGTTTGACAAGAGATAGGAGTACTAGTTTATGAGTTCTGTAGTTTTTGTTGTACTCCGAGTATCATTACTGAATGTTTTTGTGTTTTGACAGAGAATTTTTGTTTTCAGTCCAATTCTAGATGTTATCGAAGTTGTTTTTAAGTTCTTTTTCCAGAAAGGAAGGATTTCTACCAGGCTTTTGTGAAGACAATATCATCAGCATGCAGTATACAACTGGTTAAAGGGAGGTTCCAAAGAAGACAGTTTATGGAAAGAAAAAGGTGAGGAAACCAAGAAAAGATCCTTGTGCAACACTTTACAAGTCCTTCCCAAGGTAAAAGTGCGATCGGGTCCAAGAAGGGTAATGGTACAGTTGGAGAGATGGCTGTAGAACTATCAAGAACATCAAGAGAGAAACCTGCTTCACTGAATCTGTGAAGAAGTAAGAAGTGGTAAACAGCATCAAAGGCCTTACTAAGATCTAGGAATATAGCCACTGTAACTTTATCTAGCTCCATATTGGGTTGGAATCCATGTTGTCTGTTATTGAGAATGTCATTCTTTGAAATGTTTTCAAGACTTTGGTCATATGTGGTCTTTTCTAGGATTTTGGTGAGGGGTCAAAGATGTGAGATAGGTTGGAAGTCATTAACTGAGAATGGAGTGGTTACTTTGGCAAAGGGCAAGACTAGGGTATGTTTAAAACAACGGAGTAGTGTTCTGGTAATGAGGATGAGATTAAACAGATATGAGAAAGGCTTATAGAGGAGTTTGCTGCCTAGCATAAGAATAGTGGAATGCATGCTATGGAAGAATGGATGAAAGAAGCAATCAGCATTGTTGAGAAATTTCTGTACTTCCTTATTAGAAAGTTTCCTGAAATGAAAATGAAGATGCTGTAACATATTGTGTAGAAGGAGGGAAGGTGTCATGTGAGGAGTGTTAGTAAATTGCAGTTTAGTTTTCGAGGGTGGATTGTTGATGTAGTTGTTAATTCTGAGAGAAGTGAGGGAGTTAACTTGGGTCCTGAGCTGGATTTGGGTAAGACAGTAGAATATGCAAGTTTTTTTTAAGGCATTGCAAATTTTTCTGGGATGTCCACATGCTTTGGAAGCAGTGCTTCATTTTAGTGTGATTAGTTTTTACTTTTATCCCCTTTTGAGTCTACAGTATGTATTATAACAGTTTAAGTTAGCATGAGTTTGCTTTCCAGTCAAAGCATGATTTTTCACTGAGTTTCTTAAGATGCCTGATTTTGTCATTTACCCAAGCATTAGATATACCCTGCTTCCTGATTTTTTTTTTTTGATTGGGGGGGGGGGTGGTAGAGTCTGCTTAGTATTGAATTAAGAATGATATAGAAAGTAGACATAGATGAGAATTGGTCAGTACAGTTGTACAGTGCAGACCAGTTAATATGGCTAAGTGCTGATACAAGGATGTCATCAGAATGGTTTGAAACAGCTCTAATCTGATTTCATTGGGTGATATTTCTACTCTTAAGGGATCAGGAAATAAAGTTAGAACAGTTGTCCAGTAAAGAAATTGGAGAGAAGCTGTACTTGTAACTTATCTTGGTATGTTCCTTTCCAAACACCTGCAGCAACTGGATATACCACAAAGGTTCCTTACAAAAAAATTCAGGGTCTTTAAGATCTGTCTTATGCGGACAAACTGAAATCATTGTCACTTCACTCTGTGTCATACAGACTGCTCAGAGGTGACACATGCCTTGCATATAGAGCAGTCTCTGACCCACATTTATTGAAAGTACTGCACATTCGCAAGTCAAATGGCACATGGGTAACCCTCTCAAAGGAACTTAACTTAGTATGTGACATCAAAAGAACTTGCTGGAGAGAAAGATTTGTCTCACAGAGGTTGCCCCACCTTTGGAACAAGTTTCTTATCCATGCTAAACAAAACCCCTCACTGGCCCTATTTAAGCATAATTTGGATGACTGGAAGTTTAACTGGAAATTCATCCTGGGGGTTCCACTTGTGCTTCTCTTGTATAGGGGCAGTAGGTGATGATTTTAGTGTCTGTTTGAACCAGACACCCTTGGATGCATGGGCTGAACTTGGCTAGTCTTGTAAGGGCCCTGGGGTCATTAGCCTAGTAACCTCCTATTATCCTATGACCCTATGATCTGGTATATTAGTAAGCACAAACTGATCTGACCATAAAGTCATCTCCTTCAAAATAAAATTGAAACCAGAGACCCCTTCCTCCCAATGTACCTTTTGAATTTTCTCTAAAACAAACTACCAACTCCTTAGCAATATATTGGCAAGCTTCAAATCTCACCCATCCCTGTTAATTCCATTGGATATATGGGAACATACACCTCCCACTATGCCAGCAGGTAAACAGCTGTACCTTGTAGGAAAAGGTGCAGGGCAAAGTTAAGAAACTAGCTCCCTTGGTGGAACCATAATATCAATAAGCTGTACAACAGAGCCCTTTCCTTTGAAATGAAAAAAAAAAACCCTCAGGTGTATAATAAAATCCACCAAAGCAAAGTTTGAGGGTAGAATAGACATCCAAGCCAAAGACAATTACAGGGCCTTTTTTTAGTTATTTTCATAATGTCAGATGCAAAATGTTGCAATGAGCTCAGCTGATTGTGAACAATGTTGCCAGATACATATGTTTCCTGCACTGAGGCTAAAGATATAGCTAACTTACTAGCTGATAAAGTCAGCTCAGACTTTACCCTTCCATCTGTCCCGCAAGATATAACTGAAACCAACTAATCTCCAGCTATCATACTAGATCAAGACATGAAAACACTATCAAAATCTAAAAGTACTGCATCAGTGAGTCCTCACAATATCCCAGGATGCATCTTAAATAGCACGAAGCATGTTTTAGCCCCCGCCCTCAACAACACTGATTAACCTCATCCTCCATGAAGATTTTATATCAAGCGATTGGAGAACAGCTAGAGACATTCCCCTCCTTAATGGAGTACCCTCCACAGACCCAGGCAATTAAAGAGAAACACACCAAACACCAGGAAAAAGATTGGTATAACTTTTTACTGATGCATTCCAGTACCATGGCTTTCGCCTTCAAAGGAATATCCATTTCCATCAAACAGCTTATATGCTCATACATCATCAATTTTAAAATTGCTTTCAACCAATGATCTTTATACATCTATTAAAACAGTATCAAAACAAAGTGCCCCTTACATGTTGCCTTTATGAACATATAAACCATGCATAAAAACACGTTCCCTCTTGAATTAAACAAATACAAAATTGTTGTCCTTCATTGTATATGTGCTCTGATTATACAAATGCCCCAATGTCTGCAACACCTTATATGACCATGTGCAAAAAGAAATTCCATTGACTGATCATAAAGAACAGGAGAAAGAAACATAACATTATATTATGCATTCATAAATAATTTCTACATGCCTCAACATGATTGATATTGTTAATATTTAACTGCTTTGACACCATGTTGTTCACTGGGAAACAGAATGTTGTATCAGAACATGACTTTGTCAGGCAATTAAAGATCCATAAGTCTGACCAGCCTCATATGCAAAGCCATGGAAAGATGTAACATTGAACTAATCAATAAGGACATAGGGAGCCTCCAAATACTGGATGCCTCTCAGTTTGGATTTGTCAAGGGCAGGTCATGCTTACGTAACCTGGTGGACATCATTGAAAAGGTCACCAAAGCACTAGGTGAAGGAAAAAGTGGCATACACTGCATACCTCCACCTGGCCAAGGCTTTTGAAATAATCTCTCACTTGGTCATAGCAGAAAAGCTAAATAAACTTGGAATAAACTCTTTTATCACCCAAAGACACAACAACAACAACATTTCGAAATGGCCCACAGATAGGATGCAGGGGATCAAAACAGAGAAAGAGAAAGCTACCTCCACAAAGAGACCAGTTACCTTGAGCCCCAGAGTTCACTCCTGGGACTACTGGTGTTTGGTGTCTACTTCTCTGAAGTATAATCCAGTACCAAAGGGCACTGGCTGACTACGTTTCAGATGACTCCAAGCTAGGAGCAGTTATTGAATCTTCAAATAACTTAGCCATCCTAGAGGAAGGTTTTTCCTAAACAAATAGCTGGTGCCAGAATAATGGACTGAAACTAAATGCTAAAAAATGCAGTATCATATTCTTTAGAAAGTTGTCTATCCCAGGGAAATACCACATCGACAATATGTCTCTGAGACTTGACCCAGTTGTTTGGAATTTTGGAACATATGTGGACAGTGACCTAACATTCGACCAGCATGTGTCCACTGTCATAAGAAAGTCCTTCTATACTGAGCACCTTATAAACAAAGGGATTGATGCTAGATCTAGAGATATCATAGGTTATAGGTATGTACTAGTCTTGCTGCCCTTCTGGGCTATTTTAAACCTAGCCAGTTTTCCTTTTCTTACTTGAATTAACCTTTCCTGTTTGGTGTTGTATTGGCCTTTCACCATCCCCTGGTCAATAATTATATACATTACCCTAATTATTACCCCTAGTGAGAATAACTGGGCTCACACTATATATAACTTGAGGAGACCCATGCATGGGTATAAAGCATTTAGGAGCTGCAGCTGTCCATTACTAGTACAGGAGACAGTCCTGGGGTAAATTTTCTGTTTCACATGCATAGATTCAAGCTGTGCATGAAATCAACAGGGATAAGCTTTAGTCTTATATGCCTGAAGAGTTTGTTCTACAGCAGCAGTATCCTCCATGACATATACTTCTCCCTCCAAACCATTATGTTGATGTTGCAGTAAAGGTTTAGATCCCTAGACTTGAGTATTTCTGATACAATTTCACTTGCTGATGTGCAGTAAATCCATCAATATTGGGTCAGAGGATACCTTGTATGCCAGGCATAGGTTACCTCTTAACAGTGTGTAGGACACTGAGTACAATGACAGAGATTTGAGTCAGTCCATGCAGGACATATTGTTTAGGCCTTGTATCCTTTTAGTAAGATATCTCTGTGGGCATTCTAGTGGTTGCAAATATATGGGCAGATACATGCAAAATGAAGCATTATACTCAATGATTGACATAATGAGTGATGAATAAAGAGAGACAATGACATACCTCAATCTAGACACAATCCCATTGTTTATAAACTGTGCAATATAGAAGGACTTTCTTAGGACAAAGAACACATGTTGGCCAAAAGCTAGGTCACTGTACTTATAAATTCCCAGATCCCAAACAACTGGGTTACCTTTTAGTGGGGTATTGTCATGTGGTAGTTCCCCCATGATAGATGACTTCCCAAAGGGTACTATAATGCATTTAGTTTCAGTCCATGACTTTGACACCAGTTATGTATTTAGGACAAACTTTCTGCAGGATGGCTAAGTCATTGTCCCCCTTTACTCAGCCCATATAAGGCTAATATCATTGAGTGCTGGAAAGTACATAAATAAAGATAGATCTCTGAATACCAGTAACACTATCTTCAATTCACTATGACTTAGAGAATACGAAATCAGTAAACAAATACATACTGTTTAATGAAACAGATTTATGGGTTCACTGGAAATATATGTAGTAACAAAAAATTCAGAAATGAAATTCTTTCTTTCTTTGTGGGAGTAGTATGAACCTGGTTGAATGTGGAGTAGTGATGTTGATGTTGGGGAGACTCACTAGAGTAAGAAGGCAGCGTAATGTCAGAAAAACTCTTCTACACAGTATAGTATACTAAAACCTTTTAATATTTTCTTTTTACTTTTATTTTAATAATTTCAAATGTTATTACCAAAAACACAAAGTAAAGGAAGGGAAGGTGAATGATGAGCAAGTATGACCAAAATAAACAGTAATAATAAAGAACAAACCAAGCCGCCAATATTCTAAAGAAGATTTTGTATACAAAATCAAGTAAATTAAGGATCTCCTAACACCTTAACTTCTTTTACTATCACTAGAAAGTAACCTGTCCAGTTGAGCCCACATCCCAAATTACTTGGGTATAACACCACTCCAAAATGCCAGAAACAGATTAATTTAGCCGTAGATTGTAGGGGAGTGCAAGCCATTTAGCCCACATAGGGATACCAACTTGATTATATTTATGAGTGATACATTTATTGGCAGCAGTCAATGATAGAAAAGATCTATCCACAATATTTACATCTCATCAGAAACAGGAACCCTAAATGATATCATGTTGATCCTACTGTATGCATTCCCCCTTTATGTAATCTTATTTTTTCTTTCCTTATTCTTTCACAAGTTTTATGTTTAAAAATAAGGAATGAAATTGTCAACTTCCTCAAAACTAAGGCAGACATTTTTATATGGGGTCTACTTCAGTAGACTGAAAGTTCGTGTACCCATCTTTCAGATAGCAGAGACAAAAAGGCTGACAACCGCAGAACACCAACATCCCAGAACACTGACTTCCCAGTCCAGGTAAGTAACCGCTTGGCCATCCTATTAAACATTGCCCCTTACCCCTGCAGTAATGCGATCTCGGAGTGGGTATATTTAGTTAGTGGGGATGTGGGGGGCACAGTCCCCCTACATAGGGGAGTGTGAGCCCACATAGGGTTTACTTTCCTTCGGTTTTACTATTTTTTTCAGGATGGCCAAAAAGTTACTTACCTGGAGTGGGAAGTCAGTGTTCCGGGATGTCGGTGTTCTGCAGTTGTCAGCTTTATCGTCTCGGCTATCTGAAAGTTGGGTAAGTGAACTTTTAGTCTACTGAAGTAGACCCTTTATATGTTACACTTTGGATATGGCTAGTTAATGTCATGTGAAAATCTGAAGAATCCTTGGCATATATGAGGTTAACAGGCATAGTTCATTGTTTCACACTGTTCATGTTATTCTGTTTTGCTAACTTAATTTGCTACAAGCTGAAAGAACTTTAGCTAATTTTTGCAAAAAGTTCTTATCATGTACTGCACAAAATATGTATATCACTAAAAGTGCTTTCCATGTAGTACACAATGTAACCATTCAAATTTTACCAATAATATGTTTAAGAAACAGTTCTGATGTTGCTGCTAAGCTATTTATTTAACTGAAGAAAATTTACTTAATTGGGTCTTGTTATGCCACAAACCAAGGAAATAGCTTAGAGAGTCATGAGAAAGTATAGCCCTATCACTGATACAAGAGTGCACCTCAAGTTGAAAGAAGTCACTGAAGTGAGACTGAGCATTTTCAGGTTATATCTAAAATGTAATGTTGCAAAAAGGTGCTTTCTGTGCTAGTTGTTTTAACTACAAATTATTACAGGAGACAAGATGACAGAATCTTGACTAAAAGTAAGGGTGCAATGTATTATAATGCAAGCATAAGTCTATCCTAATCTGTGATATAATATAATATAAGAAAATATTTACAAAACAAGACCAATTGAGATGCCTGGTCATATCTACATATTTCCAGAAAGGACTGTCCAAAGGTTCTTGCCATGTGCTTCTCTTGTTAACAGGTAAGTGGAATTATGATGTGTCCGCTTTTTTACTTTCTTTTGCCACGTGCCTCCAAGTAGACAGAATATTCATTTCATGCCCATTGTTAGAAAAACTCTCCTTGGTCATGCTGTCATGAATCTTGTGTCAGCTTGGATTACATTCTTTCATGTTCTTGTGCAGTTCATTCAGTTACATACTCAGTTATGTTTAGCATTACAGACTTATGTGTCAGCCTGACTTGTAATTACAACGTTGAACAATGAGTATATAAAAACCTATTTAAACAGACAGATGTATGCTACACATTCACATAAAAATAATGACTTGTTCGCAAATATTTAACACCATCATACATTTTTACAGGTAAACAAAACAACAGACCAAAAGAGCTACGATGAGGCAGTGTACAAGAATATGAACCAGGCCGCCAACAGTTCCTGGGGCATACCTCCAGCAGGGATCTGTATACCCAAGAAAACAGATGTGACTACATGGGGGGGGGTCTAAACCATCAAAAAGATGGAGAAAAGGAGGGGGTATAAAATATCAGAGCCCATTCAGCAAGTGAGAACACATGATCATGCAAACATTCACATTATCCCAAAAAGAATATTGCAAGAGAAAGAAAATATCTCTCAGAAGCTTATTAAAAACAGAGGTCAACAGGACATTTGTATCAGCTCTTGTCAATGCCTTTCACAGAAAATTACCTATGGGATCACAGGCCAAGGCAATAGGCCTGCCAACTCTTGACAACTTGCTCTTTAACCATAGAAAAAAGTAACCCATCATCTGGCCAAAGGTTATATTTCTGCTCCAAAATGGGAAAATTGACTAACATGCCATTGTCCAAAAGCTACACTGCAAATCTTATCCCTTTACTGGACCACAGTGTGACTCCACCCAGAATATTAGGGTGATCAGCTTACCTACTATTAGGTTCAATGGCTCATAAAAGGCCAGCATCCACCACTCATGTTTTGGAACTTACTGAGATATTTGCCAGTCTAGGAAATAGATGCCTATGAAGAAGGAAAATTGGAGAGGACCCCCCCTCTCCCCCAGCTACTAATTTAGCTCTCAACAATAAAAAACATTAAGCCCATTTGTAATACACCTCCCTCACCAACAATGCACATTAATAGCTCCTACTCCATACATTTTCAAGTCATGTCATAGGAGAGATGCCACAAGGGCAGTATATTAAAATTAACACCAATGTGTATGTATTTAACTCAAAGAATTGTGTCCTACCTTTAGACATTGCCACAGTGGTCACACTAACTTTATGGCATACATGGAAACAATATGTAAACATGCTGTGCTCACATAACTTACCAACTAAACAATGAGGGAGAGCCATAGTAATGGAAAGCTGGTGGAGCCACTTAGGAACTAAGGCCATTTTTAAAAGAAATATATCTATAGAAACTTAGTGAGCTAGGCAAATGTAAAGATGATTATCAAGAATAACCGTCAACCTACCAAGTAATTTGTCCTGTGTATATCTCCAAAAAGGTGCCATATACATTCCCAAATGCCATATACATTGATTTGCTTGACAGAAAGAAAAAAAATACCACATCAGAAGGGGTATATAGCCAACACATAGTATGTACGTATGTGTTCTTCCTAATTCACTGGAAAGCCAGAGCCTCAAAGTTTTCTAATGACGCCTAAATCTTAAATAACCGAGGGATCATGGGTTATGGTAGGACCACCAAAAAGTCATCAGCATGCAAATTCATGCTCAAATGATGACCAATGTCCTAATCCACAAAAGAACCTGAAGGGACCCATCAGACTTAGCTACAGATGGCTTCATAAACAGAGCAAACAACAAAGGTGAGTAGGGACAACCTTGCATTGTATCAAGATATCCTAGAGAATGTGTCTTTTGGTTACATAGATACAAAATCTAATAGTTATAAAAGAACAGTTGAATGGAAACCAGTCTCGTTTAAAAATCCAGAATAGGTAGTCCATTGAAAGCTGGTCAAATATGTTTTGACATCAAATTCCAGATTCAGCAGTGGAACCTCTAAATTCTGTACCAGCTCTATTGAGCCTATAACATGTCTAACATGGGTCTATATTAAGTCAGTGAATGTTTAAAAAGGAAACGCTGATTTATCGACCCCATGTAAGTGAAAGCTTACAATCCCAAACACTCAGAACAGCGATTTGTTTCCCAGGGAAAAAAATCGCTGTTCCACAAAAAAAATACATAAATAAATAAAAACTTCAAAACATTACATAAAGTGGGGGGCTTTGCCCCCTACACCCCCCGATGTGGGAGTCTGTGCCCCCCACACACCCCCTACTTAAATATACCAACTCCGAGATCGCACTACAGTGATGAAAACGTCAAAGTAACGGAGGCTGCCAAGCGATTTTTTTCCTCAGGGAAAGAAATTGCTTATATGCCGTTTCACTATTTTGCTGTTTCGTGCTTTCAAGTTCGATCAAGATGCATTTGAAGGATTGCATCTTCGATTATATAATAGGAACCCGTCTAACACAATGCCTGATCTTCTGTCAAGAAATTAAACTGGACTGGTCCAAATATACCAAAAAAAGGTATCATTGGCATCAACCTGCTGGCCCACACTTTCATAAACACATTTTAATACATGTTAATGATAGAAATTGTATAATATACAGATGGATAAAGACTTCTTTTTCTGACTTCACCAACATGGATACTATGGTTGTCCTCTTTAAAGGGGGCAGCGTCTGTTGAGGTGGAGAGGCCCAGAAATTACAGACCTTTCTCAAAACCAACTACTGCCATCTTATTTTAAATCAGGATTTCCAAGAAATACATGAAGGCTGGGAAGAGAATAAGGAGAGCGTATGTTGTAAAATATTATGCATTATCCCTCAATTAAAAAGTAAGGGGATACTGCGGTGGTGGTGCTGCGGTAGCATTGTCGCCTCACAGCAAGACGTTGTCCTGTTCGATTCTTAGCTAGAGCGTCTTCTGTGTGGAGACATGCATGAATGGGCATACCTTCATTGAAGGTTGTGCATCAGGGCCGGCAACTCAGCACGTAAAAATCTACTGCCAATCATTAGCGGACCAGAGTTCCGCTGTGGCAACCCCTAACCGGGAAAAGATGAAAGACACAACAACATCCCTCAATTAAAAAGTAAGACTAATACCTGCAAGTCAGCTGCCTCATCCAAAGTGTAAGCTTTTGGTTGCTGTGAATACAAATGTGCACATGGAATTCTATACTTGGTGAGTAAGGAATTTTGCAAAAGAGTGTCTAGCTTGTCTGTTAAGGTTGCTACTGCCTAAGTGTGCTGCTTGCTGCCAGTTCATAAACTCATTATCCAGACTTAAGCTTTGAATTAAGACTATGGTGATAACTAAGTTAAATGAGTATGCTGGCATTCATTTTAAGCAAAATCTCATTAACATGATAAGTGTAAAGAAATAAAACTTAAATTCTACTTATGTAATAAGCACCCAGGTTGATAGTAACCTGACTTTTGACCACCACGTTGCCTCCATTGTACGGAAGGCTTTTTACATGGCCCACCTCATAAATAAGGGCATTTCATCCAGGAACAAGGAGATCATAACATCCCTGTACTCCTCTCTTATCAGATCCATTATCAAGTACAATACCCCTTCGGCATGTACCTTGCCAAGCACATGCAGCAGCTGGAGTGACTACAGAGGTTCCTGATCAGGAAAATCTAGGGTCTCAAACAACTATCCTATACAGTTAGGCTAAAAGCCCTATCCCGTTATTCAGTCTTGTACAGACTGCTCAGAGGTGATCTGTGTCTGGCATACAAGGCCATCTCAGACCCAGCCTTGATGGAGTTGCTGCATATCTGTAAGTCAAATTCTACTCGTGCAACCCACACTCAAGGCCTTAACCTGGTCTGTGACATTAATAAAAACTTGTTGGTGGGATAGATTTGTGTCCCAAAGACGCTCCCATCTGTGGAACAGTCTCCATCTCCATGTCAAGCAGAGTACCTCTCTAGTCCTCTTTAAGAGAAACCTGGATAACTGGATGGGAAACAGAAAATACACCCCTAGGATCCCACATGTGTCCCTGCTGGACTGGGGAAACAGGTGCTGACTTTGAGGGAAAATGGGTGAAATTCTTGGCTAGGCTTATAAGGGCCTCTGGGGCAATAGCCTAGTATCATCATATGAACCTATGAACCTGCTAGACAGGGGTCCAGGAAAGTAAATAATGTGGGAAGAAATAGCCAGGGAATTGTTATGGCTAGGCTTGTATAGGCCCTAGGGCTGATAGCCTAGTACCAACCTATGAACCTATGAACCTATAAACTGTTACCAGTTTGTGTTCTTGGGTTCTACATCAGCTTGTGCATTTTGACACACATTTGCTGGACAGGAAATAGCAAAAGCATGCCACAGCAACTTTCCATCCCCTAGGATGAGTGAGCCAGCAATGGGCGCTCACTTCCATCCTCCTTTGCCGGCTCCTACATGCACTCAAGCCACTGTTTGAAGTCAGGTCACCTACAGTGTAGTCAGGGCTTTCTGCTGAAACCTGATCCATCCCCTGCTAAATAAGTACTTTACAACAGTGAATTGCAGTCTGTCACAAATTGTATAAGGCTTGCTGCTGCACGTGCAGTTTTTGAACTTTAAATTGCATTTTAGTGCTGTTGCTTTTGACATTGCATTTGATTGATGTACTAAATCTAGATCCAGCCAGAGCTGAATGTTTGCTCCACATTGCTGTTCTGCACTTTATCCAGTAATATGCTTGTGTTTCTTTTAAATCTGTGTTTTATTTGCTGAGTTCTTTTACTCTTTTTGTTTGTAAATGCTTTTGATTTTTTGCCTTTGACTTTCTGCACTTCTCTTTAGTTTATTGTTTTAACTTGGTTATTTTCACATTCTGTGTGACCTCTTACAGTGGTTTTACATTAAGAAGATTTTGGTTTACACTCTAGTGCCAGGAGAGGGTAGCCGGTTCCCTTCTGAGTTGGGACTCACTGTTTGAAACCCTAAAGTTTGTTTCTCTGATTGGCCAGAGAGCTAGTTTGTATGTTTTAAGACTTCCTGTGCCTGTATAAAGTAACCACATTTGTGCTGTGTTGTTTAGCCTGCATGGCAGTTAACAGTGCTTTGTATATATGCAGGCACCTAGAGTTGGAAATTTCTATATAAAAACTTCACCTGAAATTTCCTCAGTACTTATTTGTGCAAAGAGCAACTAGTTTTCAAATTGAAGAGCACCCCCCCCCGAGTTTATCTTAGTCTTGATTGTAGTCTGTATTCTTACTGCAACTAGCTAGCCGGTGTAAACCCCTCTTGTAACATTCTCTTGCAGATCATGTAATAAGGATCTGTAACAATTGCTATGCACTTTCCTATTTTTTCTGTAGCTGGTTTTGTAGAGATGGACATCGTGAGGCAATATAGCAAATGTCTTTTTTTTACTGATAACCAACTAATTCTTAAACAAACTAATACTGTATGTGAGAGATGTAGTTGCACAATGTCATTGGAGGCAATGCTCCAGCATATGAGCACACTACACCCTCCACAAATAGCATAGACTGTACACATGGTCTCACATATACTGAGGTTGTTAAATGTAATCATCCTAAACCACAAAGACCTCTCAAATATTACACTCACAATGAGTATCCCCAGCAACCTCAAAAACACTCTACTAGAACAACACTCACCATAACACATACAAGCACATCTCACAGTGTCTCAACTTTTAAGTCTATAAAGCATACCATCATACAACCCAATATTTTGGTCATATGAGATACCATTATGGGAACATATGTCCCACTTACCATGTTGAATAAGGAGAGTTATGGTCAATTGCCCATCAGGGACCAGGATCTTCCAGATCATGCACTCCGGTCATTGAACCACAAATACTTGTATGACTTAGTCACAGTCCATGTGGGTGTAAATATCCAGTGATGTACCTCCCTAGACTATATGAAGAGAGATATGATGGAACTCTCTGGCTGTGTTTCCCAGACCACTGTGAGCCTAGCATTGAATAGTATCCTATCTTCTTCAAGAGTGATGCCACAGCATGAAGAGAAAATAATTGTCTTTAACAACTGGCTTAGATTTTGGTGCCATTTGAAGGGGGTACAGTATTTGTCAGCCTGGAAGAATATTGTTGGCAGACCATTCTGCTTTGCTAGGGATGGTCTGCACCTATCCGCAGTGGCCTTTGGTTGTTGGCTAAAACCTTGTCCATCTCTTTAGTGCCTTCATTGCCTAGCTGTTAAACCTTACCACATAGCAAAACCAACCAAAACAGTCTTTAGGTGTTAATGCTCAATGCCAGGAGTCTAAACAAAAAAACTTCCTACAAGCTTTTCTCACCCTGGAGAATACAGATGTATGTGTAGTTACCAAGACATGGTTTAGAGCCAGGGGAACACCCCAACAATGCAGTGCTATAATGCTTGCCACACATTTAGACCATTTACACCAGAGAAAGGAAATAAAGGTGGAGGTGCCTCAGGTTTTATCAAAAACAAACACACCTCAAGTGTAATTAAACAGTATGATGTGCTTGAGCTCCTTCGTGTTAAAATTATCATAGGTAGAGTCCCTTACCAGGAAACCCATGGCTCTTATATAAATGTACTGGAGACACTCCCCATTCAACTTAACACCATATGCATGGGTAACTTTTACTACTGGCCTATAAACCGGGAATCATGCACAACCACAAACATGCATGTCCAAACATTCCTCGATTTTGTTGACAGAAACACCCTGAACCAGAGAGTGTTTGTATGCCCACCAAAAGCACAAACATCCTTGACCTGGTCCTCACAAACATGGGGGAACACTGCTCCTTAATGTCCTCATTGGTCAGGTCAGACATAAAACTGCCTCCTTTGAAATTAAAATAAAATATAGCACTCCAGCAAACATTGGTACTTTTAGGAATTGTTCTAAGGCAAACTTCTTTTTATTAAAGATACCCTGGAAAAATGGCAAGAGCCCCCAACACCGCTGCCTATGCAAAATTGTTTACAGACATTCTGATGTTAATAGCTGTATTGCAACAGCTGTGCCTACCTGGAAAAAGCACACAACAAACTCAAAAAACAAGCCACCCTGGTGGATTCCCAGCATAAGTAGGCTATAAGCAAAGGAAAGAAATTCATGTCAAAAATTAGAAAATGCAATGCCAGGCAAGGTAAAAATTCCCTCATCAATCTAAGCAAGCAACATAGGGGTCTATTCAAGTCTACCAAAGCTACGTTTGAGGTAAAAGTAGCCTCCCAGATCAAGGACAATCAGAAAACTTTCTTCAGCTATGTCTGTGACCTCAAATGCAATACACAGTAAGGTGCCAAACTAATTGTAATTGGATCCATAAATACTGGCCCATAAGGTATAGCAAATCTACTGGCCAACCACTTTACGTCTGAGTCTCTCCCCAACACCCTTCAGGAAGTATCTTTAACCATAACTCCCTCAACTATCATTAGGGAGCAGGTCCTCAATGCACTCTCCAAGGCCAAGAACACTGAATCCATAGGTCTGCATAATATCTCAGGATGCCTCTTTAATAGCATGAAACGTGACAGCTAGAATCACTATTTAACTGTTGCCTCCAGACTGGCTTTCTGCCAAGTGAGTGGAGGACTGCAACTGACATCCCTCTGCACAAGGGCAGGCCATCTACAGACCCAGGTAAATGCAACTTCTGACTAGTCTCATATACAAGGCTATGGATATTATCATAGAAATAATAAACAATGACAATGGAAATCTGCAATCACTGGATCCAGCCCAGCTTGATTTCATCAAGGAGAGGTCATGCCTACTCAGTCTGCTGGACTTTTTTGAGAAGGTCACCAAAGCAGTGGAGGAGGGAAAAACAGTGCATGCTGCCTACCTTTATCTGGCCAAAGCTTTTGATATAATATCCTGTTTGGGAATTGTTGACAAATTAAAAAATTTAGGTATAAACCCCTATGTCACCCTCTGGATTGCCAGATGGTTCGCAGATAGGACCCAAGCAGTTAAGATAGGGGAGCTTACCTCCACAAAATGGCCAGTCACTAGCTGAGTCCCTCAGGGCTTGGTGCTGAGGCACCACTTTTTTGACATCTGTTTCTCTGAGATTAAGGTCATTATCAAGGGCTTCAGGCTGACCAGATTTGCAGATGATTGCAAAATGGGTGCACTCATAGAATCCCCCAATGACACAAGTACCCTCCAAGAAGGTTTCACACAGACAAATAACTAGTGCCAGAGCCATAATCTAAAACTCAGTGCCAAGAAGTGCATAATTGTATCCTTTGGAAATTACCACATTGGCAATGCACTTCTAAGAGTTGACCCATTGGTCAGGGATCTGGGAGCAACTGTAGTCAGCAACCTAGCCCTTGACCATCATGTGTCGACTGTGGTAAGGGAATCATTCTATGTTACACAACTTATAAACTAGGGTATAAAACCTAGGTCCAACAATGTCATTGTTCCACCTTACTTGGTCCTTATCAGACCAATCATTGAGTACAGTACCCCCTCAGTTTGTGCTTGATCAGGCATATGCAACAACTTGAGCATCCACATAAGTTCCTTACAAAGAGAATACAGGGAATAAACAATATGTCCTTTGTAAAGCAACTCAAAACTCTGGCTCTGTACTCAGTATCCTACAGGATGTTGGGAAGTGATCTGTGCCTGGCCTACTAAGCATCCTCTTATCCTACTCTGATGGATCTGTTGCACATTTGCAAAGCAAATAGCATCATAATTACCCACTCTATGGACATAAACCTCACCTGCAACATAAATAGGACATGTTTGATGGACATGTATGTGTCTCAGAGACTATGCCTTCCCTCAAACAGACTTCTCATCCATATCAAGCACAGCTCTTCCCTAACCTAATTTAAGCCTAACTTGCAGTGAATAGGGAATATGAAATTTTCCCCCGATCTGGCACCTGTTTCTCTAATAGATAGAGGTAGCCTGTAAATGCTTGGCCACCCACGCCCAAGTCTACATATACCCCATAAAACTACCCTATAGTATCAACCTGCCAAATTTATTTGGTAAGCAAGGTTAGGCTTAAAAAGGACCCATGGGGGTTGTTAGCCTAGTAATCACATATGAATCTATGGACTTATTTCCATTTCCTTGCATCAAACATACACTACATCCTACTTTTCTTCCACTTCCTATCATCCATGTCCTGACACCTCTATTCCAACCTTACCATTATCCTCTAACTTAGGTTGCGTTGTTATCCAACTCTAGTTCTGAAATACTCAGATTCTTTCTCCATAGTTGTGAATGCTCTCTCCACATCATCCACTAACAGCATACAGCAATCAGTAAATAAAATAAAGAATTCTTTCTACTGCTTCTCCTCTGTTTTTCTCCTACCTCTTATTACTAGCAGAAACAATCCCAGTGAAAGCAACCATCCATACCTTGACCTCCTGCCAGTCTTCATTTATCTTGATTCAGCTCCATTTGCCCATACTTCCACTGCTGGTTTCCCAATACATGCATTTACCCATTAACTAAAATATGTCTCCCATTCTTGTCTCCTCTAACGTCCCTCTCAGAAAATCCAAGTCAGCTGAATCAAATCCTTTTTCAGTCAGTTAGCATGATTTCCACAGCTGCCATCCATAACTTCTCTATTCCTTCCATAAATACATCTTTCTTTTATTGATTAACTTCTGTTGTATTATACATCCCACTGGCCCCTCTTAAATTACTCTAGGTAAAAATCAAATCCATTTTTTTCTCAGACTTTCTTCTGTAATTTTAGTATCAACATTAATCAGTGAAATTATCCTATACTTCTAGTTGCATTTGAGTTCCAATCCTTCGTTTTCAGCTTTAAGGAGTACCATTATTTAAAATAGATTTAGGTAATTTCCTTTTCACTGCCCTTATAATATAAATTTCTGCAAGTCATTCTACAATCACTTTATTCACGTCTTTGTAAAAATCTACATGGAAACAGTTCAGAAGAGCTTTTTTTCCTGCCTTCATCACTTGTAATGTTCTTAATATACCCTCCTTGTTCTCCTTCCTGTTTACTACCTCCATTTTCTGATTTATCTACTACCATTTCTGTTTTTTTTTTCTTCCTGCATTACTTCATTTGGTCTTTGGCTTGCTTTTGTACCATCTTGCATCTTTTTGAAAACCTTTACTAGTTTCTTCCTTCTTTATTGGTTTCCTCATAAACTCTGAGTTCCCTATGCAACCTATAAATCATACTTAGGTTTTTCTTTTCCTTTAGCTTTCCATATAACTTTAATTTTTTTTTCATATTATTCTCCCCTTACCACTATAAATCTCTGTCCTCCCCACCATTTCTCTCTCCATTTCTGTATATCACAATATTTTAGTTCTATCCCTTGGATGTGCATCTTCCTATATCTCTCTCTCAAGCTTATTTTCCCACCAACCTGTACCCTTCTCTTTTGGTCTTTCTTTAACTTATTTTATAACGTAATACTTCTTTTTAACTCTTTTGGAACCTCCCTGCCTCTCTCACCAATCTCCCTCTCACTGCCACCTCTGCTGTATTACACCAGACTAGTGCTAACTCCTTCCTTCCCTTTCATTCTCTTGTACTCCTTCTCTAGATTTATCTTGCCCTCTCTCTCTTCCATGTAATCACAATTGTCCTTCATCCTAAGCACATCATCTCATTCACCCATTCCCCCCTGCTCAAAAATCACTGCTACATGATCTAAGAACCCTTTCTCCTTGATGTCAGCTCCAGTTTACCTGCACACTTAACTCATTCACTCCAATGGAGCTCAAAAAGTTTACACTGCAACTTCCAATGGGTGGAGCCTAAGCCTTTTGACAGAATCAAATTATGTCCTCACATTTCAAACCCATTTCATATCTCTGGTACCGTAGGGGTTATGAAAGTAGTATAAATGCAAGCCCTTCAGCACAAACTATTTTTATAGTGGTATATTCTTTAGGTTCTAGGTCTTAAAATTTAATTTATAACTCACAGTAAACACAGTAACTATTAAGTGTGTACTATTTTGAAAGCTTGTAATATCTTAGCAACCATTAAAGCTACACACATACTGTCAGCAGCATTTTGTTCATCTAGCTGATAGCTTTCATATGAGGCAAAGTGTTCTGTCTGTGTTACTTGGTTGTTGAGATATTTAGAAAAAAAGTGAAAATTATATCCATATAAATTAATATCATAAAAACAATATTTAATATCTCTTTGCACTAGACAGAGGTCAAATGTTAATGCAATTGATTTTTCCATTGTGTAAGCTTTAAGGCTGAATCTTTTAAAACCTTGTACATAGCATGGGTTTGGAATTATTGATGAAAGTATGAACAAACAATATTTGATGCCTGGAGGCATCAGTAGAAGTTAACTGCAGATGCACCAGGAGACGTCACTTGGATGTAATGAGTTAAATCTATTGAGAATTATATGTTAGAGTCATTATATTCCTTTCCACCTATGCCTCTAACTGCCCACTATTCTTCATCCTTTCTTTCAATCTCTTATGTTTTTATTTATTGTACTTCTTCATATCTCTTATGTTTTTGTTTATTGTACTTCTTCATGAATAGCCTGTCCTTCTCTGGATGCAATTTCACACTGAAAGTACTTCATCCATCCGTTCCACCTCAAAATTCCCTTCCAATTATACTTTTTCCATAACAGTTCATAAAAATCCCTTGAATCCTTATTCATTCCACACATATTTACTGCCCACCATAGCATTTCATATATTTGTGTGCCTTCCTCACCTTTAAATTAATTATTGTGTCAATTCTACCACTTCATATTATCTTTCCAACTTTTTTCAGTATCCATTCCTTTCAGTGGGGCTGCATGTTCCATACACTGCTACTATTTTACCACTCTACTTCTGTCTTCGTGCTATCTTACCATCTTATCCTCCTCTCCTATTATAGTCTTCCTTTACATTTTCTTCTATCCCAGTGCAACTCCCTTTTTAGCTCTCTCCTTTCTTTTCCTTTTCCTCTCAGTGTCTCCTTGTTTTGAAGTAATGCAGTTTGCAACTTGCATAGTCTCCCATCCCTTCATGTCCAGTTTTTTTCTTTATTGTTCCTAGTTCTCCTCTTTTTAGCATGCTTCTCCCTTGACCCCCTCCAACTGTCTAATATACCCAATTGCTCTGCCAGCTCCATCTTCCCCATTATCAAGTGCATTTCTAATTCAGTTAAGCTGAAAGTAAATATTCATTCCAACTGTCCCTAACTTTATCATGTAACCTGACACATTTTCTTTATATATTTTTGCTTAGCAGCAATAGCTACCTTCTCCCTTCAGTCCAGCATAGGATGGTATATGACTTTACAAAATGCACATGCAAACTACATAACCTAACCTTAGCTATCTTTCACTCCCCTAACACAGCTTTGGTTCATTAGTTTACCACCCCTGCATTTATAGTTTTAACTGTTCTGTTGCCCCTGTGGAGACTTGTCTAAACATATGCCAGTGTGCTTTAGGATTATAACACCACCTTTCTGATTTCTGAGATATTAATCCCCCATAACAAATCTCCTTTATTCCTTCTCCCTTTTCATCTGAATCAGTCCCCCTTACAATATAATCAGAGTATTTGCATTCATCGTGTAGACAGACGATACTATAACATTTGCAATTTGCCCTAATTCTTGAGCACACACTGTTAAACTTAGCCTTACAGCTGTTGCTTTGATCTGGACTCTCTTCATGTGGAAGCAACCAGCTTACCGTATCCCATCTGTTTCCCAAGTTCATGTGTGTGTGTATATGTACATGTCCATTGATTTATATAGCCCCCAGTACTTTCAGGCATGTCCTACAATATATATCACTTTTGCTAAGTTTGCTGTCATTTTCTTTATATCATGTTCTTATAAATAATACCCTGCTTACATATTTCAGATATCTTTCACAACTACCCAGTTTTCCTTTAAATCACTGAAATAAATATCTGTTATTCTTATTCATTCTTACTATAACTAGGAATATACTGTAACATCCTTAGTATCTCTTACAGACAAAGTCAAGGCACTGCTAATGTTGTCATTGCTACTGCCATATACAGGAGAGACCCCTTTATGTTGAAACTGCATGCATGTTTGGTGATTGCATTTCTCTTTTCATGTACTTAAACAACACCTCTTATCCATATCCAGTTTTCAATAAGGTTTTATGCCCTTTACTACCCTCTCCCAATGTCAGTCCTCTGCTCATGATCTAATCCCTTACCATAAACTCAAAGTCTAGCTAAAGAGAAACATATAACATCATAAAAACTATAGCAAAATAGAACCATATAACATCTAAAGTGTTCAATATTTATCAGACTTATAAAGAGTTAGACCCTCAGCTTCTGTTGTAAATTATAAAATAACGTACAGAGTTTTGCCTTACTTGACCACTCTAGTACATTGGAAACCTGTATCTCTTGCATATAGTGGCTGTTATGGTGAGACACCTTCAAATGCCAAATAGGGTTGTGCTCCGTCAGGGGCACACTTTAGGTTATGACAGAATCATTACACCTTATGTGGCCCAGATATTTGCCTGAGAGACTCTACAACAAAGTACAAGGTGATTTCCTACTGGTAATCTCATTCCCCCAGTAGTTACAAGTCTCATTAGTAGATTGGCTTACGTTTTTTGGTCATGTACTGTACTAGTGGTTAATCCAGTATTATTATTAACTGCAAACCTCTTGTATGCCTCACAGTGTTTGTTGTTCACACTCTCATAGTGATCAGTGGCTGCTGCTGCTAAGTGCTCAACAGGATTTTCAACCTAAAACTGGTTGGACTAACCATCTAGTTTTGCTTATCGCTCAAGTTACTGTCTGGAAGCTAAGAGCTGGCTGAATTTGAAGACTGACAGAGAAGTACCATTTTTTTGCTGATGTAGGGTTTATGACTGGTTTCTGTTTACTACATTTACACCAAATAACTGTGGAATATTATGAAAACGTGCTCTAGTAATCATAAAAAAGCCAACCCTCCCCCCAAAAAAAAACAGATATAGTGAGGTGAAGTAACTTTTGACAGATTCCCCTTCCCAGGAGTCAGTGTTCCTGGAAGCGTTTGTGTCCAGCTCATTTATGTCTTGGGTGACTTCACTGGCTGATGACCTTTTAGATCCAGTCTCTCACCAGGCATGGAAGGAACCAGATACTGTAAAACCAATTCCCTATCATTCTGATAAATTTTATGCCCCCCCCAAAAAACAGGCCACATTGTTGCAAGGGAGTTGCTGTTGATGCCATGGTTGTGCTGGTAGCCACAAAGAAGGAGCTATCAGAACAGAGCTCCTCTGTCCATCCCCCTAACAGAGAGTTAGGGATATTGGACAGATTTGAGAAACACATTTTTACTTCAGCAACCTTTGCCTTACAGTCCCTAAACTACTTGGCACATTTCACTAGGCTGCAGTGGTAATTGACTAAATCCTTGTCCGAGTCCATGCCCGTGGAGGACTACAAGAAGTCTTCTTCAAAACTGGTCACTCTTCTGTCCATCTCTTATGCATCCGTGCGGTTAATTTCTCATGCTGCTGAGGGTTCCTCATGGGCAGCTGGTTTAGGCATAACTATTAGGAGGCATGCCTGGATGCGCTTGAGCAACTTTGCAGAGCCTTTCAAGTCTTCATTCATCAATGCTCCTTTTGATAGATCGTGTTTGTTTGGTCCTACTGTTAAGGATATGTTGTCCTGCAATAAACAGGATAGAAAGACCTTGTCTGATGTAGGTATATGTTTTTCTATTCTTTGACGAGCCTTTTCCAGGAATCAACAAGTAGGTAAGAAAATGTGATTCCATAAGCCCCAGGGTCTTTTCCAAGATTCATGTGGGGATTTCTCCCAGAGGCAGAAGGGGTGAGTTCTAATGGAAAAAATCTGTTTTTGAGGCAAGGGAGCCCCAGAGAACCAGGGTATCTGAGACTGCTTTATGGATAAACCCTTTCAGCACTCCTGAACAGTTGACCAACTGCCCACCTCTGGCAGCAGTCTGGGGGCACTTGTCTCCGTACCCAGGTGCCTGGGCATCAATAACAAAAGATTTTCTGGGTGCTAAAAATCATATCCAGAGGTTATTTCATATCATTTTCTCAAATTCCCCAAACAAAAGGAAAAGAATTCCTGATGTTCCACCCAGTCAGAGGGAGGCAGCAGCTTTATTCAAAAGCTGCTTGACAAAAGAGTCATCCAGGAGGACCCTCCAGACCAGAAAGGATTTGAAACTCAAGATTCTTTTTAGTGCCAAAGAAAACAGGGGACCTGAGACCAATTCTGAACCTCAACAAACTCAATCAATTTATAAAGAAGTAAAAGTTCTGAAAGGTCATGTTTCAGTTCATTCTGCTGTTTCTGCAAAAGAACAATTGAATGTGTTCCATTGATCTGCAGGATATGTATTATCACATCAAGATTAACAGACTATCACAAATATTTCTGCACTTTCGACTGGGTGCCAGTCACTATCAGTTCAGAGCCCTGCTCTTCGGTTTCACTGTGGCCCCCAGTCTGTTTACCAAATGCATGGCAGTGGTAGCAGCTCACCTGAGGCTGCTGGGATTCTGGGTGTTTCCATACCTTGATGACTGGCTTCTCATCATCCCAACCAGGCATCTCCTAGAGACATCCATGGACTAATTGTTCCAGTTATGTCAATTCCTAGGCATCTAAATCAACATTTGCAAGTCTCATCTTCCACTTTTTCAGAACCTGGAGTTCATAGGTGCTCAATTGAACACAGTCAGTCAGATCGCTACCTTTCACGACACTGAGTATGGACCATAATGTGTGAAGTGAAACAAGTAATCTCACATATTTCTACCCCAGTCACTTATTCTTCAGACCTTAGGGTAAATGGCAGCTGCCATAACTTTGATTACCATGGCCCATTTTCATATGCGCCTTCTTCAATGGACTCTAGCTGTTCAGTGGTCAATTCTTCACCATCCCTTGATGTTACCAGTCAAACTCACATGATTATGTAAAGACCACCCATGGTGGTGGATTCAGTCAATGAAGTTTCCCAAGGCTGTCCTTTTGTTCTTTTGCCCCCCAGTAGCTATGGTAGCCATGGATGCCTCCCACCTGGGGTGGAGTGCATTTTTTGGGACAGACAGTCCAAGACACTTAGTTCCCAGAAGAGACCAATTCACATATCAATTTCCTAGAGATGAGAGTGGTCCTCCTAACATTGCAGACCTTCCAGGGCACCCTTCCTCTTGGGACAATTGCGATTCAAACTAACAACATGTCAGTGGTTTCTTATATAAACAAATGGAGGAGAACCTGTCTTATCCCCTTTTTAAGAAGAAATGAGATTGTGGCAGTGGGTGATCTCCTCAAACCACTTTCTTATGGTGGTGCACATAGAAGGAAAATCCATCATGCTAGGAAACAAACTTGCAGGTCTGTTCTGATGCCTCATGAGTAGTCTCTCAATCAATCAGTGGTGGAGAAGATTTTCCATGGATAGGGTAAATCATGCTGCAGTCTCCTTGCATCTCCCCACTACAACAAGTGCAGCAGGTTCTTCTTTGCCCTGATCCCCCTGCTGGGGAGTCAGCAAGAGATGCTATAGTCCATGTTTGGCCCTTCAGTTTCCTTTATGCCTATCCTGATACCTCTAATTCCCAAATTCTTGCAGAACGTACATTGGTTGAAGAGCATAGTTATCCTCAGTGCCCACTTTTGGCCTTGTCAAATGTGATTCCCTTTCCTTTGGTCTCAACTTTGATATCCACCCTGGATGCAGGACCCTATTCCAGACCTTCTCTCTCATCCCATGCAGGTGGGTCACGCAAACATTACAGGCCTCAAGTTGACTGGATGGTTTCTCCAATTCCACTGATAGGCTTTCCTCCCCAGTCCAACAGATCCTATTATCTTCCCACAAGTCCTCTACCAAGAAGATCTACAAAAGTAAATGGAAAAGATTTTCTGTTTGAGATCTCCAGAGAGAATTAGATGCCGTCACTCCTCCTGTTTCTCCTGTCCTAGAGTTTTTAGCATCTATTTTTTAAGAAGGACCTGTTTTTTCTACTATCAAAGTGCAATTGGCAGCAATATCTAACTTTTATTCAGGCAAAAATGCTTCTACTTTAGCTTCTTCAAAATTTCCAAGGTCTTTCTTAAAGGTGCCTTTTTGCTTATGCCCCCAGAGAAGAACTCTACCCCACCCTGGGATGTGACAGTTGTACTGCAAGTTTTAACTCAAAGCCCCTTTGAATAATCAACTCAATCTTATTTAAAATGTTTATCCTGGAAGACTATTTTCTGGTGGTCATTTCATCTCTGAGATGAGTTTCAAAACTCCAGACTCTCTCTTCCAGATCTCCAGAGCTCATCTTTCACAAAGAAAGGGTTACCTTACAGACCAATCTGTCCTTCTTGCTTAAAGCAACCTCAAAGATGAATATTAATCAAGCTATTAATTTGTCTGTTTTCTTTCCCAAATTTGCTAACAAAGGTGAATACATGCTTGATCCTTTGGATGCACACAGACAACTCTGTTTTTGTCTCCTTAGAGCAAAAAATGTTACTAAGTCAGAACAGTTTGTCTCTTTTTCCCCAAACAAATTGGGTGCATCAGTTGCTAAAAGAACGGAAAGGCTGTTGGTCCCGATGACATACCCGTGGAAGCATGGAGGTGTTTAGGTTTAATGGCAGTAGAGTTTTTAACTAGATTGTTTAATGAAATCTTGGAAAGTGAAAGGATGCCTGAGGAATGGAGAAAAAGTGTTTTGGTACCAATTTTTAAGAATAAGGGTGATGTGCAGAGCTGTAGTAACTACAGAGGGATTAAACTGATCAGTCACAGCATGAAGTTATGGGAAAGAGTAGTGGAAGCTAGGTTAAGAAGGGAGGTGATGATTAGTGATCAGCAGTATGGTTTCATGCCAGGAAAGAGCACTACAGATGCGATGTTTGCTCTGAGAGTGTTGATGGAGAAGTACAGAGAAGGTCAGAAGGAGTTGCATTGTGTCTTTGTGGATTTAGAGAAAGCATATGACAGAGTGCCTAGAGAGGTGTTGTGGTATTGTATGAGGAAGTCGGGAGTGTCAGAGAAGTATGTAAGAGTGGTACAGGATATGTAGGTGGATAGTGTGACAGCGGTGAGGTCTGCGGTGGGAGTGACAGATGTGTTTAAGGTGGAGGTGGGATTACATCAAGGATCAGCTCTGAGCCCATTCTTATTTGCAATGGTGATGGACAGGTTGACAGACGAGATCAGACAGGAGTCCCCATGGACTATGATGTTTGCAGGTGACATTGTGATCTGTAGTGAGAGTAGGGAACAGGTGGTGGAGACCCTGGAGAGGTGGAGATATGCTCTAGAGAGAAGAGGAATGAAGGTCAGCAGGACTAAGACAGAATATATCTGTGTGAATGAGAGGGAGGATAGAGGAATGGTGAGGATGCAGGGTGTAGAGGTGGTGAAGGTAAATGAGTTTAAGTACTTGGGATCAACAGTTTAGAGTAATGGTGAGTGTGGAAGAGAGGTGAAGAAGAGAGTACAGGCAGGATGGAGTGGGTGGAGAGTGTCAGGAGTGATTTGTGACAGACGAGTACCAGTAAGAGTGAAAGTGAAGGTCTACAAGTGGGTAGTGAGACCAGCTATGTTATATGAGTTGGAGACAGTGGCATTGACAAAAAGGCAGGAGTCAGAGCTTGACGTGGCAGAGTTGAAGATGTTAATATTTCCACTGGGTGTGACAAGGTTGGACAGGATTAGGAATAAGTATATTAGAGGGTCAGCCCAGGTTGGAAGGTTTGGAGACAAAGTCAGAGATGCAAGATTACGTTGGTTTGGACATGTTCTGAGGAGGGATGCAGAGTATATTGGGAAAAGATGCTAAGGATGAAGCTGCCAGGTAACAGGAAAAGAGGAAGGCCTAAGATAAGGTTTATGGATGTGGTGAGAGAGGACATGCAGGTGGTTGGTGTGACAGAGCAAGATGCAGAGGACAGGAAGAAATGGAAACAGTTGATCTGCTGTGGCGACCTCTAATGGGAGCAGCCAAAAGAAGAAGACGAAGTTGCTAAAATTACCTTAGCCAAATGGATTAATGATTGCATTTTCTTTGTTTACAATCAGCTAGGTCTGTCCCTAATCAGAACACCTAAAGCACACTCCACCAAGTCCATGGCTACATCTTACACCTTCTGATCTAGAGCTTCTATTTGTGCAGCAGATATCTGGTCTAATGCTCATACCTTTATTACAAATTGGATTTGACTTCCAGAAACAGGGCTACCTTTTGTTCTGCAGTACTCCAGAATATCCTTCCATGAGGGCCACCCAAGGTTCACGTAGCTGGGGACTCTGTCTCAATAACTGAGGAAAGAATGAAAAGGACAGCATCAGATATTAAATTTATGTACTCATCATAACTCTGCACCTGTGCTGTCCATTTTCATTCTTTCTCAACTCCCCACCCTCTACCCTCCTTCCATTTAGCTCCTGGAGTGACTTTATGGTTGTTGTGGAACCTGTGTTCCAGGATTGAGCCCCAATCTTCTGGTACTAGCTCTACTTTTGTCTTAACCTATGGTTAGTTCTGTCTATGGTTTATAAGGTAGCAAACTCAGTCTGACATTTTGCAGGTTGACAGGGGCATTATGGGTAAATGGAGAAGCTTGAGAGTTGGATCCAAGAGTCTTGTAAATGCAGCCTAATTGGATGCAAGGTCAAATCCAAGACCCAATAGTTGAGGAAGAATGAAAATGGACAACACAGATGCATAGTTATGGTGACTACATAACTTTAATTTTTGTTTAAAGTCAGTAGCAGTATATATTCTTGATACCTAATCTGATATAGTCTTAAGTCAAGGAAGCCCAGAATTGTGGCAGGATGGGGGTTCATCTGAGGGGCCCTGTCAAAATGGTCCAGATTGGATCCTTCAGTTGCTAAGGTCAGCCATGCCAACTTCATGGAAAATTCACGTCATAAAGATGAGAAAAATTCACGTCATAAAGATGAGAAAACAGTTACCAATCTTAGTCCATAAAGAAATGTAACATAAAACTTAATGGCAGCTGCAGATCATAAAAGACTGAATTTAGGACAGCAGTCTGTGACTCATATTTTAACATGGTCATAGGTCCATATATTAGTACTAGGCTAATTGTCCTTGTGGGCTATTTTAAGCCTAGCCAATTACCCCATGTGAGAATCAAGCCCTGCACCTTGCGGCTATAAAGTAAACACCTTAACCATTATTCCAACCTCCCATATTATTTATTTACCTTCTGATTACTAGGATGCATAGTTGTATGATACTTCGTTTTAATGAAGCCCTGGAGAAAGTTCCCTACATCTCAACTGAAATAATTTACACAATAAGCACTGTAAACATAAAAGCATGATAAAGCAGCATGCACAATACATTTCTCCATACTCTAAAATCAAAAATGCAGATTTTGACTGTATAGGAGGATTGTAAAACAGTATATACAGCGCAAGAGTCATTACTTGGTAGAGAGAAAAATGCATACTTTGACAACTGAAATAATTATATTAACAGTGAAAGATAGTTTTAAGTCAATGAAAAAATTGAACTAGCCAAGGGTCTATTGTGGACAAAGATTACAAGTAATATGTTAGAACATACATTTTGAAGGTTACAGCAGATGAATCAGACAAACTCCACTCAGGCAAGTATCTGAGAATCCAAAGTAGACCATATAAATTGTCAAAAATACAAAATAGGTTGACGTTTGGTAATCCCTAACTTGGCAATGCTGTGCTGTCTGTGATGCCTTTTTTTGCAAGTTCATTTTACTTGTTTGGCCAAGTTTAAATGAAGATATTTCTGAGGATATAAATCCTGTTCATATCCTTTACTTCGGTTGGGTGCATTTTCACTACAAATCTTGCTACACTGCTGATTATTGAAGAGCAGGCCTTAGTACAGTCACCAAGCAGGTCCACCACCAGCAATACCTACATGTTCTATAGTGCGACACCAGAATGCAGGTGCTGTTGTTTTGGATGAGAAGAATTTCACAGTTGTGCAAAAGTCCCCTACTAAGAGAACTGGTCTAAAACACACCAGACCAGTGTAATCCTCTAGCAAAAGCTTTTTGCAAGCCTTTCTTCAGACATCTTAAGTTAACAGTTATCCTTGTTACTGTTTTTTCTACGATGACCAACAATCTTTGTTCTATGGATTTTCCTCCAAAGATCTGATATAGGGGTAAGCACTGAATCTAATGAAAGAATACTTTGTTTTTGAAACAGAAGATGCTTCATCACCTAATAAAACAGTTCTTTGCTTTACAGATGAAGATATTTCATTACCTAAGCTATATAATGTGAATTCATATGAAGTGATTTACATCACACCTTGGCTATCACATACCATGCAAAATTAATTTTAAGATGTTTGTGATGATATGAGTGCATATACAGATTCAAATCCTTCTCCCGTAAAAGGAAACTCTGCATAGAATATACAGGTTACCTAGAAATAGGTTATATGTTCCATCACTAGGTATATATAATGCTAAAGGATGTAGTATGTGGTTTTAGATTTGTTACTATGTATATAGTTCCTCCTTCCCAACCCTAATTGGTTATCTGAGAGGCCATTCACTGAGCACGGGATCTGTAATTCTCATCAAGGTTGCAGTGAGGAAAACAATTCTGTCTATCATTGTATATTCCTAATCTGAAGTATTCTACCATTAATCCTAAATTCACTAGACAGTGCATCAATAGAAATTATTTTTCATCTAGTTGTTAGCTCTATGATAAAATAATTCACTTTCTTGGCTATTATGGCAAAGTATGAGAGTGCGTAACAATTGGTGAGCAAAATACGGAGATAAATATTTCATCATCCTTCCAGTCAAAATGAAAAACTTCTAATGAGAAACGTCCATATAACTTAAAGTTTTACTCTGCTTACATCTGTCTCTCTTATACACACACATTCACATATATTCTATAATAAAAACACTTAACGACACACCAAAAACACCGAAAAGCACAAAAAATAAAACATAAAATACACTACACGACACCGAAAAAACACACCAAAACACAATTCCCACACAAAACCACACCACACACCACAAGCCCACCAAAAATCCACACAAACCACCACAAAAAACTCACAAAATACACACTACAACACAAACCACAACTAAAACACAACCTCACCCAAACCCACACCCTACCGCACACCTACAAACCGCCCACCCCCCTACCCAACCTAACCTTATCCCCTCTAACCCAAACACAATCACTCACAAACGCTTACCGCACACCCCTGGGCCCCTAACCCTTACTAACCCCGCCTACTTAACCTAAACACAGTCACTAACAAGACACCCTTAAAGACTCCGGGCTGAAACACTTCCTAACTCTACACTTCCCGCGCCCTAACCTAACCACAACTAACTCTGCCACACTGCCCACCACAGTCACTCTACCTACCTACCTAACACACCTAACCCACCCCTACCACACACACACACTTTACTCGTGACCTCCATCACTATCCACTACTTACACAGCCTTTCTTTTAATAGCCTTCAGCGCCGGTGCTTTGCTATCCGTGCTTTCATCCTCTCTTCTGGTCTTCTTCTCTGTCGACCCCGTCGCGTCCGTCTTCTGCACTGCACCTCTTCTCGATGCGTCTTGTTTCTTGTCGATGTTGTCGGTGAAGAGTCAGGTAGAACCATATATATATATATATATATATATCCATGTATTATAGATGACCATGATTATACTTTCTACTTTTCTAAATTCTCAATACAAACCTCCAACTGACTTTCCAAATCATTATAAAGAAATCTAGTAAATTGCTTTTCTTTTCTTTTCTTTTCTAATGTCTATATTATTGTACTTATATTAATGCATATAGTTCATATTAGTTACTACCGCATTAACCTCCTTGCATATATCCTATTTAACTCTATGCTATCTAATTAGTTTTATCTAAAATCTTTACTACTATGCCATCTGATTCTTTGTTTCATCTTGATTGCTCAAAGTATTCTCTGCATTGCTTTTCTGTATCATTATATTGTATATTTTTAGACATGTACATCTTCACTTAATTTATTTGTAATTTATGATGTTCATAATTTGATCACTGCTGTAGTAGCCTTAGCTATATGGGTTATATCGTGCTAAGGATATAACAACTGTCCAGCTTCAAGGGTACTTTCCATGTAACCAAACCTTTACTCGGCTTGATCTGAGCCGAAGAAAAAAAAGTGGTTTGGGTGCCAAGCCTTTAGTTCTTTTCTACTACTGAAGAGTGCTCGTCTTGTTGGCTTTGAAGGATCGATAGCTACTGCTTTCCATTGCTGGCCAGATAAGTTCCCCTTGGGAAAAATACCACTTTTTAATTTTATAACAAATTGAATGTTTTCTATGAAATTAATTATTTTAGGTTGGGGAAAAAGTGTTGTTCTAGACTGTCATGTACCTTTTAGTAACTATTAGTAAGTTTTAAACAGGCTCATTACTTTATTTTTTTTTTTTGTGGAAAAAGTTCTTAAAACTAATTTAAAACTACATTTTTCCTTGCTAAAAGTTGTGTTATATTACTTTTGGGGGCTGGGATAAGTTTTTTTAAAGTGCTTTTTACTGTGTTTTTGATGGATAAAGTGATTTTTTTTTACTTCTTACTGTTTTACCAACAGGCTTCCTTGGGAACCAGGCATCTTTTTTGGCTTTACTACAGAACAACCTACCAGTTCCTCCTTTCTTCCTTCTTCAAGTCACAAAAAATAAAAAATTAATAAGCAGCCTTTGTCAACACAGCAGAGGTGACTCTGCTGTAGCTTCTTCTGGTTAGTCAGACCATTCATCTTTTTTTCTTGGGTCCCTCTATTCCTACAACCACCATGGATCAGGAGCTAGACACATCCACTGTCGCTGTTGCAGTGCCATTGATGGGCAAGGGAGAACCACTCTTGTCACTCTTGGAAGAAGGATCAACCAGGCCAGATAGGGATGCCTGTCCACAGGGAGGTTTTAACAGTCAAAAGTAGGTATGCTGCTTTAGAAGTTCCTGTCAAAAAGAAGCAAAAAGTTAGACTTGTGTCTTCTCCTGTCGCAGTTACTTTCAACAGTGGTGATTTATTGGGCTTGGCTCAGAGTTTAATTCAGGCTCTTGACCCTTCCATTTCTGATTTTGCTGGTAAAAAACATTCTTCATTTTCTGAGGAGGTTCAAGATTTTGAACGACAAAATAACTTTGTAAGGAACTTCTGTTTTTCTCTTCAAATTTCTGATTCTGACTGTGAAGAAAGTGTGGCCTCTGACAATCCCTTCTTAGACTTGTCTTTTTATGAAACAGTTTCCAGAATGAATCAGTTTTTTCAGTTGGAACAAAATGACTGTGCACTGTTTCTTAAGAAGCATTTTGATGTACTGCAACTGGAAATTCCAAAACCTATGCCAGTTCCTCCTGTTCTTCCAGCATTGGAGATGTATTTATTACAGCCTGTAACTTGCCTGATAGCAAGTTACAGGCTGTAATAAATACATCTCCAATGCAGCCTGCAACTTGCCTGATAGCAACTGCGGTGGTGGTGCTGCAGTAGCGTTGTCGCCTCACAGTAAGACGTCCTGTTAGATTCTCAGCTAAAGGGTCTTCTGTGCGGAGGCATGCGTGAATGGGCATACCTTTGTTGAAGCTTGTGCATCAGAGCTGGCAACTCGGCATGTAAAAATCTACTGCCAGTCATTAGCGGACTGGAGTTCCGCTGTGGCGACTCCTAACCGGGAAAAGCCGAAAGACACAACAACTTGCCTGATAGCCAGCCTGTTTCCCAGAGAAAGCTGATAGATTGTATAACGTTCCTTACTCTTAGAAGTTTTATATTATAACCCCAGATCAGACTCAGCAGTGATTTCTCTGGTAAATCCAGATGATGCCAGGCGTGGTTAATGCTAATCACTGCCCTTCTGACAAGAATAAGAAACCTTTCTATAGATTTGGGATAAAAAGTGTATTCTTCTACAATACATACTTTTAGAATTCTTAGTATTCAAGCTCATAAGTTAAAGTTTATGCTTGCCACTTATGAGAACATAAAGGAACACTATGGCATTTTCCCTCATCTGAGCAAAAAACATCTTTGTGTAATCTTATTGCTTCTGTATTTCAAATGGTTATCCATCTTTGAAATGTACTCATGATTCATCTGATTCCACTTCCAAGGCTGCTGCCACTGGTGCTATTACAAGAAGGTTTTCTTAATTGTGTACTCAAGGCCTCCCTGAAGATGTTAAAGCGGAAATTTTGAATTCTGTTTTAGACACAGAAGGAATTTTTGGATCATCTGCTGCAATGGCCCTTTAAAAGTGTAATGCGAGAGGCAAACTGGTTCAGGGAAGTTTGCATGTTTTTCAGGTTTTCTGTTTTTAAGTTCGTTAAGGGGTTTAATGTTATCTCAATGACCTTTTACAAAAAGCAAACTCAGCAGGCACAGCAAGCTGCTGTTATGCAGACTTTTAAAAAGTAATGTTAAGGAGGATACAAGAAGAAAGGAGCATCCCTGCCAGAGATTAAAAGCCAGTCTAACAAGTCTGAAAGGCTATTTTCAAAATACATTCACTGCTTCCCTGCCCTGGCAAGCCTTTAATCTTCCCCCAAAATTCTAAAACACTATTTCTCTCTTTGGCAACTTATAGTTTCAGCCAAATGTATTCTGAAAATGATTAATCACAAATACAGATGGCAGTGGAAAGCTCTCCTTCCCTTCCAAGGAATTCCTCAATATCTACCAAATAAAACTTCAATTTTCCCTGCTGTCATTCAGCTTTTACTGACACAAGGAGTTATAGAAGGAGGGATCCATCCTTCTCAGATAGGAAATGGGTTGTATTCAAGAATGTCTTTGGCACCAGAGAAAGAAGCTTCATGGAGACCAGTTATGGAGCTGTACTTTTTAAACCAATTTGTGATAGTGCCCAAATTCAAAATGCTCTCTTCACAACCCATTATCTCTTATTTTGCATGTAAGTTTTCTGGTGAATCTAGCTTTAAAGGATGCTTATCATCATATTCCTGAAAATCAAGATTCCAGGTGTTTCTTAAGGTTTTCTGTGTCTGGATCACACTTTCACTTCTCTGCATTACCTTTTGGGTTATCCACTGGTCCAAGGGCATTTACAAAGTGTCTAGATACAGTGGTAGTCTACTATAGACTACAAGATATTCACATTTTTCCTTATTTTGACAACTTGCTTATTTTTGTAGAGTCTTTTTCAAAGTGTCAGGAATCTCTCACTTGGGTGAGAGATCTCCTATAGTAACTGTGGCTTTAGAAGATCATCCTAAAGACTTGTTTGACCCTTTCCTGTGACTGTAGGAGAACATCCTAAAGATTTGCTTGACTCTTTCACTTAGGATTGTTTCCCTCGGTAGCTCCTAGATGCATCAGTTCAAAGAGACCTTCTTCCACAGGAAAATTGTAGATTTGTATCAAGATCTATTCCTAAGTTTCTTCACTCAGATGACTGTCTTAGCAAAGGAATTTCTCAGGATACTAGATCTCATGGTCTCTATGATTCTTATGATTCCTCCAGCAAGCCTTCACATGAGAAAAATTCAGTGGTACATAAAATCTGTATGATCCCAATATCAACATCCCATGACCCACCAGACTACAGTTTTGGAGTTTATGAGAAGGGAGATTTTTTTGCTGCAGAGACTAATTTCATCTGAATCCTGATCTCCAATTTTCCCTTCAAGCACCAATTTAGTGTGTAACAATGGACTCATCAGACTTTGCTTGGGAAGCAGTGTTGATGAGGATAAAAGTACAGGTTCTTTAGGACAAGGAGGATAGACTAAAACACATAAATGTAAAAGAGATGTCGGCAGTTATAAATACTATCAAAACTCTTGAGTTACCTATGGTTCACAGGATTGCTGTAAGTTTTTATAGGCAATACAACAGTGATATGATACGTAAACTAAGGGAGGGGGACTAAATCATAGCCTCTCTACAGACTAGCCATGGTAGCCTGGGATATAGGTTTTCAGAGCAATCGTCACTCTACAGGCATCTTGTATACTGTCAGAGCAAACTTTTGTGACAAACAGGCTGAGAAGGACTAGGATAGACTCTCACAATTGGAAACTGAATCAATGTATCTTTTGGGAATTGATCCAGTTGTGGGGAACATTTCAGATAGAACTTTTTGCCTCTAGACACAACAATCAGTTGGCAAAATTTTGTTGCGGGACATCATGCAAGTAGGCCTTGGAAACAGATGCATTTTCTTTTTCTTGGACAGAAATGTTCCTGGGTGATTTCCTCCATTTTCATTAATATCCAGGATCATTTCTGAAGATTCAGAAGAACTCACCAAAGATCATTGTGATGACTTCTTTCTGGCCCAGGCAGCAGAGGTTACCTATCTTATATTGGAAATGGCCATGTCACACAAGACAGGGGATGTTTGATACATCTTATCTCTAAACAACTGCAACTGACTACCTGAATGATGATCTTAATGATTTTTAGAGCCCTATTGTCTGAGGATGTACAACAGGTACTAAAGGAGGAAAGAGAAATGCTACTAGAAAATCATATATTGGCAAACAGAAAAGGTTTTCTATGTGGTGCCAGAGCAAGAACCAAGACCCTTTTAAGAGGCATAGTAAACTAAAAAAAAAAAAAAAAAAAATAAAACAGCACAGTATATTCAAAAAATTAAAGGTAAGCCATACTACACATCGGGCTAGGCTTATAATTGCCCCAGGGAAGATAGCCTAGTATGAACCTATGAAGACTAGCATTTCTATGGCTCTGCATTATCTATGAGTTTCTATCCTCTTGCCTTGTCTTACTCTTCCATTGAGGTTGATTTGTTGGGTATTTCAGCATACTTAGTCATGGATCCCCCTCTTTAAATTCAATTTCATGTGAACATGTTTTTGAAAGGGCTGTTGTATAACAAGCCTCCTAGACAACTGGCAGCTCCACCTTGGGATCTTAATTTTGTCTTGGAAAAACTAATTCTTACTCCATTTGAACCAGATAATCAAACTGACTTGAGGTTCTTAAAGTGGTATGTAGGTTTACTTTGAGCCAAGCCATCCATCTCCATGTCAACTTTCAAAAACCTAAAATTGAGGGAGAAAGGATATCCCATACCTTAGATTTTGACAGACAACTTACATGTTATCTTGACAGAAATAAATCATATTGGAAGTATGATCTGTTGCTTATTTCTCGAGATGGTATGAAGAAAGGACAACCAGTGTCAAAGTAGACTATTTCTAAGTGGCTGTCTCATGCTATTACCTTTTGTTATACTCAATACAGCAAAACTATTACAGGCAAGGTCAAGGCCCATTCTACCAGGGCCCTGGATTTATCTATGACTTTTTGGAAAGGATTGTGCTGTAGAAGTATTCTAGAAGCAGCAACATGGTCCTCTGTACATATCTGTAGAAAGCAATACAAGCTAGATTCCTTCTCAAGGTCTATGACAGGCTTTTACTATTCTCCATTGGCTCATGGACCCTCATCTTTCCTCTTCCCAGTTATGTAAGCTGTGGTAGTCTGCTCATGTAGATAAGGCTACTACAGCTGTTATCAAATGATGCTGCCTCCTTCCATCTCCTTATTTTGTATGTTTTTGTTGCCAGGGTGAGGGCATATATTTTTTTCCCTAGCATTGAGGTTTTCAGAGCTGTATGATCCCTCTTTCAGTTGGCATGTAAGCCCCGAAAGGCTTTGTGCCCAAATCACTCTTTTTCTTCAGCTCAGCCTAAGCTGAGTAATGGCTTGAGTGATGATATGAGGTAGTGCCATCAGTCCCAGGGAGAGTAGGGCAGCTCATGTGTAACATATGCCAACATAGCTATCTGGAGTTTTGTAAAGAATTTTATGTCATTTGACCACCACACTGATTCGTATACATGCTTGTGCTAAAAATGTATTTGTAAAGTTGATTATGTTAAAAATGCATCAACAGTGAGTCCTGCTGTACTGAAAAGAGATATACTTGTATGTCAGACAGTATTATTATAACTGATTAAATGTATGTGTTTTAACAGAGAATTCTGGAAGGGAAGAGGTTAATCTCACCCCAGCTAGTTTTGAAAAATAGGTTGAAAATTAAATGGGTTGGTTTAGTCCATAAAGATTTCATCTTACAGGTCTGATTGCAGCGAGAGACAAAAAATTCTGGGAAAACCAGGCCTAGGAATCTTACTGTATTGTCATTTGAGGTGAACTAATTGCTACCCTCGAAGGGTGGACATTTTTGAAATTGTTTTATAGCTTTCAGATGCTACAACAGATCTTAGCAAAGCTCTGGGTGTGTATTGTACCAGAGTCAGGTGACCAGATGTGATGTCATTCTATAACCACAACTGAAATGATTTTTTAGATACTAGAGAGGGATATGATGGAACTCCTGTATCAGCACTTTTCTAAGCCTGACAGTAAAGATCTCCCACAGATATCTCACACAACCACACACCTTCCTGTAGTAAGCAACTCAACACTCATCATCTTGCCTTGTAACTTAACTAGGGAACAGTAATTCTTTAGTCGTCAGGAAAATATAATGAGATTAGTTAAATATTGTTTTTCTGCATCTGTGTGAATTTGTGTGAATCCATCCAACTGTGTTATGTTTTATATCTCCTTTGTCTGAAACTCTGGTGTTTTTTGGAACTAAATATTCAGTATTCTCATGGTTTCTATTTTATTATTTATTATTAAATATTTTTATACTTTTAATTGTGTCTGGTCTTTTAGTGACTATTAAACATCTTATGAGTACTTATGCTTATTTTAGTGACATTGTGACCACTTCTAAAAGCCTTGCTGCGTTGGTCAAACTCTACCATTTGTATTAGTATTAATTTTATTCAGTATAATTGGGTACCCTTGTAAAAGCCTTAGAGTAGCCGACTGGTGGCAACGTAATTACCTTATAGTCTGGGCAGAGGGGGCACAGCTGGTAAATCTGTGCCAACTTTTCCCAGGTATATGTGTGTGTGTGTGTGTGTGTGTGTGTGTGTGTGTGTGTGTGTGTGTGTGTGTGTGTGTGCATGTGCGTGTGTGCGTGTGTGTGGTGTGTGCGTGTATGTGTGTGTGTGTGTGTGTGTGACTGAAAACCAAATATCCACATGTGTATGTCAGCTACTTGAAACAGGGACACAGAGTTCCAAAAAAGGTCAGTGTGGAGTCTCGTTTGGGGCCTGAAGAGAGAGAGTCTGGCCCCAGGACTGGAGTGTGCTTCCTGTGTGGTCTTAATGGAAGCTGTGCTTGGTGCAGAGAGCTGCATCTGAAAATACTGTTTGCATCAATTTTTGTTCCTAGTGGCCATCCCTCTCTGGTGTCATTGGTGAGGACTGAGGCTGCTAGATTACTGGATGGAGTAGGGACCATCACAGTTTGGACATATGGAAGGTGCCTTAAAAAATTGGAAACTGGATGGCTGTTATATCCTGGCTCATCAATGGTGTTATTATTATGTGTTAGCATGTGTGAAAAAATGTCTTCCCCAGTTTTACCTGTGAACATACAGTACTGGGGAAAATGCATTATTCTTCTGGATAACAGCAAAAATAAAGAACAGTTACGTAATCTTCCAAAAATAAGGCATAAAATGCATTGCAAAACTTTTGGTCTCTTAGAGTTTCTCAAGGCTTGGCAGCCCCCACATCCTTCACCTGCACAAGGGGATTTTCACACAGGCTTAGTAGAAAGGCCCTATCCTGAACCTCTGACCTTGGCTCACCTGGTTTAAAGCTGACCATGCTCAGAAGTATAAAAAGCTCTCTATAACCTGTGGTAGGGCTATGAACAGTATGGTCATTCTTTTTTTTCTTTACTCACAATTAAACTTTGGATATGTGCACAGTAGGTTGACATAGCTTGTCTGGGGGCTAGGGACACTGTGGCTATTGTTTCTTTATCTTTCCTCATAAGGTTGCCATTGCTTGTCTAGGGTCAGTGCGCTATCTAGGAGCAACAAGCTGGAATTTATTACTGGGGTCATTATTTTTTTTCTTATTCTTCATAATCAAGTATTATACACGTATAATTGTGTCTGTCTTTTGTGTTTAGGGATAGGAGGTAAGGAGGCATGCTGTATATACATCTGACAGCAACAAGTAGAAATATCTTACTGTAGCCATAGGTTCTTTCACTTTAGTCCTGGTTTGACATCAGAGATGTACTCAGAAGGTGGTTGCCTTATGGAGATAGGGAATGAGGAGGCATGCTGTATATACATGTATGACAAAAGCAACTTGAAATATATGATTTTATCTATTTCTTCTTTCACCTTCATCCTAAGCTAACTCCGGAGGGGTACACAAAAAGTGAATAGCATTTTTGGAGGGGTATTGGGAGGCAGGCACTATTTACAGATAGTTTACAAATCTTTATAAGCATTTATCAGTTCATTGTGAACTGATATTTTGTTAGATTTGAAACGTACACCTTGGACATAATCTTTATCTTCCTTGAAAGAAAAAAAATTACTGCATTTCATTCTTTAGTTGTAATTTTTGTTAAGGCTATCATTTGGTCAAGATGTTGGGGAAAAATCTCTAAATTTCACTTCAGAGCATCTGGGACCTTGTAGCAGTGGGAGTCTAGTGGCACCCAAACTCCCTTGCTTAGTTCAAGTTATTTACTCCATAGCAGTACAGTCTTAGCCAGTTAGGCTGTGTTGAAAGGTTGCAGGAAAAATATGAAGAAGAATAGGTATAGATTTCTTTTCTTAGCCATCATCATTTTTCAGACCATATTTTGGTCAAAGGTTTGAGAAAAAAAGCACTAAAATTCACTTAAAGCATCTAGGATTCCATGGCTTGTTGGGGGGGGGGGCAATTGACCCCATTACACATTTTAATTCAGTTATTTCAAGAACACTGTCCAGTATAAAAGTACATAACACAGTACAGAAAGATACTGATGAAGATCTTGTGTTGAAACTGGTTATCTATAAGACTATGGTTCAAAATGAAAATCATTTGCACTGTAGTTGAATTTTCTGGGGTGTACTTTTGTGCTGGGTAGTGTTCTTGCCTTTGTTTGATTCCCAAGCACTTCACACACACTGGAGACTGCATTTGTGAGCTTTTGTTTTTGCATGTTTGTGGATGGGACAAAACAATGAGCAGTCTTTGCAAGTTTCTGAGATAAGTTACCATCCCCTTGTAAGACTGTTTTTTGGCACAATCTACTCAATGCCTACAGATCAACTAGTCTGAACAAAGTACTAAATCTAAAGAGTAGTTTGAAGGCAGACTACTTCAACATTAAAGAATGTTTATTCATATTTTCTGCTTATACATTTTTCTGTTTGCATGTATTTTGCTTATGTATTCATTTATAAGCTAATGGAACATTTTAATAAATGTATATATTTATTCTGTACCTCAGTGCTAATGCAGAATTCCTGCAAGTATACCAGTCATTAAAAGTATTTAGTGTTATTTTTATTGTTTTTGTAGTATATACCATTAGATGTTTTTAGTGTATACTGTTTAGGGATATTATTTTGTGGTGATTAAAAGAAAGTCAAGAAAAAGAAGTATTTTTGAAATCACGTGACTTCCTTGTGCTTTTGTAAATGTGTATTTCAAGATATTTTTATCAGTATGAAAAAGTTCTGTTATGAGAATAAAATTGCTAATAGTTGTCCTTTTACTGCATTATATTTATTTAATTATTTGCATATAAAGGTTTAGCTGTTTTAGTGGAACAGACTTTTTCAGTTTTATTTTATTAAACAAGATAACATGTCTAGTAGCCTGTCTTTTAGTGAAACAAATAAGTAATGTATTCTACGTCAGATAGTATCAAAAGGGGGGGTGGTCCTCTACATCTGTCCAACATTATATCTGGCAATAAAAAAACATTCAATGAACCTTTTTAATTACTGAAAGTTTTCTGAAAATTGGAGAAAATTCTGACTTAGCATCTGCCATAGGTGGGTAAAGACTATAACCTCACAACTCCCCAGCTGATATTGTCAAATCTGAGAATGGCAGCACCCTGGATAAGTTGTATTTCAATGGGTGGTGCTTTGGATAGCCCTCAGTATTCAGCAGATAGGATTTTGAGAATCATGCTTCATCATTTCATGCTGCAGGCAGTCATCACTCTCAATATCAAAAGGTCGTGAAGATGTCTGTGGTCACACTGTTTAAAACAGCCCCACAGCTCACTGGATAACCACTATCAGATGAAAAAAAAAGACCAGAAGCTACAAAATATCATTTTCATATGGCTGTTGATTTATTTTTGCAGCTTACCACCTCATCAGGGATGCGATTTTTTTTCTTGTTACTTTTCTTTTGTTTTTGTCTTTCTTTTCTTTTTTTGAGAATCATGACAGGGTTTAGAAACATTATCCTCACCTAAAGCATGCAAGCATAGTGTATAGATGTCATTATATAAATAATTCTTCCTGCGGGAAAAAGAATAATATATGAAGAAAACAGATGAACATAAGACTGCTCTTAATGGCACTTTATGTAGAGAAATATCCTTTCACTGAATTGGTATAGTCTAGCTTATTAGTTATTACGCTTGTTTCGGCTTTTGCTACTGTCAAGATTCAGAACTGGCTTTACGGATTTATGGAGTGCCTGCAACTCTAATTCAGTCAGAGGCTATGAGTGATTATTGGACACCAAGGGACCTCAGCAGGGTTAATAAAATCAGAGCCCATAAAAGGATTAACCTTTTTCAGGACTAATATAACTAGGTTACAGTAAAATTAGCAAAGTGGTAGAGCCCTACTTTTTGAATTAACTTCTGTGAAAATAATCAGCATTGGTCAATTTCTTCTGAATTTGAAGTTGCTTTCTACTACTACCAGAAATCTTTGTTAATTTAAATATGGTGGGTGTACTGGTAGTCAATGAGGTCCTTACCTCATTATTTCCACAGTTACATGTGTATTAGCTGCAGAGAATTCTGAAGTTTCATTTTTAAATAGTTATCAACCAAAAAAAAAAAAAAAGCTGCTCTGATTTAGGCCCCTTATTAGTGCACAGGAGGGAATGGTTTGAAATGACAAGTGATCACAGGGTTTGCTGATGTCTGAAACTAGCAATGTTCAAAATCCCAGGGCAGCCTGTTACGTCAGAATAGTGTTTCAACAATCCACCATAAGAGAGTTTGCAATACAATATTTCTGTTACATGGGACACATTCAACTATAGTACTTGTACAGCTATATAGAGCTATCCTAATCTTTTCTTTTTGATCCCTTTTATCTGTTTTTGCAGCGTGTCTTCCCTATTATGTTGTAGTACATTCTATGATCTGTCTCTTTTGTGTCATATTACTTTCATATTACTCTCTTAATGCTAGTTTGTCTTTTATGGAGTCTTTAATGCAGCTGCCACCTTCCTTATATTAAATATTACATCAAAAGATGTTTTTGCAAACTAGTGCGACATTTTTATATACAACCCAGAATGTGCCACAGGGGACATAATTCTCCTAAAAAGTAGGAAAGAAAAAAAATAATGAAAATGTTCTAGGGGCTATAGAGATACCAACGTACCAACTATTAAACCATTCAGCATTTTACAACTGGATTAGCACTGTTATATCTGAGACATAGTGTGTACAGAAAACCTGACACTCTATTAAACATTAGAATAGTGCTGAATATTTTGATTGTTTATTGACTGGAATGAAATACACAAAGTCCAGAAGAACAGTGCAAGCCAACCAACAAGTAAACAACCAAAAAAGCACTGTTTTGAGGAGAAGCAAAGCTGCAGGTACAAATCCAAGTTTATTGAGAGAACCGCACACAAAACGTGAAAGGCTAACACCACACCACGCGTTTTTCATCTATTACATCAGACTTCATCAAAATTAGTTTCCTAATAATGTTAAAGTTGGTTCACCATTTCATGCTTCACTTCTAAAACTGTTTGACAATTGGGGTTTTGATTTAGTTAAGGCCATTATTAAGAATAATGAAGACGAAATGGAGTTTTTAATGAAACAGATTGAGACAATAAATGAGAGAATAACCAACGACCTTTTATTTACAGTAGAGGAAGAGAAAAAGAAATATTTTGATTTAAGGAAAGTTATTGATTTAAAATGTGATAGAATTTTAGAAAGGAAGAAGAAGAAAATTAAGAGACACATTTGATTATCAAAACCATGTACATTACCCTAAACCAAGAGGTACTTTCAACCACATTTATAATAGTGGCTATGAGCAAAGAAGTTATAATAATGATAATGAAATACACGTGAATGTTGAAGACAACTTGGACCCTTTACAATCCCCCCACCCTCTCCAGAGGTCAGAAAGAATAAAAAAACAGAGGGAAGGGAATTTCTACCAGAATGGATGGAGGGGGAGGGGGAGAAGATAATTATTTCTAATGACACAAATCATTTATTTGAACAAAGTTTTGAACAGTTGTTGTGTTTAAATGATGTGGAGACGGTTCAAGGTGAGAGCTTTTTAAATTCTGTAGTCTGTACATGTAACAAGTTTAGCAATTTTAATATTTTTAACTACACAGAACTAAATGTGGATAAGGTATATTTTAGTTTGTTTTCTAAGGGGTTAAATTTTGTCCCTAGGAAAAAATGTGATATTAGCAAATTAGTGATTGATTTAAAGATGTTTCTTAGGAAAATTAATTTTGAATTGATTTTTGGTGGAGGTGAATCATGTGGGGACACATCTAACGAGCTAAAAAAGAAAAGTATTTGGAATCCACCTATTCATGTACAACTAAAAAATTTTGAGACTTTAGTTGAGAATGAGTTAAGACAGGCAGTGAAGAAAAATAAATTTGCATCCAACCTTTCACTTACTGAACATAAGTTATTACATCAGTTAAGGGGAAATGCTAACCTAAGGGTAATGAAACCTGACAAAGGGGGCGGCATTGTGCTGATGAACAATATAATGTATGAAGCTAAAATGTTCAACATTCTTCTGGACATGTCAAAATATGGAAATGTATCCAAAAATGAAATACATATTGGATACAGAAGAATTTATTCTACATTATACGATTTGGTTTTGGAGGGAATTATTGACAAAGACACATTTGATTTTTTTACATAATGATAAGCCAAAAATTCCCTCCATTTTTGGAATTCCAAAAGTCCATAAAAATTTTATGGACCCCCCTCTGCATCCCATTGTAGCTGGTGAAGGTTCAGCTATTTCTCCCTTAGCTAGATTTATTGATGTAAAATTGAAAAAATCTATGATGAAAGGTGTTTCATTCTTGAAAGATTCCTGGGACTTTTTACACAATGTGAAAGATGACATGTTCACAAAAGATCTTATTTTTGTGACTATTGATGTGGTGGATCTTTTTGGTTCTATTCCACATGATATAGGCCTTGAATGGTTTGAAGAAGCCATTAGGTCTTTTGGTGATTTAACAGATAATGAAATATATATTTGTATTGTATTGATGGAAATGGTACTTAAACACAACTATATATTTTTTCAAGGAGAATATTTCCAACAAAGAAGTGATGTAGCGATGGGAGCAAGATGTACCCCTTTTTATGCCAATATGGTGTTAAACACCTGGGAAACGAATTTTATTCTTGACAGTATTTATAAAGACTGCTGGTGTTTATACAAACGTTACCTAGACAATATAGTCATATTATGGAAAGATACTAAAGAAAGGCTAGATGAATGTATACATTACATCAATAACACTACCCATTTTTCAAAATTTACTCATGAAACTGGTTTTTAAGAAAGAAATTATTTAGATGTGACATTAATTAAAAATGACAACTATTTTAAGTCAAAAGTATTCAGAAAGAAAACCTTTTCAAACTGCTATTTGCACTTTACTAGTGGACACCCGATTCACCAGAAAAGAAGTATTGTGAAAGGTCAATTTGTTAGAATTTCGAGAATGACCTCTGACGATTTAGATTTTGTTGAAGAAAGTGAGTTTCTGGTTCAAATGTTCTTGGAAAAGGGTTACCCTTTAGAATTTATCATGAAAATTAAAGATGAAGTTATTAGAGGAAGATAAAGTAGATTTCAACCTATTTTGGGTAAAAAAGTTAACATTTTTAAGAATAATGATAATATTACTACGGTAGAGGCCACTGGTAGCCCTAAGAATACTGTTAAGCATTACAAGAGGGCTTTATTACATATTTTAGTGGAGACGCTGTTATTATTCAAAAAGATTTTGAAAAAGAATGGGATAAATTTATTAGGATAAGTGATCTTAGTTTAAAAGAAAACATTCCCCTCAAGACTATCTTCAGAAGAGGACGTAATATTAAAGATTGGCTTTTGCCATATCAAAATGAGAAAAAGAGAACAACGAAGCCTAACGGCACCTTTCCATGTAAAATGTGTGCCCAATGTCCCTTGATGGTTGATACTCGAAGTGTTTTTATTGAAGCTAGGGGAAAAGAAATTATAAGCAAGACCCACAGTACCTGTGAATCTGCAGGAGTGGTATATATTGCTATATGCAAGGTGTGTTCCAGTTTTTACATTGGTAAAACTGAGAGGAAGATTAGAAGAAGAATATATGAACACATCAATGATATAAAAAAATAGGAAAATTACCAATGCATTATATAAACACACAAACACCTGCCCCCTAGCAAAATACACTTTTTTTATTATAGAAGAAGTTCAGAAAGATGAGAGGGGTGGTTTATGGGAAACCAAGATTGAATATCGGGAACTTTACTGGCAGATTATTCTTGAAGCCAACAAGTCCCCAGGTTTAAACGACAATGTTTCTCTTGTACCGGTTTTAAAGATGAGGGCTGCTAGACTTTAATTAGTCACTACCATAATTATAGGTTGTCTACTGATTCTTATATATATTTTATACAGTTTTATACTAGAGGTTTTTATATTTTGTATTTGATGATATTTTATTTATTTATTCATGATAATTTTAAGGTATTATTTCTTGATTTTATTTACAGACTTTCTTTTTTGTCTCCTAATCATTTGTACATTTTGATTTTAATGTAATACATAGATTTATTAGAATGCACATTTTGGTCATATGTATTTAGTACATGTAGATTTAGTGTTTCTTCATGTCATTTCCATGTTTGGCCACTTGATGGGAGTGTTGCAATTGTTTTCATCACTGAGTTGTTTGAATTCCTTATACCTGCTGTAATCTATTACATTTTACACATATTTTATATCTAACATTTTATATCTAACATTCTATACAATAGATCAGGATTCATTAAATACTTGTGGAAATATTCTTGTCTATTACACTCTAATCTTAGTGTTTGTATTATGAAAAAGTTATTTAAGGACATATGCATATTTTAGATTATTATATATTTTGGATTATATATTCATGAGATGTATTCCTATTGGAGTGTTTAAATTTGTGCCATTATATATATAGGTGGTTATAGTATGTCTTCTTTTGTCTGATGAAGTCTGATGTAATAGACGAAAAACGTGTGGTGTTAACGTTTCACGTTTTGTGTGTGGTTCTCTCAATAAACTTGGATTTGTACCTGCAGCTGTCCGGTGCTTTGCTTCTCCTCAAAACAGTGCTTTTTTGGTTGTTTACTTGTTGGAATGAAATACAGTTACATATTAAGATGTATTTTGTTATTAGCTGCTCTATCTTATGTATAGTTCAATGCAATAATGTTATTTGTCTATGAAACGGTTTCATTCAAGCTAGCCAAATTACTTTAAAGGAAATCTGTATATGTAATAGTATTTTTTTTGAAAATAAGACGATGGAAAGTAATTTGCTACACTTCAATTTGCATTTTGACTTGTTTTCTTTCCAGATAAACTAGAACTGGATGGGGCCTCTGAAACTCTGTTTGATAAAGATTCGATGGGACGCTTGAATTCACTGACTACTGTATTGGGACAAGAAGTGGATAGATTTAATAATCTTTTGAAAGTACTGAAGGTAAGTATTGTGCTTGTTTATTATAGTAAATGCAGTGTATACTCTGGTGTCATCTTTCTCCATGTCTAATCACGAGACTGAGCAAGAGAAGTGCACTGACCTCTTTCGACCATCTGTTCCTTTTTTTTCCTTTATCCTTGCTCTCTGATAAGTTCCAATGATTTTTGCAAAACTTGCATAATTTGGGACTAATGGAAACTCATGTGTGTATTCCATTCTCAGCATCTTGATGCTTTTTAAAAAAATTTGCAGAATGTCAAAAATTATAGTCACATGAAATACTCTTGATGATACTGAAATTTTTGTATCAAGACAAGCATTGTCATGATCTAGTCATAGAGTATGCAAATAACGTAACATTCACTTTTTATTATGTTTTCATCAGCCTCTTGTCTTCCTTAAAGTATTTATGTATGTTGTATTACAGGCATCCTTCTTATATTTCTTGTCTCCCTTCTGCAATAGAACTTTCCTAAAAATAAATGTGTCATAGCTTTGGTCTTTAACTCACTGTTTATAAATTTATTTCAAGGGTATTTTATGGGATATTTATACAGAACACAGTTAATTGCTCTTGAGGGAGAAAATTCTGCAGCATCTAGTTAATGGTACTTAATACCTGTTATTCTGGAGTCCATTATGAGCCATTGAAAAATGAAACCCCCAACATTCGTAATCCCAAAACTCTAATGCCCAGAAAATACCTACTGAAAAAAAAGTGTGTTATTTTGCAGGAGGCAAGCCCCCCACATCCACAAACTTATAAACATCAATGCTATGGTCACACCAATTCAAAGAAGGTGGAATTTACCTGAAGGAGGGCATCACTGTCACTGAAATGTGCCAACAGTGATCTTATATGGGGCTAATCAGAACCTTGGAGAACCTCAGGCAATTAATGCTCAAGAAATTAAAACTTCATCTGCCAGTAGGGTAGTGAACATTCTGATCATTCTGCACTTGCTTAAAAGTTTCATGCACATGTAAATTGAAGTACTATATGTCATGTTGTGCTTCAGAGTAAGACATAATAAATACATTATAGTTGACAGCTACAAACAGAATAATTTATCTTTTTTCTGTTATCTGCTTTTATCCTATCCAGGGTTGCAGAGGCACCAAAACCTTTCCCAGCAAGCAGTAGGTGTGAAGCAGAAAGCCATCCCTGGATGACATGCTAGTTTACTGAGGGATCCTTCCACACACACACACACACACACACACACACACACACACACACACACACACACACACACACACACACACACACACACACACACACACACACACACACACACACACACACACACACACACACACACACACACACACATTTAGGGCAGTTTAATGGATCCCCAGTTTAACGTTTGCATATCTTGAGGATGTGGGGAATTGATGGAGACCTTGTCAAAAACTTTCATGGATTATGGGACAATCTGATATGTGATGATTATATATTTTACTGATTGTAGGCGTTCTCTAGTATAGCAACCTTTCAGTTATTGTATGTTCATATTGAAACTTTACACTTTACACTTTTCTCTTTTGGATAAAACTGCCCTATTTTGTAACTGAAACTTTTTTCCCTGGGCCCCTGTCAAAAATATACATGTACCCCCATAAGTATTATTATTATTATTATAGCTATGACAGGAAGGGATGTGTATAAGGATGATGTCCTTAACTACTGTAGATCACAAAGAAAACTTCAGTCAAAGATTGTATAAGTTACGTTTCATAAGTGCAAGTGATGTCTGATGAAAAATAAGGGAAGAAGTAGCCTATGAGGTGGCAATGGGAATCATTGTCAGATACTGGGATTGAAAGGCCAAATAAATACATTGTACTGCTAAGGTGTACATAACCTAAAACACAGAGTAAAGTACTAAATGAAGTACTGCTGAGAATTTATGTTTACTTACATAACTGTATTTTTCTTACTAAACTGGTTAAATCATCTAGTCTAACTTCATTGGCTGATAAATGTGATTCAGATGTGGCTTTGTTTTTATTACAATGCTTGAGTCCAAGTGGTTAACATAAAGGTTAAAGAATGGATACAATAAAATACATAAAGCATAAAATATTTCAAGTTAACTGATGCTGTGTGTGTGATGTGGGGACTCTGGCTAAAGTATAGCAACAAAGAGCAGTAAGGATTTATCAGTCAAATCCAACTGCCACTAATAATACATGTCATGCTATGAATATAATGTCCTGACTTGCACTCATAACAACTCAAAATATCTAGGTTAATCTAAAACAAAGGATAAGATGAACTCCACCAGATAATTCAAATGATCAAATCTAAGGAAAGTCTCAAACATCCCACTGCACCTGGACAAAGGCTGAAGTTCTTCTGCTCCTGAGGAATGACAGTGAACACTGATATTTGATGGAAAATCCCCAGCAGTCCCTCTCCAACACAACGACGGGGTCCTAATGGCATCAAAACATTGCATCAATTACCTGAAAAGGCATCTCAAAAAAAGTATCATGAATTTGACCTATTGACCAACATCTATAATGTTTCACCCCATACCAAGTCTAGGAATAAATTATGATACTTTTGTTAGGGAATTGATTAGGGCCTCTGATATTAGGGTAAATAGAGGACTTTTGTCATTATGTCTTTGAAGTTTTCCTCAGTAGTACATATGTTTTTGGCATTGACACCTTGGAAGCTGTTGTCTATATATTCAGTCCTGATGTTGGCATCTGATTTATTGTCATCAACTGGAGCTGTGACCCCAGGGCTGCAGTCCTCAGCAATAACAATTCATTGACAATATTTGCAGACATAATGCTGTTTGCATTGACCAGCATGTTAAGCTTATTTACTGGAGGTAAATTGCTGGAGCCAAGGTGCTGCAGCTTTCCTGTGTTAAAATTTGTTTTTGCTCATTTAACAACACTAAATGACATTCTTATAATATCTGAGAAAGTTTTCACCCTCTCATCTGATGAACTATGCATTTTTAAGTCATCCACAATATCTGTTAAGTAAATGGCTTAAAGGGTTAAGGGCAAGACAAAACAGCAGCTGTGCCTCAGAATCACCCTGGAATATCCCCCTTTGGATATTGATCCTGGGATAATAATTTGCCCTTTGTCGTGGTTTAACTGCAAAGTGGTTTCCCACTGTTTCATGGTCACTATTATGTAATTGATCAATGTAGGGTATATCTTGTACATCTGTAAGCATTCTTTTATCCATGAATGTGGGATGCTCTTGTATGTTTTTTTTGTAATCTATTCATGACAAGCTTAGATTTTTCCCCTTTTTATAATTGTCTATTATGGATTTATTTAGCAATAAATGATCCTTTGTTCCATATGACTTTCTTTTGTTATCACTTTATTCTATTACCATAATTCATTTTTTTCTAAATGACTATAAACTCTGTCTGCATCAGTTCCAGTATACAGTTTGTATATTGTCGTATAGCAAGTTATTGGACTATAGTTTTTAGGATGGCTAACAAGTTCACTCTTAAGGAGGCATATGTCTTTTCCTGTTGTTAGGCAGGTTGGTGTCCATTTGGGATGCGCATATAAGTAATTCTTACTCAGGACTAAATCTTTAGATAAAGATGTTAATAATTTTAGCCAAAATTTAGGTGCTGTGTCTGAGCCTGGGGTATTCCAGTTAAGAGCTTTTCTTAATTTTGTTTCAATTTCTCTGTCTGTTACTTCATTCCATTTCAGATCCTCTGCATTAGAACTCCTTACTTTTTTCTTTTAAATTTTCTATCCATTCAACATCTTTGTTATATTCCACACGGTCTTTATAAGCATTTCCCCAAAAATGTGTCTATTTCTCCTTTTTTTGATGGTGTTTCTATTTGTTTTGCTTTGTCTCACCGTTTTCTATAAAACTTTTTTTTACTACATTTATCTAAGTATTTTTGAAAATCTGTTCCCTCTTCTACATTCTTCTAATAGTGATACTTCTTGACTTAATTGCTTTATAGTTTTCTCTATTTGATACTTCCATGGTGGCATTTTATTTCTACCCTTCCTTTCCCTTTTGGTAAGACATTATCTGTTATTACTTTAGCTGCAGAGTAATATATCCTATTCATTTATGTTATATCACAAGAACTTATCTTAATAGTTCTAATTACTGTGTTCATTTGTTTTACCAAATTTCTAACATTTTGGGTCTTGGTTACTTTCTGTACTCTGTTTCTTTCACCAATCTTAATATGTCTATCTGTCTGCATTAAATCAAGAAGCTCTTCCCCTAGATCAGTTTCCAGCCTGAGAGCACCTTCTTTGCGTTGCATTTTTAGTGGGTATTCTATAAAAAATTCCAGAACATTGTCCTGTGACATATCCTCTTCAGATGCACTCTGCTTCCTCTGCTGCTCTTTCATATGGGAACTCATTGGCCCATCACTCCATAATATTCCCTGTGTCAGAATTGCCACTGTTTTCTGTTCCTTCCCTTGCTGTGCAACTTCAGCTGACCTTTTGCACTGGTTTCCTACAGAAGTCTGCAAAGCATTACCGTGTGGCAAGTCTTCAGATGCCTCTTGCTCCACGTTTCTCCATAATCTGGAGACTCATTGTTCCATCATACTGTGATATTACCTGTGTTGCATTTTCTACACTAAATCCTTCACTTTGCAGATTATTCATAACTTCAGTTTCTATCTCTTTAACTCACTCACTGATCGTGTTTTCTACTTCCCCCCTTGTTTTCTCTTTTGCTTTGTGAAATATTCCCTGTCCATATGCCTTTGCCTGTGTTTTTCTTTAAATATCATTGGAGCTGCTTTTTTGTATTGATTGGGTTGGCTTTCTCTTTTGTACAAATATTACTCCATACCATATCTCTTTTTCTTTCCCATGTCCATACCTCTTCTTCACATACCTCCTTCTCCACTTTCTGCTCCTTAATCTAAGGACTTATTTTCCATCTTGCAACATTGCCTGTACTACACTGAATCCTTCACTTTGCAAAGAATCCATTACTTCAGTTTGTATTTGTTTAATTTCTCCTGTACTAATCCTCTTTACTACATCTCCCATTTGTTTTCTTATTTTTGTGTTGTGATATCTTCTGTATCTGGGTGCCTTTGCCTGTATTTCTCTTGAAATATCTTTGGAGCTGCTTTATTGTATTGATTAGTTTTACTTTCTTCTTTATATAAATATTTCACCATATCAAATCTCTTTTTCTTTCCCATGTCTGTGTTTCTTTTATATACCTTTCAAAAGGTTCCAGCAACAGCTGGCTGATGAGATGCAACAGTCATTGGACAGGTTTCCAGAAGAACTTCTGAAACAGAAGCGACATTCTGAGTAACTGTCTGCTTTGTATTAAACCTTACCAAGATACCAGCTTACAGCTCTGCTGATTGTTCAGCCTAAGACGCAGGCAATAACATCACTGTTTGTCAATATGCCTGGCACCAGCTAACTGATTATGCCAAAAATACAAAGATGCACATTTTTAAATTCACTGTTCCAAGGCACTTAATTGTTTGCATTTGACATGAAAAGACAAATGGACAATATGGAACTGGAAGGTAAAACCATCGTTGTTGGTGTGAAATTTTAAGACACAATTCATCTTCTGAAAGATACTATGGAACTCATGTCATATTTGATTTACAGCAACAAACTCGGAGTTTTGGAATGAACCACAGTTTTTATGGTAACTTTCAGAATGGTTGTCCACCTAGAGGAAGGGATAATTGCAGCAAAAGGAGAGCAAAAGGGGAGCCATGGTCCTCCTGCTAGGGAGTGGGGGTGTAGCAGCTGCAGCAGCAGAATTCCTGAGGATTTGCTGAACTCTCCCAGTATGGAGGTAATCAGCATTTTGTTTGCCACCCCCCCTCCACGTTTGTTTGCATAGCTGACATTCATACAGGATAGGTAGATACACACAGTAGTATCCAGAGGGTATTTAGTCCTATTCCATACCCCTCTAGTGCTTCATTCCTTTACCTTTAGTAAATGTGCCACTCCATCAGAAAAATGCAGCAGAGAAAGAGATAATGAGCTTAAGACAAAAAAGATATATCCAATAAGTTGCCTAAGACCAGAAGTGGGTTAAGATGTTACTTCTGGTTCTTTTCGTTATCAAAGAAAATAAAATATATGAGGCTCAACCTTCTTTTAAGTGGCCTAAAATCCTTTATACCAGAAAAAAACATTTAGATGTTGATGGTGCTGTCCACCCTTCCATGTCTATGAAAAGGAGATTGCTTGCACTGGTAAGTATGAACCAATCATTTTCAGTTCATGAATCTTAACACTGAGACACACCACAGTCCTCAGAGTGTTCAGCAAATGCATGTCTGTAGTTGCAGCAAGCCAAAATTTTCAGGGGGAGAGTGATTCCTTATTTGGATGAGTGTTTTGTTTCTGCTTCCTCACTGAACAGGTTCGTCTCTGCCTTGGAATCCCTGATCATTGTATGTCAATCTTTAGGAAACACAGTGAACACTGCAAAGTCTCAGCGGGAATAAACTCAACTCTTCAAATTCATAGGCTATACTTTCATTCAAAGCTTGCTTACCTTTGAAGAAAATCCAACCCCTTCAGAAACTGGTCTCTCAATTTAATTAGTAACAATTCATCACTGACCATCTTTACCCTAGAACATTAATGTCAGTGACAATTCCTGTACCATTCTTTGCCAAATTTTGTAGTAAAATATTTCAGTGAACCATAAGAATGCCATACTTGTAGGTCTTGTATCTAGTGTTATGACACATAAAATATCCAAAACCTGCAAGACTGATCAGTGATAGTGGATGCATATGCCAGTCCATTTCAGACCCCATAGTGGCTGTCACCACAGATGGCTCTGCACTGTGGGAGCATTGTCAAGAGTAAACTATCCAAGATGCCTTGTCACATTTGGAAGCCAGATTGCACATCAGTTTTCTGGAGAAGAAGACAATCTTTCCCACACTCCTAGCTTTCCAGGACTCCCTACGCCCCAGTTTAATAGTTGTCAGTAAAGACAGCATTTCAATAGTCTGACATATCAATGAGTAAAGGTGAACCCACTGTTACCTCTTGTGTTGAGAAGCAGTGAGAGTATGTGTATGGGCTGAGTCAACCAACTGCTTTATGACAGTCATCAACAGTCCATGGAAAGCTAAATTATTAGTAGACATGCTCAGCCAAAGCCTGATACCACATGAGTGGTCTCTCAGCTTGCTGGCAGCATGAACATTGTTCTGTTGCTGGGGGAAGCCTAGCTAAAAGCAGCACATCCTCAAGAAATACCATGTATAAAAGTGCCTTCTCCCTAATTCCTCCACTAGAGAAATGCCCAGAGATGTTGTAATCCATAAATGGCCTTCTGGAGTCCTTTACACTTCTTCTTTATTCCTGTATTTGTGAGATTTATACAGAAAGCTGAACACTACAAGTACAGTGTCAATCTCATAGACCCACTTTAACCTTAAAGTCTGGTTCCCCTTGCTAATGCATTAACTGCTGAAGAAACCTTTCCAAATGAAGCCCTTGAGGACATTGCTTTCTCATCCCTCAGGCAAGCCCCATCCTGATCTTCACTCTTAAATCTAACTGCATCTAGATCTTCCCTCTTAAATTTAACTGCTTGTTTTTTCTTGTTCATTAATGGTCAGAGATCCAGTCTATCCATCCAGAGTAGCTCAGATTTTCACACCTACATAGAAGCACAGCTCCAGAAAAAAATTATAAGAGTAAATTAACTTCTTTCTCTGTTTGGGCCTGGTGCAAGGAGCTACATTCTTCTGCTCTCCTTCCTGTACTGTCAATCTTAGAGTAAGCATCTATTGTTGCTAATTTGTGTCAAGTTCTAGAAGTTCCATTGTCTGTGATAAACTCTGAATTTTATTTTGAATTCTCCTATGCCTCCTGGCACTTCTAATCTTATTTTGTGTGTGTGTGTGTGTGTGTGTGTGTGTGTGTGTGTGTGTGTGTGTGTGTGTGTGTGTGTGTGTGTGTGTGTGTGTGAGTGTGACAAAGCCTTATGGTATTTTCCTCCCTTACTTTTGACTAACACTCCTAATATTCATTAGGAGTCCAACTAAATTGTCACTTAGATTATTTAGTTTTCCACTGCGTGTTTCCATAATTTTAGAAAAAACATTTTAGTAATTGATGGCTTTCTCTTCCTTCTTTGGTATATTTGGATTCACTTCTCTGTGTCTGTTATTTGAATTCTTGGGAAAATGTTGACTTATTGCAAGTTTAATACTTCTACTGTAAAGAATTTTACCTAAGCACCAGCTGAACTAAGATAAAAAATAACCTTCCTATGAGCTTTATAACCACTTTAAAACTGACATTGTTTAGTCCCCAAAGGGCTGCCCTTTGACTATTTTTACTACCTTTTATAAAAGCTTGCATCTCCAAATGAATTTTTAAGAAATGTTAATGAGATGATTATTTGTAATGTACCATTTGATATCACTTCTGTCCTGAAAGGCAAAGGAGCAGATGTGACTTGAATCCATCTACAACCCCTTTTTCTCATTTTGCATATGGAGTCAGGGTGTCACTTCAACAGTGACAAACAACTAGTGCCAAGATTTATACTGCCAGGTGGCTAGCCCTGCCACAGTAGTTCTTCCACACCACACACTTGCATGCACATTCATACCCATGGCCAATTTAGTGCGTCCAGTCCACCTACTGCATGTCTTTGGAATGTGGGAGGAAACTGGAACACTTGGAGGAAACCCACACAGACATGGAGGATATGCAGACTCCACACAGAAGGCATCCCAGCCGAGAATCAAACCAGGGAGCTTGTGAGGTGACAACACTATCCTCTGCACCACTGTATCACCAATATGCAACTTGAATCTTTGTTAGAGAAATACATTTTGTGGTACATTATGGAAAGAATAAAAATAACATAAATGATCTATTCAAACCTAAAAATCACAGCATTATATATTTATATTTTGAGAGATTTGAAATCTGTTACTCTGAAAAGAACTCGTGGCTACACTTTTATTATAAAACAATAACAAAGCACATCTAAGATCCTAGAATTCAATCCAGAGCCTGAAGAGATGTAAGATTTTCACCTCCAGCACAAGTTAAAAAAAGAAGCAGTAAATGGTTAAAACAATAAAATCTCCAAAAATTCTGTCAGTACTAGAATCTGACAAAGTAATCCATGGAATTGTTTACCTCCAGATACACTCTTTTGCTTTACTCCAGAGTAACTGCATAGTATTAATTTTCTGTAGCTACTGAAATATGTAAACAACTTAAAGAAAACAATAAACAGCAATGATCGAGTAAAACAGCCAGATGAGTGCTTCCGCCTTTTGAGTAAAAACAAAATGAAAACTCCAGCAAAGCTAGAACTTCCCATAAGTGACCTCCCAAACCTCTTGTATCAGAGACACATAGGATATATGCAAATTATCCTTATGAACATCAGGTGTTTCAGCTAATCCAATAAGTGACCTCCCAAACCTCTTGTATCAGAGGCACATAGGATATATGCAAATAATCCTTATGAACATCTGGTGTTTCAGCTGAAACATGTGATGTTCATAAGGATCATTTGCATATATCCTATGTGCCTCTGATACACGAGGTTTGGGAGGTCACTTAATGGAAGTTCTAGCTTTGCTGGAGTTTTCATTTTGATTTTACTGATTGGTTTTTCATTGATCTTCTCACTCATTGTTTTAGCCTTTTGAGTAAAGGATTTTTAAGCTCTAAAACAAGTTTATTTTAGATATCTGTGTAATAGTCTGAAAAACAAACACATTGTATCTGCAAGGTGAAAAACAAATACTTTGTATCTGCAAATTGGAGGAAGATCTCCCAGAGGGTGTGAGGTAGACTATGGAGAAAAAATGGCCAATTACTTCTTGAGTCTGTCCTTGTCTATAAAGTTTCAGCTACTACTACTAAAACACTCTTTAAAAATGCAAAACATTTATCTTGAAGAAAATAGCTCCATGGATTACTTTGGAGAAGCCCCGCCCACTTTAGTAACAGGTGTTAACCCTGACCTTGTTCTTTCCATAACACTATCAGTATTCAGACAAATTTGCACTGAATATGTGGTAGGGTTAAGGGTAGTACATTGGAAAAGGAAATATATTTTCTTTCACGGTTTAGTGTTGTTTGTTAGTATAATGAACAATAAACGTGTTTTTGCAGATTTTTTGTGTCGATCATTTAACATGTCAGCCATTCATTATATAATTTTATATACATACGTGTATGTTTGTATATGTGTATGTGTGTGTGTATACATATATATATATATATATATATATATATATATATATATATATATATAGATGGGTATACTTCATATAACCAAAATTTCATTTGACTGAAATTCATTTGACTGAGACCAAAACACTGAAAGTTCAAAAGACTGAAAACTCATTTGACTAAAACTCATAACACTGACACATTAAAGTAAAAGGTATATGCCCTTTTCCCCACTGTAGTGTGATCCTGGAGTTAGTATATATATATATATATATATATATATATATATATATATGTATATATATATATATATATATATATATATATATATATATATATGTATATATATAGATGGGGGCACAGCACTAGTTTAGGTAAATATTGTTTTCTGCAAAGAGTTATTCATTGCAGTTATAAATATCCATGTGTATGGTTTGAAATGTATAAAGTATGTGGGGGCTTCTCCCCCCACCCCCTAACTATATATACTAACTCCAGGATCACACAACAGTGGGGAAAAGGGCATATACCTTTTACTTTAATGTGTCAGTGTTATGCGTTTCAGTCAAATGAGTTTTCAGTCTTTTGAACTTTCAGTGTTTTGGTCTCAGTCAGATGAATTTCAGTCAAATGAAATTTAGGTCATATGAAGTAGACCCACACATATATATATATATATATATATATATATATATATATATATATATACAAAAGTTGATTTTTCTCTCTGATGCAGTAACCTGGGAATTATATCCTCCAAAGATACAGCAGTAGGACAACATCCTAAATCTTTCATCCCCTCCCACATTGTCATTCTGGCTACTTATAGGGTAAGACATTTTTGGAGGGAACTATATAAGCAGCCAGAATGGCTAAAAATCTTCAGGATGTTCTTGCCCTAAACCAGAAATGTGGAAATTATCTTGAAGTTAACTAAAATATAAATAACAAAATTGAACTATCTATCCCACTACAGCTATATACAACAAAAAAGGGATGGTAGGTACATATGGCTACTGCACCAGTGAAGAATTCCAGCATCTACTCCTATGGTAAGTTCAACTTACATTACTATATTATGTTCACCATTCTCTCTGCTGCAGTAGCCTGTGGGTAGACTGCCATGACTTATCCTATATGGGAGAAGAAAGGAGAAGGATCCATGTTCCCCAGGAGAAATATCCTAGCAAAGCCTTCTCTGGACCTGAAAAAGAGAAATCCAGTTTGTGTGCTTTGTAATTGTATGAATACAGGGAGTCAAACCCTCAAACCCTTTCCAGTATGCCATCGTAGAAGTTGAGGCTCTTGTAGAATGTGCTTTAACACTGTTTAGTTTGTGTCCTTTTTTGTATGCACTGTTTGTTTCTTAGGGTAGTTCAGTAGGTAGTTTCTGGTGGGGGTTGACTTTGCTTTCATGTGAGCCAGCCTATCTTAGGTGTTTAGCTATTAGCCAACACTCCTGTTTTATCTGATAGCCTGAGGTGTATTCTCTGTGTGGTACTTCTGCAAAGACTTACATTTCTCTGACTCTGCGCAGAGCTGATAAAGCAGAGTTTATTTCCTGGCTGTGTTGGATTCTACAACCATCTGATATATAAGCCGATAAGTATACTTTTTTTGCACTTGTTTTGTACCATACAGCATTTATATATTTGCTTTGTTGTTTGTATCCTTTTTTTTGTCTGCACTGGTTGTTTTTTCCGCCCTACCGCCCAAGTGTTATTGTACTAAAACTTTGTGGCTTTGGAATTCCCCACCCCTGCTGTTAATTTGATTTTGGACACTCCTGCTTGTCCCATCTCATTTTTAGGTAGGAGTACCCCCTTGCTTCTTTGATCTTGAACTCTCCTCCCTGTCCTTTCTCATCAGCTCAGTGTACCGAGTACCACAAGACCATTTTGGAAGGCCCTTAGTTCCTTATTCTTGTACTATTTTTTGTTTCCGCTCTCTCCACTTAAAAAAAAAAGAAAAAAATTTTTTTACACTTTCTTCAGCTGCTTTTTACTGTGATTGCATTCTTTCTACTTTATTACCTTATTTTTGCTGTGTGCTCTTAAGTGTTCAAGTACTTTTATTCTGCTGCATTTATTGCTGCTTGTTAGTAGCCTGATTAAATGTATCTGTTATTCTGGCATCTTAGTTTTGGTTTTAGCACTTGTGCTTCAGGCCAGTTTCTTTACATTTAACAAGGTTATTGTGATCTACACTCTTGTGGACAAACCCTTATCAAAACCCTCTCTCCATAAGACTGCCCAAGCATTCAGAACACTATGTCTGGGCAGTTCCCATCATTTTCTCCTGCCAGCCTGGTCGACATGGGCATACTGTGGCAGTGTAGCAACTGCCTCATGTTTACTGACAGCCCTCTTCTTCTAGCACATAATTCTTTTACATGCAAGAAATGCATGTACATCAGTAACCTGAAGTCCATGCTCTCTCACGCCACAGTCAGTAACCCTGACAATTAGCAAATTGCCAGCAGAAACACCATACCACACACATCACATAGCCAAGCACAACACACACACACACACACACACACACACACACACACACACACACACACACACACACACACACACACACACACACACACACCTATGCAGAGGTCTTCAATAAAAACTTACTTAAACAGCAGAGACTTCTAAAACACACTCACAAACTCTCCACACACAACACCAAACACATCTCACACAGCACACACCAGTGTCTCATAAACAGTCCTTAGGGCAAAACAATAAACCATCACAGCCCTCAAGACATAACAATAAACCAAACATGCTAGTCATTGGTGACTCAATTTTTAGACAAACCAATGTCCCCCTCACCAGGGTCCACAAGGAGAAAGTCACGATCAGTTGTCTGTCTGGTGCCAGAATCCGATACATCACGGATGCACGTAAGTCTTTCCACAGCAATTACAAGTACATGTTTGTCATTGTCCATGTTGGTGTGAATGATTTGAGATATACCTCTCTGGACTATATAAAGAGAGACATGATTGAGCTCTCAGAGTATGTGTCCCAGGCAGGTATGACCCTAGCCGTAAGCAGCATCTTACCTTCACCAAGAATGATACCACAACACCATCAAAAAATAATTTACTTCAACAATTGGCTTAGTTTCTGGTGTCATTCCAAGGGGATCCGGTATCTGTCTGCGTGGGATGACATGGTCGACTGTCCTCGATGCTTTGCCAGAGATGGCCTCCACCTGTCACTACTGGGTTTCCGGATCCTAGCCAGGGCTCTCACCTCCCCTATTGTGCTTTTTTTAGGCAATGTCCCAAAGACAAGTCTTCCAACATAAAAGATCTGTCAAAAGGCAAATTGAAGGTCATGCAGCTTAATGCTAGGAGCCTTAACCTGAAAATGCACTGTCCTTGCACTGGAAGATGCCACTGTCTGTGTGGTCAAACTTTGTTCAGAGCTGCGGAGAGCACCCCTGCCTTACCAGGCTGTATGTTATTCCACACATTCCGTCCCCAAAATGAGGTCAGGAAGACTAAAGGTGATGGAGTCTCTATATTCATTAAGGACAGGCACACCTCCAGACTGGTTTGTCAGCATGATGCACTAGAACTACTCCAGGTGCAACTGACAGTGGGAAAGACACCCATCCAAGTTATAGCCAGCTATAGTCCTCCCTCCATGATTTAGGACACCCATTCCTCTTACCTGGATCTACTTGACTCCATTAAGGTACACTGTAACACCCTGATCCTTGGTGACTTCAAATACCCCACCCTAGACTGGGTGAACTATTCCTGTAGTAGTGCACTCACTCAACAATTCCTTGACTTCATCATTTCTAACACGCTAGACCAGCTCATCTCATCCCCACAAGGGGAGATAACATTCTGGACTTGGTTCTCACCAACATGGGAGACTGCTACACTACTCCATAGTAAGTTCTTCCCTGGTGAAATCAGATCATCGGACTGTCTCATTCGAAGTTTCTGTCCCTCCCAAACCTCCCCAACCATAATCAAGCCTAAAATCTTCTAACAAGCTGACTACAACCTCCTAAGGGAGTGTATCTGTAGCTTCACACCACTGTCCCCCCCAGAGGATGCAGACATCTCTGCTGAACAGTATGCCAATGCAGTATACAAGCACCTATACATGGACTCTTCCATACCCAGCAGAACTAAAACCTGCTCCTCAAGGAAACACAAATCTGTTTGGTGGACATCCTCTATTAACAGGCTTTACAACAAAAGGAAGAAATTGCTGTCCAAGGGTAAAAAGGAACATATTCCAAATTGTAAAAACTCCTTCCTTAGCCTCAACAAGCAAATTAGATCACTAATGAAAGCCTCCAAAGCCAATTATGAATCAAAACTAGCCTCCGAAATGAAGGGAAACCACAAAGACTTCTTCATTTACATCAGGAACCTCCATGGCAAAGCCCAGGTTTGTTCCAAATTAGTACTTAACAGTATTAATTACACCGATCATGTTGACTTAGCCAACCTGCTAGCAGATAGGTTCAGTGCAATTTCCCCCCACCCTGTCCCCCCAAAAGGCCCTTTTGACATCCTTGATACTTGTCCTGCACCTCACATCTCTGTAGATCAAGTACTAAAGGCCCTATCCAAAGCAAAAACATAGCTTCCATGGGACCTTATAGTATCCCAGGCTGGTATTCTACACCATCTCCAGCAAGAATTGGCTTTGCCATTGAGCACCCTATTCAACCACAGCCTAAGTACAGGCTTCATTCCAGCAGAGTGAAGAACTGCCATTGTCATCCCCTTGCACAAAGGTGGTGCCATTACTGACCCTGGAAACTATCTCCCCATTAGCTTGACAAGTTTAATCTGTAAAGCCATGGAGCGTATTATTATGGATCTCATAAACAAGGACATAGGCAATCTCTAAGCACTTGACCACACCCAGTTTGGATATGTCAAGGGCAGATCTTGCCAGTTGAACCTGGATGACTTCTTTGAGACTGTCACCAAGGCCCTGGATGAGGGAAAGTCAGTACATACAGCTTACCTTGCTTTGGCCATGGCTTTTGACACAATCCTTAACTCAGGCATCATCGAAAAGCTAACACAACTTGGCTTAAATCCCTATCTCATCAGGTGGGTGGCCAACTGTCTCACTAAAAGGGCCCTCAAAATTGAAATAGGTGCCTCCACCTCCAATAGCAGACTTGTCACTAGTGGAGTTCCCCAGGGATCTGTCCTGGGACCCCTACTGTTTGGCATCTACTTCTCAGAGGTCCAGGCAAAGACAAAAGGCCTGTGGCTGACCAAGTTTGAGGATGACTGTAAGTTGGGTGCTGTCATTGACTCCCCAGATGATGATGTTAACATACTGTAAGAGGGTCTCACAACAACTAATGACTGATGCCAATGGCATGGCCTCAGGCTAAATGCAAAAAAATGTATCATCATACCATTCAGCAAAAAGACGGCCCCTACTGATTACCACATAAATGGCAACCCCCTAAGCACACAATCTGTGGTGAGAGACCTGGGCACTCAGGTTGATAACTACTTCATATTCGACCATGATATAGCGGCAGTGGTCAGAAAAGCCTTTTACTTGGTTCATCTTATAAGTAAAGGGATTGCTTCCAGAAAAAGGAGGTTATTACCTCTCCATACTCCTCCCTCATTAGACCAATAATTGAGTATAGCAACACATATGTACCTCTCCAAACATCTGTACCAACTGGAAAAGCCACTGAAATACCTCATAAAGAGAATCCATGGCCTCCAACACTTGTCCTATAAGGACAGGCCCAAATGGGTGGGAGGATGGCATAATGGTTAAGGTGTTTGATTCTCACATGGGATAATTGGCCCACAATGGTAACCTAAAACCTAAACCTATAACCTATAAAATCACCATCACTCTATTCGGTATCATACAGATTGCTCAGGGGTGATCTGTGTCTCGCCTACAAGGCAATCTCGGACCCTGCCCTATTAGAGATGCTCCATATCCATAAGTCTAACTCCTCACACATTACCCACTCGAAAGGCCTTAATCTGTTATGCGACATCAACAAAATCTACTGGAGAGACAGGTTTGTCTCCCAGAGGCTGCCCCATCTCTGGAATACATTTCCCATACATGTCAAACAGAGCACTTCGCTGACTCTCGTCAAGCGCAACCTTGATAAGTGGATGGGAAACCACAAATTTGTCCCAGGGATTTCACCTGTGTCCCTCATTGACAAGGATGACAGGTGCTGACTGAGGTTTATTTTGGGGATAAACTCTTGGCTAGGCTTGTAAGAGCCCCAGTGCCATTAGCCTAGTAACCTCCTATGATCCTATGAAATTAATTTGCCATGATGAAAATAACAAAACACAATAGTGGAAGACAGCCACCTGGAACTAGTCTGTTTAGACACTTATTGACCTTTCTTAGTCCCAGCATAGGAAATAAATAGCTGGTTAGTTTTCCTGAAGGACTTAGTTCTGTCAAGATAGTACCTGAGTTGCCTATGCTCATCCAGAGTGTTTAAAATCTTTTCTGCCTTGTTTTGGGGCTCTGAATAGAAAACAGGGAGATTGATGGTCTGATTCAACATGAACTGAGTTGCCTATGCTCATCCAGAGTGTTTAGAATCTTTTCTGCCTTGTTTTGGGGCTCTGAATAGAAAACAGGGAGATTGATGGTCTGATTCAACATGAACTTTGAAACTACCTTGGGCATGAAAGAGGGATTTGCGTGTAGAGTGACCCTGCCTTTGTGAAATTCCAGACAAGATTCTCCCACCACCAGAGCATGCAATTCAGATACCTAACTTACACGTCTGACTAATAAGAGCAGTTTTCTAAATGATTATCTTTATGTCAGCCAGACAGACAGGTTCAAAAGGTGACATACTCAATTAATCCAGCAAAAAAACTGAGACCTCAAAAGGAGAAATCTGTCTACGAGGAGGTCTCAGATGTAGACCTCTTTTTTTTTAGAAACTGTTTTACTATAAACAGAGAGAAAAGAGGGGGATCCATGGGAAGATGTGTTGAAATGGCTGCAAGATGAACCTTTACAGCAGAATAAGTGAGGCCAGAGGATAGTAGCTCTCATAAATATTTGAGCAGCAGTGGTACAAAATGCCTGATAGGTCCTTAGTCATTGGCTAGACACCAACTAGAAAATCTCTTCCACTCCCGAATATATGATTTGCTAGTAGCAGTCTTTGTTGCATCCTTCAGTACCTGCTACACATCATGAAAGGTACCTAAAAGGTATCAGAATTGAATCATCCAGGCAGTTAGTTGAAGTTGTTTAATGTCAGAATGTATCAAATTCCCCTTTATTGTGTGAATAGATCCAGTCTGTGAGGAAACTTGTGGTAATTGCCCCTGGCCATTTCCATGCAAAGAGAGAACCAATTTTGTCTGGGCTAGAAGGGAGTCACCACAGTGATTTCTTGAGAGTCTTCCTGAGTCTTTACAGTTGCAGTGGATATCATTGGATATGGTGAAAATGCATATAGAAGCATCCCTTACCAAGGGATATGAATGAGTGTGTGTGTGTGTGTGTGTGTGTGTGTGTGTGTGTGTGTGTGTGTGTGTGTGTGTGTGTGTGTGTGTGTGTGTGTGTGGCATGTGTCCAGAATGGATTCCCTTCAGAAGATGGAAGTTTCAAAACTTCAAACTTCAAAAGGCATATACCGGTATGCAAATCTTTGTAGGGATCTAGAAGATTGAAGTTTTGAAACTTTGAAAATTCTGAATGGAGATCGCTGCACAGCGCAGAATAGCATATTTACCATTTTCCTCACTGTAGTGTGATCTCATAGTTGGTATATTTATTTAGCAAGAGGTTTGGGGGGGTGCAGGTGGACTTGCCTCTTGCAAAAATGTAAATAAAATGTTTTTATTTTTTGTTTTATTTAGTTTTCGATGTTTCAAAACTTCGATCTTCTAGTCTCGACCTTTTGAAGTTGGAAGTTTTGAAACTTCGAGCTTTAGAAGTAGATCTGTCCAGAATACATAGCTAATTAGGTGCTAGTACATCAAAAGTATATACACACTTAGTCTCAGTAAACAGATGTTCTGGACATGTGCTGCATTTTCTAGCCTGAGCAAAAGTCATATCATGACCACTCCTAATGGAAACCAAGTGTAATACAACAATCTAGAATGTCACTGGGAAATAATGAATGACTGTATATAGCTATATCTGAGAGCTGTTAACCAAACTTTTAGGTAATTGTGTTTATGTACTCAGATACAAAATTTGCTTATGAACTCACTTCCTCCCTTCAGGATTTCAGTGCATCTCAGTACTGAGATTAACCCCAGGAAGTCATTGATCTTGTTGGCAGCAACTTGCTGCAAGGCTTGTGCTGCAGTCATTCTATACTCTTCCTTAATCCTCTAAGAGAAGGAATGTTAATTATTCTGTGGTTGTAACTCTCAGAGCTACTGCAAGTTCACTAACAGGATGGAGATGTATGTTTTGTTCTTTCTTGTCCTTTTTGTGGAAAGGCCCTAAAGCTTAGCCACAGGAGCTATGGAAAATGGTCTGTTCTCTTCACTTTTTATTACACTTCTAACCTTCCATACTGCCCTGACTACACATTGTATAGGTTAATTGCTGCAGTGGCTTTGTCTAGTTGAAGAACTGAATTAAGACATACATTGTGGAAAGGTATATGCCATGGTCTCTAGAGTGTAATTAAAAAAACGTAAAAAAATAAATCTAAAAAAAAATATTTACAACATTGCATACTATTGGTAAGCTTGCTTATGGTCATGATTTGACTGGGTACTGACACATTATGTGTGTGTTTATGCTCCAGTTTTTTAAACCTAAATATTGAACATGCTCTAAGTTACAATAATTAATTAATCTTATTTTGGTAAATTTCAGAATACTGATGGGTGCCCAAGATTCTATTAATGTGTATGCATTGATGGTATAGTCTATTGTAAATGTACTACCTTAATGAGAGACTTTAATTTATTTGAGTTTATTGATGCTTTTTCATGCTGTTGCTTTGCATAGTAGTTGCGCTAAAATGTTTTGTTTATTGTTATTTTCCTGGCATTAAGAAATACTACTTAAGAAAAGCATTAAAGTTTTGAATAAAATTATGTTTTGTAGGCCTCCCTGAGTACATTAAAAAAGGCTATTGCTGGATTTGTGGTTATGTCAGAAGAGATGGAAAAGGTATATAACAGCTTTCTGGACAACCAAGTGCCAACACTGTGGGCCAATGCAGCATACCCATCTCTAAAACCTTTAGGAGGATGGGTAAAAGATCTTGCTCTAAGGACAGCATTTATAGATGTAAGTACTGCGTAGTGAGGAGTGCAGTTCAGAATAAGGTAGTTATGTTTTAATAATTGTAGGAAAACATGTTTTATATACATATATATATATATATATATATATATATATATATATATATATATATATATATATATATATATATATAAATGTAACAAGATGAAATGTACATGTATGCCTACTTTGTTTGTAAAGAGTTGAAAAATGGATCACTTGTGTTATTTGTTTGGAATTCACCTCAATGGTTGAGTGAAATTATTCTCACACAGTGCATCCATTTGAGGTATGGTATATCATATGTCATGTCGGCTGTTCATCTACCAGTGAAACAAAAGTATCCTTTTTTAGAACCATGGTACTGTTCTGATGCTAAACGTTGCAGCTTCACCCATAATTTTTTTTGTTTATTGCTTTTTGTGTGAACATTGCATTATCCTAATATGCAGCAATTCACATAGCAGACACTTTACTTTTAAGAAGAGCAAGTAGGATAAAGCATTAAATGGCAATTTACAGAAGAACTGATTATTTCAAAATGACATATAGTTGTATGAACACCTCTGTGGGGATCAGAGGATCCTGTGCTCATACAGGTAAATAAATATATAATCCAGTAACAAAAGGCAAAGCACGACCATCCATATAAAACAGGGGTTATTACATCAAGCTTTCGAGTTGAAACTCTTTTTCAACTAACTAAACCTAATTTGTTAGAAAACCTCATTAAAGACAATAATCAACTTAATGATGCCTAACAAATTAGGCTTAGTTATATTAATTGTATTATTTATACAAATTGTATAATTATATAATGTGTTTATGAGTTATGTTATGTGATTGGCTGGTGTTGTATATTTATTCTGTGGTTTTAATGTATTGATTCATTCTTGAAAAAGAGTTTCAGCTCTAAAGCTTGATGTAATAAACCCTGTTTTATATGGATGGTCATACTGTGCCTTTTGTTACTGGATTTAATTTTGTGTTGGTTCACCAGTACATTTAGCTGTTCCACATCTGTTTTTTGGACTTTGTTGACTAAATATATAACATAGCTCAGAACTCTGAATTCAGGGAGGTACTTAGAGATGATGTGTCAAAGGGATGATTCTGGGATCGCTTTCTCAAGACATCTAAGCATTCTTTGCCAACAGTCTGTCAGTCAGTCAGTACTGTTGTCAGTCTACTGAATTGTATTCTGGCAATGCCAGTGACAGCTGTTCATTGACATTTTGGTGCAATTATAGGTTCATAGGTTCATACTAGGCTATCTGCCCATTTTAAATTAATTTTGTCTAACAGTATCAAGATTCCAATGAGGACTCTGCCAAACCTGGACTGGGATTTTATTCCAGAGGGCGGTATGCCATAACCGGGCAGCATATGGCATCTGTTTGAGCCATCCCAAAGGGGCATTATACTCAATTATGGGCCTGACTCCTCTGATCTAGATGTGAATCCCTTCATGATTAGGTGGGCTATATAAAATGTTTGTCAAATGATCAACTTGGGTCCAGGCCATGGCTCTGGGGAGGATGCTTGTGTGGTCAGCCACAGTCCTTCTGTGTTGGCCTGTACCTCCAAGAAATATATAACCACCTTCCTTGACCAGGTTTAAGAGGCAGGATCTGCCAAACTGTAGGATCCAGTGTCTGTAGGTCCCTGATATCTTTATTTATCAGGTCCATGATGATCCTTTCCATAGCTTTGCAGACCAAGCTAGTCAGGCTTATGGGGCGATAGTTTCCAGGATCCCACTGTTGCTGTATGCCACTCTTGTAAGGCTGAGATTGAACAGTAGTTTTATGTTTGGATTTAGCTCTTCTTGGAATTCATGACACCATCTGGTCCATTGATGCTTTGTTTTTTTTTTTTTTTTGGGGTGGATCTGGCCTGAGCATCTGAGATGGGGCAGGGGGCACACTGGGACTGGGATAGATATTTGCCTTGGGGAGGGGGGGGGGGAAGTTTTTCTGCTGACCCTGTCAGCGAGGATGTTGGCAAATGTGTGGGTTGTGGGTGTATTTTGTCATTTTGGACTAATTCTTCTGAGCATATCTGGGGAAACCAGGTTCCTAACATAACATAAAAAGAAAGCCTTGTGATTATCCTAGTGTCCTGTGCAATTTTTTCTCTCAAAGCTGGCCTCAGACAATTTTATGAGTGCCGTAGTTTTTGCTAATACTGATCAGAGATGCCTTCCCTTTTGGGATTTTGCTCTATCATGTAGTAGCTTCCTCCTTCTATTGTATAGTTTGTTTAATGATCCATGCATTCCTGAAGGTGTTCATAGAATGCATTTATAAAGCTGGTCTGGAGCATAGAGTTCCCATGTTGGTGATGAAGTGGTAACAAGTTATGAACTGTTATCACTCTGATACTCAGTCTTGGTTAAAAGATGGGCATAGCAGGCTTTACTACACAACTTGTTTTCTACTTATGTGCTATATACCACTTTTAGCTGTCTTGATACAGGTTACAGGATAGATGAATAATTAAATATAAATATATAAATGGGTAAAGAAATTATTGTACCCAATCTCTTCAGACAGTGCAATCTGCCTTTCCTGCTACACACATTCACAAATACAGAATCATTCTGATCACTGTGGCACAGTTATTCTAAAATCAACTACTTTACCACAGACATAGAATCATCAATTTCCAATTAATAAGTGAATTATTCATTCCAAAGAGCTTCCCTGAAGTAGACAACAAAGGGAAACCAGCAGCAAATGGTCCACCATGTAGATTCATGCTTCTTTTTACAGACTACATAGACATGCCAATGCAACATTTTGTGCTGAGTTGTTCTTTTCATTTCTTAATTTAAGAAAATTATTACCATCCTCATCATCAACACATTTCATAAGCCATCACACAAATTCCCTTTTTAAACACTACATAGCTTTTATTTAACTGAATTATAAGGGAAAACAAAATCAGCCACCTCTGGAAGGGACTCAATATAGTTTATTTAAATATGTTACGTTGGGGTACAATACTGATCTACATGGATCTTTGTCAACTTAGCCCAACAGGGGTGACTGTTTAAGTGACTTACTCAGCATTGCAGAGTGGGAAAATAAAGCCTGATGAAATCAAATCCCACACCACCACCAGAAGCAGCAGACATACAATAACTGCCAGACTGTTTCTGCTCACATAGCTGAACTAATAGTTCTATAGGACAGTACAGGTCAAGCTTCATCTTTGACCCTTTAACAGAAAGCTCAGGAAAAGGCAAAGTCCACCATTCTTAACTCTTTAGACATATATAGCCTGGGTCCAGGATAGGCCACTAATTACAGGCAGCCAAAATAAAAATCACTGTCACCATCTAAAACCACATAGACAAGGAAACCTGCATTTATGCACCTTTCAGAGACATTTTGCACGGTCAGCTATCCAGTGCTGGCTAGAAGACTGTCATACTGGTATCTTACCAGATACCCTTTTTTAATGTTAAACTACATTAAGGAAAGATCATTGAAAGCTTAGTGACACACGGGTTTGTCTGATGAAAGGTATTTCTTAGATGAAGTTCCAAAAAAATGCATATTTGGGCCAACACTTTTAGTAATTTATGTCAACAAAATGTGTCTTTTGGGTAGCAATAATCATCTTTAATGCACTGAAAATTACGGTGGTCTTCTACTTTAACTATTTGTAAAAATCGGAGGAAAAATATGCAAAGACTTTGTAATGCTGCAGGATTGACTATCAACAAGCAAATGCATCATAAGTTATGCAAAGTCAAATATTTGCGTTGGATCAGAGAACATTGTCAGATGACAGCAAATCCCACATCAGGGTTATAGGTGTCACCGAGAGCCATAAAAACAGTAATTTATGTTAAACACCTTGTTGTATGGTATACCCGGAGTCTACTACATGTCCTTAAGACACATTTGTTCAAGACACACATCCCCACTGCCATTTGCTTGTTTTGCATGTGCTCTAACTCCCAGTAACTCATGTCTCGTAACTTAACTATTCCTATCAGAACCCTGATCTAAACCCTAAAACTCTCACCCATTGCCTAACCTTAAAGTCCCCCATAACTCCCTAAACCTAAAATCATCTTCCACATCCCATCCACAGTCTCTCCCCGAACCTAAAATGTCCACCCCACTCAACCTGAAAATCCCTATCATTTCCTGAACCTAAAAACCCATTCTTCCTCCCCTTCTGAATCACTCCATGAACCTAAAATCCCCTTCCCACCCCATCCATGATCTTTCCTTAAAACTAAAACACTTGTCCCCATCCTTAACTCTAAAGTACACACTACACTCGCTGTCTCTCTCCCTAAACCTACAGCACCATCCCAGCTCCATTACCCCACTTCTGTGGTTCACAGCAACCACTTGCTTCCATTCATCTTCTATGATACATACAGAAGGTGCAGCAACTGCATTGCTGAACTCATATTCGGGTTAAAACATGAGCAGCTGCTTAGATGAGATTACAGCCATTCAAGTCCCTGGCTGTGAGTTACTAGTATTTAAGCAGCTGGGGCTCAAGCATTTGTATAATACCCATATACCTAGAAATATTCTGTAACAACTACTTGAAAGGTCAAACTGTATCAGGGTGCAGTAGTGACTAAGGCAGTATCTCACTGCTGAAGCTAAACGTAAGACAGCCACTGTAATACTTTCCCCATCTCTTGGTTGATGCTGTTAATTTACTTCTTCTTCTGGCTTTTTCCCGGTTAGGGGTCGCCACATCAGATCACCTGTCCGCTCATGATTGGCAGTGGAGTTTCACAGTGTCGAGTTGCCAGCCCGGCGCCCAACCTTCCACAGAAGGCACACACATGCACACACTCACACCTAGGGCCAATTTAGAGTGTCCAATCTACCTACAGCATGTCTCCTAATCTAAAAATAGTAGACATGTTCTTTGTTGTGTACAACAGAATGGTTAAGAAGAAAGCTAACGTACCCTCCAGTTCTTATCACTCTATAAATCAGCTCTTCTGAACATGGATGCCAAGCATGTCTGTGCTTTCCTTTCCTTTTATCCTGCTTACCTTTGATATAAATTTCATTATATATTACTCTGTATAAGTGAAAATCCATCAAGTTGATGGCAGCTCATGGCAACCTATGGATAGTATTTTGAATCATCCACAAAATTTTCATGGCAGGGATAACAGAAATACGTTGCCTGGCCTTTCTATCAGCTGACTATCAAAACAGTCCAAGTCATGTCTTGAACCCAGGTCTTCTGCAGTGTTTGCTTTGCCTCTTTGCCCTGATAAATGGCATAATTTTGTGTTACGCAATGGGTGAGAATCATAAACATTGGAAGATTCATCTTTTCTATTCTCTTTGTGTTAATCTGAAAGCGGGTAAACTGGTATTCATAACTGCCTTTCCTCAAAAGTTTCCAGAGTAGTAATTTCAGTTTTATCAGTAATATATGTGTAGCTTTCTCAGAATAGATCACTGTGAGAATTCTTTTTTTGGAACATTGTTAGTATAACCAGTTTTTACGTACATATGTATGTACTAGTCTGTTGATTGGTGAGGATTTTAAAAGCCTAAACTTACATTCCCATGATAGTGTTTACTATTATGTTTTGCAGATGAATAACCCAGAGGCGGGCAAAGCAAGGATATGTTAAGACATTTACTTGTTACTCCTATCCATAAGGGACATGGGTGCTAAACCGAGGGGGGTTGTGGTTCCCATCCATCCATCAATCCATCCTCAACCCCTTTATCTCATTTTGCATATGGGGTTGGGGTGTCACTTCAGCAGTGACATTCATTACAAGCCAGGGTTTACACCACTGGGTGGCAAGCCCTGCCATGGTAGTTCATTAGTACCACTCACTCACAAACACACTGTCACCTATGGCCAATTTAGAGTGTCCAATCCACCTACTCATGCCTTTGGAATGTGGGAGCAAACCATAGTTCCCTTCCATTTGACTAAATTACATACAAACAGAGTAAGAAAAGTACTTCACTTTAGGCAAAGTAGAAAACAGTTCCACGGAAAAGATACTCTCTGATACATACCTGTCTCCAACATATTCTATTTATGCTACAAATGAGATTGAGATGCCTTGAGTAGGTATTCACACTACTATTGGACTTGAGAATGTATAATTAAGCTGACAGGATGGAGTCTGTTGAGGCTGTATACCTGAGGCAGAGGTTATCTCTTAGCCTGTATGATACCAAAAAAGGGGCAAGGCTTTGAGATGGTCTGCATATTTTTTATGATTTATGCCGTTGATTTCTGTAGTGAGAAGGCATTGTAGTTGCTCCATTTGTGATAAGTGTTTGGATAGGTATGGACTGGAGCACTATATTCAATGATCGGCCTGATGAGAGCCAAATACTGTGAACTGATTACATACCTAGACCTGAATACCATACCTTTAGATATAAGCTTTGTGATGAGAAAAGATTTCCTTATAATAGTGGATATGTGGTGATCAAAGTAAAGTTTTTGTCGACATAGGTTCTAAGACCCTGACTACAAGATCAGCTTTCAGGATATCATTATACATTTCTTGGGATTTAGTTTTAGTCCATGGTTTTGACACCAGCTACTTGTTTGGGAAAGACCATCTTGAAAGACTTTGGTGTCCTCTTGGGAGTTTATGATGGCACCAAGTTAACATTTGCCTGCAGCCTTGGTCTGCCATAAACCCTTAACATTTGCTTTGACTACCGAGAAGTAATGGCAAAGAGGAGTGTCCCAAGGACTGAACCTACATGTTCACCATAAGTGACAGGTCTTTTAGAGGCGGTACAGCCACCTGACCTAATCTGGGTTCTATTTGTGAGCCAGTTTGTAATCCAATGAGTTGTATAGGGATTTATATTTAACTGAGAGAGTTTATCTGTGCTATTTGAGTGTGGGACAGTGTTGAAAGCATTTATGTGGTAGATATATGTGGTCTGTACCAATTTGCCCTCATCCACTACTTCAGTAACCTACTCAAATAATTCAACCAGGTTAAGTAGGCAGGATTTGCCCTTGACAAATCCAAACTGTCTTGGGTCAAGAGTTTGTAGGTTACCTAAGTCCTTATTTATTAATTCCATAATGATCTTTTCCATAGTGTTATAGATTAGGCTGTTCAGGCTTATGGGTGTGTAATTACCTGGTTCCATTGAGGCCCCACCATTGTGCAAGAGGATAGCTGCTGCTGTCCTCCATTTATCTGGCATGAGCTTGTTTGGAGGCTGAAATTGAATAACAAGTTATGTTTCAGACTGACAAGTAGGAAGTCTGGTATGTTATTCATCCCCATATAAATTGTGTTTTTGGCTTTACATTGCACCTTGAGGACTTGTTCTTGGGAGATTTAGGGTGGTAGATGAAGTTATGTGATCTGGGAATATTGGCAAGGTGGAGGGGTGAAGTTTGAACTAAATTTGTATGTTAGTAAATTGGCTATGTACTCTGGGTCTGAGTATTTGATATTCTTTGCCATTAGCTCTGCACAGTGCTGGCATTATTTCTAAGATTTCTAATATAGTTAAAGAAGGGGTTGTAGTTATCCTTCCCCTAGGTGGCTGTTTTTACCTTATATCTGACATTGGTTGATTTCAGCAGGATCTGGAGTTCCTTGTTAAGTTTAGCAAGACCATTACTGGCATCTTGAGAGTTACATTTATTTTGCATGCAGTGATTTTTTTTTATTTTATTATAGAGCCAGTTTATATTTGGTTTCCACCATAGAGGTTGAGTTTAAACTTGGTATTGTATTTACTTCTGAGGTGGACAGATGAGTCTGTGCAGCTATTTACATATGCACAGAGTTTGGTGCTAAAGGATTCCACATAAGCAGTGGGGTCTTCAAGATGGAAGAGGAATGAATACAGTGGTGTATATTCATCCCTTTATATCTAAATCATTTCATATTTGTAAAGAAAAGAAGCATAGCTGGTACAACCAGTGGCCTGGGCCGGTACTATGAACCAGCACCCTACCCCCTCAGCTGTCTAAGTGAAGAACCTAGAAAAAAGCACTTCACTATAATAAGCCGATCTACACTCTCCCTCCCCAAGATATTTCACTGAAGAACAAAAAAAGAAAAAAAAATGATAAAACAGATATTCCTTCCACTGGCACTTCAACCAGGTGCCAGTTACAGCCCCCCCGCCCACTCCAGCTATTCAGGTCCCATTTCTGTGCCTTTCTCCAAACTTCCTTCAACATATTGTATTTAAAAAATTAAATCTGATGTTGTTAATCTTCTTCCCATTCATCACTGAGCTCTCGGAACCGAGTCGGCCTAATTCCAAGCTCACCTACAACAAAAACTCTCGAGCTAAGCTGCTACCCACAATGCCCTTCTCCCAGTTACCTCAGATCTCGTTTGCCGCACAGCCATATAGCAGCATTTCACCGAGCTCTCCAGCTAAGTGTTATATTTTATAAATAATTGTGTATTTTTTTTAATTTCTTTTCCTAATCTAACTCTTTTACCCTCTTTTATCTATCTAGCTCTACCCGTTGGGTATTTCTTATACCATTGTTGGTACGCCCTCTCCTACTATTGTGGTATCATTTGATACCATCGTTGATATCTTCTTTCTTCACTCCTTTTAACAGTAGTGTGTGTTTTTAGTGTGTATGGAAATATCTGATAAAAAAGGGACTTTGGGGTTTAAACATTGCACTTCCTGCAATGGCAAACTCCCCAACAGTGACTCACACAACGATTATGTGTATTGTCTGGGGATTTCTCACCTCTCTGTGAAACCTCCTTGCCAGATTTGCCTAAGTTTTAGTCAGCAGACACTGAACAAAAGAAAAAACAAACTGATTTTGAAAGGCCTTTTAGTCTCTCCTTTCTCAGAGGCCCTTTTTGTGTCGGAGGTCTCAACCTCTCCAGTGAAGGACAAAAAACATCCTCATTCAGATTCCTCTTCACCGGCTGGTGATAAGGGCAAGTCTCATAAACATAAGGCCCACAAATCTTCATCAGAACATCGAATTGCTTCATTGTCTCCGACTATGACCATTGCTTCTGTTCTGAGCTCTGCTCCAGTTGCCACTTTATCCAGTGTCATAGATATTACAAAAACTTCAATGTTGGCGCCACCTTCGGCACGACCTCTACGGCACCAGCCCTGTCTACAATGTCAACTATGGCTCCAACCTTACTTTCCACAATAGTTTCGGCACCAGCTTCACCTTTTGCTGCACTGAAGGTGGTTCCAACAATTCCTTTGGAACTGATAATAGCCCCGACTCCAAGTGCCTCCTCGGCACTGAGTCCCTTCTCGACACCACTGATTCCTCTAGTACCTGTCTCCAAGTTAGGGACTACGGTGCCAATAACTCAAATACCACGGACCCAGTACTCCCCTTCATTGGACCCATTCTTAGGCCAGACGTACAGCCCCTTTCTAGACTGGCCTGACTCCCCTTCAGGAGTGTCCATGAGGCCCACCAGGAGGCTTTCTGAATTCAATGTGGTGTGCCTGCTGGATCAGTTGTTGACAGCCAGAGGTATTACACACATTCCTAAGACTCATCCCACTTCGGGGTTTGTGTCTATTGCTTCCAGGACTCCCACTTATACTCCTCCTTTGGATCCGTCAGTTCTGAAGCCCATTGCTCTGACATCTTTGGTGGAAACCCATTCCTCAGTGCCGACAGTGACTCTCGCTGAGGCTTTGAGGCCACCCCTTTGGGTTTCGCTTCCATCGAAACCGTCCCTTCCTCAGTCTCATGGTTGGGGGGTGGAATTCTCAGTTCTGATCATGGTTCCATGTTTTTTATCGGTTCTATCTTTGGATCCGGGGATAACGCCTGCCCCGATCTTGCTTGAGGCTCTATTCCTGGGAGCAGTCTGACAGAGCGAGGTGTGACCTCGGTTTCGAGGCTGTCCTACTCGGTTCTGGGCTCCCATTCCTCTTCGGGCAGGCCTGCTTTCCGGGTGATGGAGAGGGCGCTTGCTTCTGGAAGCGCTCCTCCTATGTCAGAACTTCCCCCTGCTCCCTCTGAGCTACAGCAACCAGGGGCCACCTCCCTAGGACACTGAGAACAGAAGCCTCAGGAAACCCCATTTCAGGGTACTCTTCCTTCCGAGTCTTCCTCAGACATCCCCACTGAAGAACCTCCTCAGAAGAAGGCATGTAAGAGGATACACATTGACTCTCCTGAAGAGTCTCTCACAGAGGATATGGACTATGATGATGGGGAGGAGTCCCCATGGTCACCCCCTGACAATGTCTCCTTTGGAGACATCCTGAAAATTTTGAAACAGAGGGGTGGCTGGAAGCCCACTAACCCTTCCTCAGAGGAGTCCGTCTTCCTGCAGGCTTTTTGCTTTTGGCCTTCTACCTCTTGGGTGACCCCATCTGCCAATGAGTTAGTCCAGCTCGTCGTGCAGTGTGCATGGAAGAACCCTGATTCTATTAAGGCCATTCCCCAGAGACCAGATAAGATTCTTTCCCCACCAGACAAGCACCCCCACTGGTCTAGAGGCTTGCCAGTTGACACTATGGTGGTGGTGGCAGCCACTAAAAAGGATCTAGCAGAAGAAAGTTCTACTGTTCACCCGGCCAACAGAGAGTCCCAGGCTGTGGACAGACTAGGGAAGTGAGTTTTTGCTTCAGCGACCTTTGCAGTCAGGTCCCTGAACTACTTAGCACATTTCGTGAGACTCCAAAGAGATCGGATTTCAGAACTTTTTGGAGCCCTTGCGGGTCAAGTTTCTGACAGGGCACGAGACAAGGTTGCCTCTCAGCTTGCCACCCTTGAGTCTATCTCCAACTCGTCCATGAGGTTGCTCTCCCACGCAGCCGAAGGGGTGGCTAGAGCTGCGGGTGCAGGCATAGTCATGAGGCATCATGCATGCATGCTCATCTGTGACCTCGTGGACTCCTTCAAGTCTGTGTTTTTGAATGCCCCTATTGAACCATCTTCCTTGTTTGGTTCTAAAGTAAAGGACACACTGACCAGTTGTGAGCAGGACAGAAAGACCTTGTCTGCCATTGGCCTACATTTTTCCAAGCCCCAACGTTCTTTTTCCAGGAACCAGAGGTGTGGGAAAATATGGCACAAAAAATCTCAAGGTACTTTCCATAACACATGTGGTGAGGACTTCCCTAAAGGCAGAGGGGGTTCCAATGGTGGAAGACGCTTCTTTAAGGGCAGAGGGGGATTCTTTCTCCAGGTGGTCTTATCAATGCTCCTGAAGCGTTGCCTGATTGCTTTCCTCTGGAAGCAGTCAGGGCTCGTATTTCTCTGCACCAAACTGCCTGGCACTCTTCTACAAAAGATCGGTGGGTTCAGAGAATAATCGCCAGAGAATATTACATCCCTCTATCATCCCATCCAAAACCTACAAAGAACCTTCCCGATGTTCCTCCCAGTCAAAGTGAAGAAGCGGCTTCAAAGATAAGAAAGCTGTGTCAAAAAAGAGTTATCCAACCAGTCCCCCCAGGCCAATGCAGATCTGGTTTTTACTTGAGATTCTTTTTGGTGCCAAAAAAGACCGGGGACTGGAGACCCATTCTGGATCTCAGCCATCTAAACATGTCAGTGGTTTAAAGTAAATTCCGCATGGTCACTATTCAATCCATTCTCCCATTTGTACAGGAGGATGTTTGGATGTGCTTGATAGATCTCCAGGATGCATATTTCCATATCAAAATGGACAAATGCTCCAGGAGTCTCCTTCACTTCCGGTTAGGAGCCAGTCATTACCCATTCTGAGCCCTGCCATTCGGTCTCTCGACGGCCCCCAGAGTGTTCATGAAATGTCTAGCAGTGGTGACAGCTCATCTGAGACTTCAAGAATTCCAGGTGCTTCCATATTTAGATGATTGGCTCCTTTCCACCTCAACCATGGCCCTCCGTTACACACTCTCACTAGCAGAGTCCCTAGGCATCACAGTTCATTGGGATCAATCCAATTTACAACCTACCCAACAGCTGGAATTTATATGGGCAGTTTTCAATACTCGAACATGCCTGGTATCTCTACCAGCTGACAGGCTTCAGAGGTTAAGATTGCAAGTACAAGTGTACTCTGTCAAAGAAAGGTGTCAGCAAGAGAAGTTCTCCAGGCTCTGGTGTCCATGACTGCGGCCATTCTGATTGTTCCTCTGGCAAATTACACGTGAGACTGTTACAATGGTTCCTATTGTCCCAATGGTTGGCAAATCTTCACCCCCTAAACTCACAGATCCTCATTATCAACTCTTGCAAGCAAGATCTCTGGTGGAAGAGGCCAGATGAAAAACTTTGGTGTCGCCCCTTTCAGACTCCTCAACCCAGCGTCACGGTGACCACGGATGCTTCCCTGATTGGGTGGAGGGGCCATTTTCAGGGAAAGACAGTCCAAGGCATCTGGTTCAGCTTAGAGGCCAATCTGCATATCCATGTTCTGGAGTTGAGAGCGGTGCTGTTGACGTTACACTCATTACATCCGCTCCTTCCATCAGGAACGATTGTGATTCAGTCAGACAATATGTCAGTAGTCTGGTACATAAACAAACAAGGAGGAACCAAATCCTACCCCCCGTGTCAAGAGGCCATGAGAATTTGGCACTGGGCAATAGCTTCCAACCACTTTATTATAGCAACGCATACCCCAGGGAGCTCCAACATGATTGCGGACAGGCTGAGCAGATGCATCCTCCTTCCATACGAGTGGACTCTCAATCCAAATGTGATGGCAGAAATGTTCAGCCAATGGGGCCAGCCTTGCTGCAATCTCTTCACTTCCCCTTCTAACAACAAATGCAGCAGCTTCTTTGCCATTTTTCCCCCAGAGGGGGAGTCCCCGAGAGATGCTCTGACTCACAATTGGCTCACAAGTCTCCTCTATGCTTATCCTCCAATTCCTTTGATACCCCTATTTTTGAAGAAAGCAATTTGGTTGAGATGCAAGGTGATCCTCATTGCCCCATTCTGGCCTCTCCAAGTGTGGTTCCCCTTCCTCCGGCCTTACCTGTTACAACCTCCATGGATCCTGGACACTCATCCAGACTTTATTTCTCACCCCCAAGGGTTGACTCTCCCAAATCTGTCCACTCTCAGGCTGACAGCTTGGTTTCTCCACTTCCGTTAGTCGCCAGGCAGGAAACCATCTCCTCACCTGTTTGCGATATTATTCTGGCCTCCCATAAGCCATCCACCAGAAAACTTTACAGAGATAAGTGGAAAATGTTTGCTGTTTGGTCTAAAGAACAGATGCTAGACCCCTTCTCAGCTCCAGTCTCTGTTATACTTCAATACCTTTCTGAGTTTTTTTGAGAATGGTGCATCAGCGTCTACCATTCGAGTCCACTTAGCAGCTATTTCCAATTTTCATGACGGTTTAGAGGGCATTCCACTTATCTCCACCCGCCTATGCAAGACCTTTCTCAAAGGAGTGTTTCATAGCAGACCTCCAATCAGGCATCCTTTAGAGGCCTGGAATCTCTCCCTGGTACTACAGTATCTCTCTTTACCCCCTTTTGAGCCTGCTGCAAAATGTGACCTCAGATTTCTGTCATGGAAATCTCTATTTTTGGTGGCTGTCACATCAGCTAGATGGATAGAATTACAAGCCTTTATGCATCAAGAGCCCATATTTAATTATTCATAAAGACAGAGTATCACTACGTACTTATCCATCTTTTCTCCCCAAATTGATTTCTGATTTCTCTGTGAACCAGTCCATTGAACTCCCAGTGTTTTTCCCAAACTATTCAAATAAAGGTGAATACTGTCTACATTCACTGGATGTACATAGGCAACTATGTTTTTACTTGGATAGGACTAAATCTATCCGCAAGTCAGATCAGCTTTTCATTTCCTTCTCTGGACCAAAAATTGGATATGCTGTATCAAAAGTCACTTTATCAAAATGGCTCAGAGATCGTATTGCCTTTTCATATTCACATGCAAATGAGCCTAAACCTGACAATATCAAAGCACATTCAATGAGAGCCATAGCAACTTCTGTTGCTTTTCACTCCAGAGCCTCTATGAACGACATTTGCGCAGCAGCCATTTGGGCTAAACCTCACACTTTCATCAGACATTACAAGTTGGATATGGTCTTCAGGGGAAGAGCAGCCTTTGTCTCAATGGTACTCAGGAATGTTCTTCCATAAGGGCCACCCAGGTTTTTCAGATAGCTTAGGATTCTGTCCCATCAGTGATGAATGGGAAGAAGATTAACAACATCAGACAAAAAATTTATGTCTTACCATAACGTTCCATCTATGTTGTTGATCTTCTTCCATTCATCACATCCCACCCTCCGTACCCCACCAAAGGCACCTGGTGGATCTTATGGGTCATTGTGGTATTTTCAGGGTTTTGGAGCAGAAATGGCTGCTGCTTTTACTTCTATATCTTTCATGCAAACTCGATCTGAGGTAACTGGGAGAAGGGCATTGTGGGTAGCAACTTAGCTCGAGAGTTTTTGCTGTACACAAGCTTGGTATTAGGCCGACTCAGAGCCGAACCCATCAGTGATGAATGGAAGAAGATCAACAACACAGATGAAATGTTATGGTAAGACATAACTTCTTTTTTCATCTTTTAAACTGTAGCAAACTATTTGCTACATGTTATACCCTGCCTGCACAGAGCGCTACTGTGCTCATGTTTTAAATTAAAAAAAACATTTTGTCTTTTTAAACTGTAGTAAAGTGTATGCTACAGTTTAGACTACACAGAGAGCACTACAGTGCTCAGGTTTGACCACAAATGCAGTACTGGTTTTTAAAAGCCAATATTGCATTAAAGAGAGATCAGGATTGGCTGATTATGTACCCTCCAAATTTTGTGCCCGGGGCAGTTGCCCCTTCTGCCCCACTCTAGCTGCACTACTGGGGATTTGGCAGAAATGTTTATTGGCCCTGCTATTATTTATATTAGCTACTGAGTCCTTGGCTCAGTTGCTTTGGAATCAACTTGTGTCTTGCTATGAGCAAGGAATGGTAGACAAAGCTAGAAGTGGTACTGCTTTGTTGAGAAGAACCTCCTAGTCTTTCTTGATGATCCAGTGATATCCCTGCCAATTGCCTAAGACAGTTTTAAAAGATGGCAGCCCATCTCTGGCTATACAGGAAACTCTGCAAAATCAGTTTTAGTATCCTACACGATTGTTTACTCTCAAATGGAAAAATAATTGAATATAATTTTGCTTTTAGTTTTAGTCTCCTTGTTTTAAATACCTAGCATTATGTTTACACTGTACACTAAGCAAACTAAAGTGATTAATGTTAGATTAAACAGCCAGTTAACAGAAGCTCAGGCTTTCTAAATCCACATGTCTTAACAGTGGACACATTTACCTTGTTAAAATGGCAGGTTCATTTCAAAATTACAAAAGTATACAATATTGCAAAATGGGAGTGTTGGGAATGTCTTGACTTCCATGTTTGATATTTTTGATACGTACACATAATTTCTAAATATGATCAACCTTTTAGTCCTGTCTTACTTTGGTGTCCTTGGCAACAAAAATTACAGAAAAGCAGCATAAATAAACGCCTTATAATTATTTTTTTCACTACATAGTTGTCAGCTGTCAGTCAGTGGTCTATAATTTGCTACCAGACCTAAAATGTATGTGTGTGTGTGTGTGTGTGTGTGTGTGTGTGTGTATGCAAGATATGCAGTTACTCTTGTTTTGAAAAATGTGTAACAGAAATTTATACAGTTTACCATTCTTTTAAAACTCTATATTAGAAGTCCATAGATTTTTTGTTCAAAAAATTTTTTATTTACTTACATCCAATATGACAAAAATCTCAAATAAAATATTAATGGCACATTAAACAAGATAATAAACTATATACAGTATATACACAAGGCCTGAACACAGAATTGATATTACAACAATCTGAGTCAATTTTATCTATGTTTGAAGATGAAAAATGTCCTCGTCAAATCCTTCTTTTAAGTAGAGTCTGAGTTTATTCTTAATGTCTCAATAAGAGTTGAGATCATTTTCCAAGGGTTGTTTATCCATAGATTAGGAACTATTCTTAATTCCTTTACTTTGACTTTCATTGTTAAGGTTTCATTTAACAATTTTAAGAATTCTTCAAATGATGGTTCTAAAGTAGATTTCTATTTTCTGCTTAGGCATTTCCTAGCAACTGCAAGAATAGTCCACAATAAATACAAGTCTTTCTTATTAATTTCAAGTTTTTCATTAACATTCAAAAAGATTAAAGATTTAGTCAAAACAAAAGAGTCAGTAAGTATGGCTTGAAGAAAATTGCCAATATCTTCCCAATATTTTTAACTTTACTATAATCAAAAAATATATGTAACCAGTCTGCTTTACATGTTTGCAGACATCTCCAACATCCATCATTATAGGAAGAACTAAATTTAGCTATTTTATTAGGTGTATAAAATGATCTATGAATGAATTTCCATGTGAATATTTTCCAATATTGAACATTAGATGTTAATTTTATAGAAGATAATAAGCCTGTTTTGCTCTCCATAGATAATTCTAGTGAATGCCATTTAGTGATGAAGTCCCAAAATTTATGATTAGTTTTAATCTTATAGTTTATTAGTAGTTTTTATAACCTTGAAGTTATATTCTTCTAGTTGTTGTTATTATAAACAACTTCAATCAGAAAGATTATGAATGTGGGTCTAATTTTGAAGGGAGAATTGTTTATTAATCTGCATAAATCTTGAGAGTACAGTAAAATACTTTGTAAAACTATCCAATCTGAAGGTGAAAGATCATAATTATTTATTTGCTGCTGGCTATCAATTGTTTTTTGATTATCAATACATTGTTCCCAGCAAAAAAAAATTGTTTCCCACATGGAAAAATATTCTTATGAAATTATTAGGATTTTTTTTGTAGAACTAAATGGAGTTATTTAATCCATCCAAAGCTTTGTTTGAATTAGTTATGATAAATTTCCTAAATATGTTGTAAATATAGTTTATAGATTCTAGTTTAGTGGGTTTACAAATATTATATTCTATTCTTATACATAAGATATGCCAGGATTTGTTAATCTGGTTATGTAACCTGAAGTTATTTATTATAGGATTTTCATTGGAATAAATAATGGTATGTAAGGTTTTCCAGTTAGAGGAGTAGTTAGGATCAATCCAATTTAGAACTATTCTAAATATAGAGGCGTTTATGTATAACTCTATATCTGGGAAGTTTATTCCTATTTTTTCCCAATGTCTAATATGGTATATAAAGGCCACTCTACTTTTGTTTGGATGCCATACAAATTTCAATAATAATGTGTTTATTTCTTTTAATATATGCTTGTCTGGGATCTTGGGAAAAGCTTGTTCTATGTATACAATTTTTGATAGGAGCACCATTTTTATTATTTGAAGTCTGTCTTCAAAAGTTAGAAAAAATTTATTCCATTTTACTATGTAATTTTTCAAATTATCTATGATATTCTTATAATTTGTAGAGAACATTTCTTCTATGTTGTTACAAAGAACAATGCCTAAATAATTTAATGTGGAACCTTGTTTGCCTATTATATGGTTTCCTTCTAGTACTAACTTATTGTTTTTGTTTAAAATTAAAAAGTTAGACTTTGTCTTATTGAAATGGAGACCTGAGATTGAGTAAAATTTCTCTACCTCTGTATCTAATTCTTTAATAGTTAGTTTTGAAGAAAATAAAGTAACCAAGATGTCATCTGCAAATAACATAATTTTAGAATTATATTGTCCCTATATATCAATACCTTTTATTTTTGTATTGGACCAAATTGAAGAAGCAAATAATTCAATAGTGAGTGCAAATAAGATAGGGGACATAGGGCCCCCGTGTTTTGTTCCTCTTGTTAAAGCTATTGATTCAGAAGTAAATGGTCCTAGTTTTACATATGTAAAATTATTATGTATATTTTTATCAATGAGATAAATGAAGGAGGAAAATCATAAAAAGCTAATATTTTAAATAATTCCCAATTTAATGAGTCAAAAGCTTTTTCTGTATCTAATGTTATTATTAGGGCTTCCTGATTCTGTCTATTTAATATATCTATAAGTGTCAAAACTCTTTGGATATTATCATAGGTATGTCTGTTATAAAGTAAACCTGTTTGATCCTCATGTATAACATGTATCAAGGATTTTTTAATTCTATTTACTAAGATAGACATGAAGATTTTATAATCATTATTGAGTAATGATATAGGTCTATAAGATTTACACTCAGTAGGGTCTTTATTTTCTTTTATTATAGGAGTTATTTGTGAATATATCCACAAAGGAAGAATTATATTTTAAGATTGGATTTCTAGTAAGGTTTTATGAAAGATCGAGGTTATGGATGCTGGAAAAATTTTATATATTTCTATTATAATGCCATCCATTCCCGGAGCTTTGGTATTTTTGCTTTCCTTAATACTGTTTGTAAACTCTTTATATGTGATTTGCTTTTGTATATCTAACTTTAATTTTTCTGGTATTTTCATAACCTTGGGGAGATTCAGATCTAAATTTGAATGATTGATAAAAGCTTCATCCATTACATAATGTTCCATATTTTTGTTGTGTCTTTCAGCTTTTCCTGGTTAGGGGTCACCACAGTGGAACTCCGGTCCGCTAATGATTGGCAGTAGATTTTTACGTGCCGAGTTGCCAGCCCTGATGCACAACCTTCAACGAAGGTACGCCCATTCACACATGTCTCCACACAGAAGACACTCTAGCTGAGAATCGAACAGGACAATGTCTTACTGTGAGGCAACAGTGCTACATATAATGAAACTTAAAAGCATCAAGGATTTCACTTATATCCGTGACCTTTATATTCTTTTTCCTTCGTGTATGATATTTTTAATGTTATTTAATCTAGATTGTCTCCTTATTCTGTTTGCTAAATTATGCATATGTCTTGGAGAAGTAGAATAAGAGTTTAGTTTTAGTCTTTCTAACGTTAGGTTTGTTCTGTGCATTATAATTTCATTATATTTTCTATTCAAATCTTCAATTGTTTTTTTTTATTGGTAGAGTTATTCATTAATTC